>NC_035442.2:33121501-33452439 GCF_002127325.2 Helianthus annuus
AAATTTAGTTTTGAGGCTCTTTTGTGATGGAGATGCAATCATTTGCTACAGTTTCATGACGAAATGATTTTGTGGCTATGGATTGATTTTGAGATGTTTTTGCGATACAATTGTTATTATGACGGATTTATTGATTACCGACGGCCTTCCAATTTTCTTAAATCGGTGAAATAATAAAGGTGAGCTAGCTAGAAGCTAGAGAAAACCGGATACAACTGAAAATAATTTAAAGTATCGAGAGGTTTTACAATATTAAAATTATACCATCAATCTTGTTCTACTAACTATCCCTTAGTAATCCATTAATAACCTTTTTAAGCATCCCTAGGTGTTCAAATTCCATCCTTTTCCTAGCTTCTTCTCCCTAATGGACACCGACAAGTACCACTCATCGAGTCGTCGCTAGTTATTTCCCGTCTGTCGTCTTTTGCTGTCCTTCAACCTTAAATCTAATGTCACACCCCAACCAATGGCGGAAACATCGGGATGAGACGAAGTGTGAAGATTGCTCGAGACATCATAACACTATTTGTGACGATAATTAAATAATTCCCATTTCATTTCATAACTTCAAATTGTCAACATTACATAAACTCAAGTAACAACAAGTTCAAAAGAAATACATAATAACATAAGCAAAATTGATACGACATATTAAACCTAACGTCTATATGTGTATCTAGGCATCAACGCTACTTCTTTTCTTAGCATCTTCCTCATCAACCTGTAACATGTTTAAAATAATTCAATGCAAATGCAAAGGCGAGTATACAAGTTTGATACGTACATAGCAAAAGATAAGTCTTGAACAATTCCTCATAGCAAGCATGTGATTCAAGATAAACATTTAAACATGGCATGTGTCTAACATATCAAACCAAGGAAACGCAATATGCTCATGACATTACCGATGATAAAGGGCGGGTCGTTAATCCTATAGCGCTACATATGTCACGGTTTGGCTCGTACGAAGTTAATGATAAATTCAACACATAAGTTTCACCCAAGTTTAAAGTATCAAGCCATCACGTATACAAGCATGTTATAGGAATGTTCATGTGTTTAAGCAAAATGTTCATGTGTAAGTTTTTGATAAGTAAACATGTTACACCCCAAAAGTGGTAAAAGTAAAAAGGGGAAATACGAGTATACTCACGGTTTACAAGTTGTGACTTGAGAATCCGAGAGCAAGTTGGTGGTTGAATTAGCTAGTTGGAGCACCTTGTTTCTCTACACAAGGAAACAAAGCATATGAGTTTGGGGAATTCGAAAGATTCGGAATTTAAGTGACATGAAAACGTTATAAAATATTATATCAAAATACTCATCTTCTCATAATACACTTGCATGACACTTGGTAACCACGAGGGTTATAATGATTTCATGAGTTGAACAGTCATAAGAATCATAGCAAGGTTTAGGTCCTTAGATGATTATCCTACTACTTTAACAAATGAATATGATTTCAACATCAAAGGTTCGAGTGTACATAGATAGTATTTAGGTTGTATAATATACACATATTATTAAGTCCAAATGTTCAAGTATTCAAGTAAGAGGTAGAAGATTACATCTTCATTTAGGTACCTCAAGTTGAGTCGTATGTGTCATGGATGGGGTAGGAAGACAAGACTTCCATTTAGGTACCCCTTTGATGTTCACCACTACACTTGATGTAAAAACAACCAAGGAGGGTCATGAACAAAGGTCATTACAAGTATGTAAAGTAAACTAACTAGTAGAAATCATCAAATCACGTGAGGATTGTAGGTTTGGGACAACCCAAGTTGTTCCATAATCACTCATGTATCAAAGGCTATGTTTGACATGATTTGTGGGTTGAAACCCTAAACAAAACACCAAGTTTATGAGGTTTAATCCTCTGATTTTAAATGTCTCAACCTTGTTTTTAAGCTTAACCAACCATGGTATAAGTTGTAAGCATTAGGACATAGGTATGAGATGTGTTGAACACAAGTTACATAGGTTTAAACAAGTTTTTGATGAACATAAAAACAAACAGAAAGTTTATGGACGATTTCGGGGCATTTCCAGGTCTGATTTCTCCAAGGAGAAGTCTAGGAATCGAACCCCATGATTATCCAAGTAAGTAGGAAAAAGAATCAAGTGATTTCGTTAAGAAATGAGTGAGTTATGCTCATTTTCGTGAAGGGGTGTCAATCTGCTCGAACCTTTGCTTTCAGCTACGGTTTGGAGGATGTTTTGAGAGTTTTTAGTGTTGCAAAAGTGGTAGAGAGGCTGGTTATAAGTGGTATTTATAGGGGGAAGGATTAGGGTTTCAATGGGTTGGGCTTTGAAAGTGTTTAGAAGGGGTTACACCTTGAAACTAGCCCACAAAACCCAACTATATGGGGCTTAATTTTGCTGAATTGGGGCTGCCATATTTCTTTATTTTTTTAAAACATTATAATGAGTAATTTTGTTAGTTAAGTTGTGTAATAATATGCAACAATGTTTCCCCTAACTTGTAACAAGGTGAAATATGAAATAAAACATGATTTAACTAGGTAAAAAGTGTAATGTACTAGTATGTAACATGTTTGTAAGTGACAAGTATGTGTCACATATTTACAAGTTCAACATATGTTTGTAAGTATCACAAAGAAGTATCAAATGATCTCATGATTAATCGTATTATGGTGTATGTATAGTATGTAACAAGGAAATGCAAGTTTTCATTCATGATCAAAATCTCGAGTTTACAACGAGTACTAGAAGGAACGAGTACAATGATACAAAGCTTCCAAAATTAGAAACACGAGTAAGACAAGCTATAAATAGAAAGTACAAAAACACAGGGCGTTACAGTCTCCCCTCCTTTAGGAAATTTCGTCCCGAAATTTAGGAAGACTTAGGGAAAAGATGAGGATATTTCGATTTCATTTCGCTTTCGAGCTCCCAAGTAAATTCAGCGCCACGTTTTCCTTCCCATCGAACTTTGACAATAGGAATTCGACTGCGCCTCAATTGCTTGGTTCCTTGGTCTATGATTTCGACCGGTTTTTCTACAAAGTGAAGCGTTTCGTTGACTTGCAAGTCTTCGAGAGGAACGTGGAGTCCTTCGTTAGCTAAACATTTCTTTAAGTTGGACACATGGAAGACAGGGTGTACATTGCTGAGTTCTTCAGGCAGGTTCAGTCTATACGCAACCTTGCCAATCCTCTCGAGAATTTTGAAAGGACCAACGTAGCGAGGTGCGAGTTTCCCTTTCTTGCCAAATCGAACCACGCCTTTCCAAGGGGATACCTTGAGAAGCACGAAGTCACCTGTCTCGAATTCCATAGGTTTGCGTCCTTTGTCAGCGTAACTCTTTTGTCGGTTCCTGGCTTTCAATAAGTTGTCTCGAACCTGTAAAATCTTGTCCGTCGTCTCTTGTATAAGCTCGGGACCGGTGATTTGGGCTTGACCAATTCGTGCCAACAAATAGGCGAACGACACTTGCGACCATACAATGCTTCGAAAGGTGCCATTTGAATACTCGCGTGATAACTGTTATTGTATGAGAATTCGACCAAAGTCAAGTGTGAATCCCAGTTGCCACCAAAATCTATTACGCATGAACGAAGCATATCCTCTAAGGTTTGGATAGTATGCTCGGTTTGACTGTCAGTCTGAGGATGGAAGGCAGTGCTAAGGTTGAGTTTAGTACCCATAGCAGATTGAAAAGTTTGCCAGAGACGAGATGTAAAACGAGCATCACGATCAGAAATGATGTCAATGGGAATACCATGACGACAGATTATCTCCTTCATGTAGACCTTAGCCAATTTCTCGACTTTGAAATCTTCACGAATAGGGAGGAAGTGAGCTGACTTGGTCAATCGATCAACGACTACCCAAATGCTGTCGTGACCAGCAGTAGTGCGAGGAAGCTTAGTGATAAAATCCATGGCAATGCTCTCCCACTTCCAAACAGGAAGTTTTGGTTGTTCGAGTAAGACAGAGGGACGTTGATGTTCAGCTTTCACTTTGGAACATGTGAGACATTTTGAGACGAAAGTGGCTATATCCTTCTTCATTCCAGGCCACCAATAGGATGTACGCATATCATGGTACATCTTGTCGGCACCAGGGTGAATAGAATACTTCGTGTTATGGGCCTCCTTCATCAGGAATTTGCGAAGATCATCACGGTTAGGAATCCAGATACGATCGAGATAGTATAAAATACCATCAGATTTGGACAGAGACTATTTTCAGCACCACATTGCATCTCGTTGTAGAGGATACCCTCATTAACGGATGTATACTGAGCGTTGCGTATACGATTTTGAAGATCGTGGACGAGTTGGAAACAACGAATACCTTTGACATGAGTTTTACGACTAAGAGCGTCGGCTACTACATTCGCTTTACCTGGATGGTATTTGATTTCGCAGTCGTAGTCGTTTAACAATTCCACCCAACGGCGTTGATGCATGTTCAGTTCCTTTTGGTTGAAGATGTGTTGGAGGCTCTTATGGTCGGTGAAGACCACACATTTAGTACCATAAAGGTAGTGTCGCCAAATCTTCAATGCAAAAACGACTGCACCAAGTTCAAGGTCGTGGATAGTATAGTTTTTCTCATGAATTTTGAGTTGTCTCAATGCGTAAGCGATAACCTTGTCACGTTGCATAAGGACACAACCAAGGCCAAGGTTTGAAGCTTCGCAATACACGACGAAATCATCGTTACCATCGGGAAGCGTTAGGATAGGAGCATTGCAAAGCATATCCTTGAGCGTTTGAAATGATTCCTCTTGTTCGGGACCCCAAACAAAAGGTCTCTCTTTTTGAGTCAAGGAGGTCAAAGGAATAGCGATTTTTGAAAAGTTGGAGATGAAACGACGATAGTAACCAGCGAGACCAAGAAACGAGCGAACTTCAGACGGAGATTTAGGTGCGATCCAATTTTTCACAGCTTCGATTTTAGCGAGATCAACGTGAATTCCAAGTTTGTTGACAGTATGACCAAGGAATTGAACCTCTTTTAGCCAAAATTCACACTTGGAGAATTTGGCATATAGACGTTCAGTACGAAGGAGTTCAAGGATAAGGTGCAAGTGTCGCTTATGCTCTTCTTGCGTCTTGGAATAGATGAGAATATCGTCGATGAAGACGATCATAAAACGGTCCAAGTATGCTTTGCACACGCGGTTCATTAAATCCATGAAAACAGCGGGTGCGTTGGTCAAACCAAAGGGCATGACCACGAACTCGTAATGACCATAACGTGTACGGAAGGCGGTTTTAGGTACATCTTCTTCTTCGAGTACTCGAAGTTGATGATACCCAGAACGAAAATCGATCTTTGAAAAGCAGGTTGCGCCTTGCAATTGATCGAAGAGATCATCAATGCGAGGAAGAGGGTATCGGTTTTTGATGGTGAGCTTGTTGAGCTCACGATAATCAATACACATACGAAATGATCCATCTTTCTTTTTGACAAACAAAACGGGAGCGCCCCAAGGAGAAGTACTAGGGCGTATAAAGCCTTTGTCAAGAAGCTCTTGGAGTTGACTCGAGAGCTCTTGCATCTCAGGGGGTGCTAAACGATAGGGGGACTTAGCGACAGGCATAGCACCAAGCACTAAGTCGATGCGAAAATCGACAGAACGAGCAGGAGGCGGACCAGGGAGATCGTCGGGAAATACATCCGGAAAGTCACGTACGACGGGAACGTCACTTATGCTTGGGCCTTTGTCCTTTTTTTCCACGATGTGGGCGAGAAAGGCGAAAGTACCCTTGAGTAAGCATTTGTTCGCTTGGATACACGACATAAGCTTGAGACCTTGAGAAGGTTTCTCGCCATACACATGTAGAGAATCACCATTTGGAAGAGGTAAGCGAATAAATTTCTCAGAACTGACAACTTCAGCACGAACTCGCCTAAGCCAGTCCATACCTACTATGACGTCGAAACTACCCATTTGCATGGGTATGAGATTGATTGAGAACGTATGATCGTTTAGAATCAACGAGCAATTGGAGAGAACAGAATTGACAACGACGGTTTTACCATTAGCGACTTCGACAGCGAAAGATTTTGGCAACTTAGAGCGTTTACACTTGAGCAAAGACTCGAATTCTAACGACACAAAACTTTTATCGGCACCAGTATCAAATAAGCATGAAGCATAGACATGGTTAACGAGAAACGTACCAGTAATGACGTCGTTCGCGTTTTGAGCCTGAGCAGTGGTGAGGAGGAAAGCTCGACCACTAGCGGGTTCTTGAACCTGTTGCTGTTGTTGTTGAAGCTGCGGTTGCTGCTGTCGAGGTTGTTGTGGCTGGTAACGTTGAGGGCACACGTTGGCCATATGGTTAGTATCACCACACGTGTAGCATGCTCGCACAGGGGCGACTTGATTGGGAGCTAGAAGGGCTTGGTTTTGGTAAGCCTGTGGTGGGATGCGGCAGTATGGAGAAGTATGCCCACTTCGGCCACACTTGTCGCACTTTCGGCAATGAGCGTTTAGAGGGTGATGATACTGGCATTTGCCACACTTCGGATGCGTTCCAGTGTAAACCTTGCGTGGAGTTTCATTGTTGGTAAAAGCAGGCACGGTTTATAGGGGTTGTGGGTTTGGCGGAGTGATGACCGCACAATTTTGGCTCGAAGCCTTCCGCTTCTTGCCTTGGTTTTTCTTAGACGGCTGGGAGGGTTTGGGCTCATCAGAAGTGTCAATTGTAGCTTGGCGTGCACTCTTTGTTGAAACCTTGTCAAAGGTTCCATGAAGAACGCAGTTGTTGTTAAGTTCGGTGGCTATACGAAAAGCATCTTTAATGGTTTGGGGATTGGCAGAGGCAAGGTGGTTTGTCAGGGAAGGTGCAACACAACGGACGAATTTGGCTACGGTTTTGGGTACGGTTTCAACTTGTCCAGGACAGAGAACACTGAGTTGTTTACAGCGCGTAATCAGGCCATCCATGTTGCTCCCCTTATGAGTAAGGTTCCAAAATTCGTTCTCCAATTTTTGGAGTTCATGAGGAGGACAGAAGTGGTCTTTCATAAGCTGTTTGAGATCGTCCCAAGGCATAGCATGTGCAACCTCGTTTCCCCTTTTGTTGCGTTCAGTCGTCCACCACTCGAGTGCCTTTTCACGAAACACCCCGGTTGCATTCAAGGTTCTTAGTTCGTCAGGGCAACCACTTTGCAAGAAGGTAAGCTCGATGGCATCAAACCAGTTCATCATGGCGGTAGCGCCATTCTTGCCAGTAAATTCTAAGGGTTTACAAGCCATGAAGTGCTTAAATTGGAAGGTCGATTTGGGTTTGTCTGCCTTTGAGTCAACAGAGCCATGCGGTGAATCGGTTTGAATCTTGCTAACGATGTCGGGTAGGACTTTAGCAAATTGTTTGGCCATAAATTTCATGCAATCTTTTTGAGACATGGCGGAGGAAGTCGAACCCTTCTTAGACTTGAGTCTCTTGGAGGAGCTAGACGACATCTAAAAGATTGAAAGAGAAGGAAAGGATGAGACTTTGATCATTAATCGAAAACAAGGTTTGTGTATGTAAAAGCAAGTAAATGTTCATGTACCAAGTAAAGTTCACATAGAGCATAAGTTTCCAACATACATTCGACAAGTATAACACATAAGTTGCGTAAAGGGGTATAAATTTAGTTTGTTCACGAGGATTATTATTGTTTGTGATTGCGGCAACGTGCGAAATGATTAAAACGACATTTCGAAACGAATGAACGTTCAAGTATAAAATCACATATAAATTGAGATACATAAAAGAGAGGCTCAATAAAACATAGGAATGTTTCGGGTAGAGAAACGTCGACAATTCCAAAGTGGGTCGAAAGTCCTTTCGATTTAGAGATATTGTGCTTTGGCCTATAAGTAAGATACTCTCGTCGAGAAGCGATTAACGGTATCTTACCCTTCCGGTTACTACACATCTCTAAATGATTGGAACATACGGGACTTTGGCGAGAATAAAAATCAAGGAATGGGACTTAATCAACAAGATGCGGGTTTCACCCCTAGCTTGACGATTTCGTACCCTAAATGTGGTTGGTACTTGTCGGCCAAAATAAAATTTTGACACTTTGACAAGGGTCCACTAGAGTTGAAATGGAAATTACCATTAAGTTGTGGATCTCACTCCTAGCTTAATGGTGAAATTTCGTGCAAAATAGATAAAAGGTGGAATGAGAGTCGGTTTACCAAATTGTGGGTTTCACGCCTATTTTGGTAAATTCATCTCGTTGATGTAACAAGATTATAAAATCGCATAAGTGCATTCATGTTAGCCTTAGGAAAGGCATATAATTTTAATAACAAGAAGTGTAGCTAGGAAGCACGTAAGGTAGAGTACAAATGTTTTAAACAACAAATAAGAGACAAAGTTCCTAAAACTATAGACTAGGGCAAAAGCATGGCAATTTTCCTAATTCCCTATAGTTATGGCTCTGATACCAATCTGTCACACCCCAACCAATGGCGGAAACATCGAGATGAGACGAAGTGTGAAGATTGCTCGAGACATCATAACACTATTTGTGACGATAATTAAATAATTCCCATTTCATTTCATAACTTCAAATTGTCAACATTACATAAACTCAAGTAACAACAAGTTCAAAAGAAATACATAATAACATAAGCAAAATTGATACGACATATTAAACCTAACGTCTATATGTGTATCTAGGCATCAACGCTACTTCTTTTCTTATCATCTTCCTCATCAACCTGTAACATGTTTAAAATAATTCAATGCAAATGCAAAGGCGAGTATACAAGTTTGATACGTACATAGCAAAAGATAAGTCTTGAACAATTCCTCATAGCAAGCATGTGATTCAAGATAAACATTTAAACATGGCATGTGTCTAACATATCAAACCAAGGAAACGCAATATGCTCATGACATTACCGATGATAAAGGGCGGGTCGTTAATCCTATAGCGCTACATATGTCACGGTTTGGCTCGTACGAAGTTAATGATAAATTCAACACATAAGTTTCACCCAATTTTAAAGTATCAAGCCATCACGTATACAAGCATGTTATAGGAATGTTCATGTGTTTAAGCAAAATGTTCATGTGTAAGTTTTTGATAAGTAAACATGTTACACCCCAAAAGTGGTAAAAGTAAAAAGGGGGAAATACGAGTATACTCACGGTTTACAAGTTGTGACTTGAGAATCCGAGAGCAAGTTGGTGGTTGAATTAGCTAGTTGGAGCACCTTGTTTCTCTACACAAGGAAACAAAGCGTATGAGTTTGGGGAATTCGGAAGATTCGGAATTTAAGTGACATGAAAACGTTATAAAATATTATATCAAAATACTCATCTTCCCATAATACACTTGCATGACACTTGGTAACCACAAGGGTTATAATGATTTCATGAGTTGAACACTCATAAGAATCATAGCAAGGTTTAGGTCCTTAGATGATTATCCTACTACTTTAACAAATGAATATGATTTCAACATCAAAGGTTCGAGTGTACATAGATAGTATTTAGGTTGTATAATATACACATATTATTAAGTCCAAATGTTCAAGTATTCAAGTAAGAGGTAGAAGATTACATCTTCATTTAGGTACCTCAAGTTGAGTCGTATGTGTCATGGATGGGGTAGGAAGACAAGACTTCCATTTAGGTACCCCTTTGATGTTCACCACTACACTTGATGTAAAAAAAACCAAGGAGGGTCTTGAACTAAGGTCATTACACGTATGTAAAGTAAACTAACTAGTAGAAATCATCAAATCACGTGAGGATTGTAGGTTTGGGACAACCCAAGTTGTTCCATAATCACTCATGTATCAAAGGCTATGTTTGACGTGATTTGTGGGTTGAAACCCTAAACAAAACACCAAGTTTATGAGGTTTAATCCTCTGATTTTAAATGTCTCAACCTTGTTTTTAAGCTTAACCAACCATGGTATAAGTTGTAAGCATTAGGACATAGGTATGAGATGTGTTGAACACAAGTTACATAGGTTTAAACAAGTTTTTGATGAACATAAAAACAAACAGAAAGTTTATGGACGATTTCGGGGCATTTCCAGGTTTGATTTCTCCAAGGAGAAGTCTAGGAATCGAACCCCATGATTATCCAAGTAAGTAGGAAAAAGAATCAAGTGATTTCGTTAAGAAATGAGTGAGTTATGCTCATTTTCGTGAAGGGGTGTCAATCTGCTCGAACCTTTGCTTTCAGCTACGGTTTGGATGATGTTTTGAGAGTTTTTAGTGTTGCAAAAGTGGTAGAGAGGCTGGTTATAAGTGGTATTTATAGGGAGAAGGATTAGGGTTTCAATGGGTTGGGCTTTGGAAGTGTTTAGAAGGGGTTACACCTTGAAACTAGCCCACAAAACCCAACTATATGGGGCTTAATTTTGCTGAATTGGGGCTGCCATATTTCTTTATTTTTTTATTTTTTTAAAACATTATAATGAGTAATTTTGTTAGTTAAGTTGTGTAATAATATGCAACAATGTTTCCCCTAACTTGTAACAAGGTGAAATATGAAATAAAACATGATTTAACTAGGTAAAAAGTGTAATGTACTAGTATGTAACATGTTTGTAAGTGACAAGTATATGTCACATATTTACAAGTTCAACATATGTTTGTAAGTATCACAAAGAAGTATCAAATGATCTCATGGTTAATCGTATTATGGTGTATGTATAGTATGTAACAAGGAAATGCAAGTTTTCATTCATGATCAAAATCTCGAGTTTACAACGAGTACTAGAAGGAACGAGTACAATGATACAAAGCTTCCAAAATTAGAAACACGAGTAAGACAAGCTATAAATAGAAAGTACAAAAACACAGGGCGTTACAGTCTCCATCATTCGTGTTTTGTTACCAAACCGACCACTACCATGACACCGCTGCCATCTCACTGTCACACCCCAACCGATGGCGGAAACATCGGGATGAGACGAAGTGTGTATAGATTGCTAGAGACGTCATAACACTATGTGACAATATTTAATTTAATTCAAATTTCATTGCAATACTAAATGTCATACAATTTCAAAAGGAGATAACAACATTGTTTCAACAAAAATCATAACAACAAAAGATAGATAAATTTAGGTGTGTATCTAGCCACCCTAACTTGTTTCATCAATCATCCATACTTCAATAATCAACCTGCAACATGTATTAAAATAGAGTTTCAATGCAAAAGCAAAGAGCGAGTATACAAGTTTGTTTACATAGCATATAGAATAAAAACTCGTATCCAACATGAACATATTAAAATAGTTTCACCATGCTAGTTTACGCAGTCCAAGTGATAGCCCAAGTTTCCAATGCGTTAAAGTACCTAACCCAAAGTTTCACGGGAGGTTAATATGTCTCCTCCTAACAATACCCCAAAGACTAACGGGGAGGTGCATTACCCCTATAGCGCTACCATTGTTAAGGCGGAACTACACACAAGGATTAAACGTTCACATAGCACAAAATAGTCTCAAGTTTCCCAAGTTTCATGTTTCATGTTTAAAAGGATAGAGCATGTTTCAAATAAGTTTCAAGTGTCACGTGCGTTTAATATAGAATACATGTTGCACCCAAAGTGTTTAAAAGTAAAAATGGGTTCGAGTATACTCACGGTAGTTGCAAGCTTTCCTACTTGAAATCCCGCGAGCGAGTTTGGTGGATGGATTAAGTTGGAGCACCTAGTCCTTCTACACAAGGAAACGTAGGTGTGTGACTTTGGCGTATAACGGAAGATTATAATTTGGAGTTTAGCATAGCATAAAGTAGGATATCAAAATAATCATCCTTGACTTATACTCTTATATGACACTACGTAACCACTAGGGTTATATTGTATTTCATGGGTAGTAAGCCCATTAGAATCATACTTGGAGTGTTAAGTCTTAGATGTCATTCTACTACTTTAACATATAAACACAAGTTTAATATTAAAGGTTCGAATGTGTGTGTATATATATTTAAGTATTACATATTACTAAGTTTAATATTTCAAGTAGGAGGTAGAAGATTAAGATCTTCATTTAGGCACCTCGAGTCATTCATGAATGTCATGTATGGGGTAGGAAGAACATGCTTCCGTTTATGGACCCCTTAAATGTTCACCACTTCACTTGATGTAAAGACAACCAAGGAGGGTCACGAACTAGGGTTAATACAATAATACAAACAACCTAACTAAAGAGAAATCATCAAATCATGTGAGGATTTTATGTTGGAACAACCCAAGTTGTTCCATAATCACTTCTCATCAAGAACCAAGCTTGAACACGACTTGTGGGTGAAATACCCTAATAAAACAGAAAGTATTCGAGGTTTTAACCACTGATTTATAGTGTCTCAACCTTGTTTTTAAGCTTAACCAACCATAAGAGAGGTTGTAAGCATTAGGACATAGGCTTGAGATGTGTTAGACACAAGTTGGATGAGTTTAAACAAACTTTTGAAGAACTTGAAACAAAACAGAAAGTTTGTGGACAATTTCAGAGCAATTCCATGTCTGATTTCTCCAAGGAGAAGTCAAGGAATCAAACCCCATGATTATCCAAGCAAGTAGGAAGAAGAATCAAGTGATTTCGTTAAGAAATGAGCAAGTTATACTCACTTTTGTGCAAGAGTATGAATCTGTCCGAAAATGCAGATTTACAGCAGAATTGAGAGTGAATTTGGAGTGATTTGTGAGTGTTGAAAGTGTAGAAATGCTTGGAGAAGGTGTATATTTACAGTGGAAGAGTTTGAGCATGATTGGAGGTGTTTAGAGGTGGCTTAATGGTGATTGGGGAGTGTTAGAACTTAGGATTTCGTGCTAATTCGCGTAGATAATCAGCTGTTGTGTTTTTTCCCGATCTGGCATCCCCACGCGGCCCGTCTGAGGTTTCAGGCTAAGTTCACGCGGGCCGTGAGCCATTTGTGGTTCTGGGTAAGTTTCTTTTTTTTACAATTTGGCCCCTGAAGTTGTGTAATTGATGCTTTTAAGGTGTTTTAAGGGCCATTCTTGTCACAAAAGCATGGATTAGGTTATGATTTAGTATGAGGAGTATAAACTAAGTATAATCAATCGTATAAGTATCAAATCAAGTGTTGTTCTCGTTCAAAATACGTTCAATGCATAAGTTTAGATTAATTGCAAGTTTCACACATAGTTTCCAAGAATCATGTTTAAACAGTGATTGATTCACGAAGTCGAACATACGAGCATATATAGAATGCGTATAACATAAATGTAACAAAATACAAGCTTCATTAATGATCCAAGTCTCGGTTTGACAATGATTACAAAGAAGGGAACGTATACAAGAATACAAAGTTTCCAAAAATAGAAATACGAACAAAACCTTCTATAAATGGAAAGTACAAAAGAGCCGGGCGTTACAGTCTCCCCTCCTTTAGGAAATTTCGTCCCGAAATTTAGGAAGACGCAGGGAAAAGATGAGGATATTTTGACTTCATATCCTCTTTGAGTTCCCAAGTAAATTCGGCGCCACGTTTTCCTTCCCATCTAACCTTGACGATAGGAATCTTACTGCGCCTTAGTAACTTGACTTGCTGGTCCACGATTTCTACAGGTTTCTCCATGAAATGCATAGTATCGTTGATTTGAAGATCTTCGAGAGGAACTTGAAGTCCTTCATCAGCGAGACATTTCTTTAGGTTAGAGACGTGGAACGTTGGATGAACGTTGTTGAGCTCTTGATGTAAATCGAGTCGATAAGCCACCTTACCAATCCTTTCGAGTATCTTGAAAGGACCAACATAGCAAGGGGCAAGTTTTCCCTTTTTACCAAAACGAACCACTCCTTTCCAAGGAGACACCTTGAGAAGAACGTGGTCACCAACGTTGAATTCCATAGGTTTGCGTCCCTTGTCAGCGTAGCTCTTTTGACGACTTCGAGCCTTGAGTAGATTGTCACGGATTTGAAGAATCTTATCCGTTGCTTCTTGTATGATCTCAGGGGCCAGTAAAATGTTTGTCACCAATCTCGTGACAGCTTAAAGGAGATCGGCATTTGCGACCATATAATGCCTCGAAAGGAGCCATTTGAATACTGGAGTGGTAGCTATTGTTGTACGAGAACTCGATCAAAGGTAAATGCACATCCCAACTACCACCAAAGTCGATGACACAAGAACGGAGCATGTCCTCTAGGGTTTGGATAGTATGTTCGGTATGTCCATCCGTTTGAGGATGAAAAGCCGTACTGAGATTCAAATGAGTACCCATAGCGGACAGAAAAGTTTGCCAGAGACGCGAAGTGAATCGACCATCACGATCAGAAATGATGTCGAGAGGAACACCATGATGGCGTATGACTTCATTGGTATAGACACGAGCAAGTCGTTCAACCTTGAAATCTTCGCGAATGGGAATGAATTGTGCGGACTTAGTTAAACGATCAATGACTACCCAAATGCTGTCGTAACCAGAAGGTGTACGCGGGAGTTTAGTTATGAAGTCCATCGCAATGCTATCCCATTTCCACACGGGGATTTCAGGTTGTTCGAGTAGACCAGAAGGTCGTTGGTGCTCGGCTTTGACTTTCGAACAGGTGAGACACTTGGAAACGTACACAGCAATGTCTTTCTTCATACCGGGACACCAATAGGATGTACGTAGATTATGGTACATCTTGTCAGCGCCAGGATGAATTGAGTACTTAGATTTGTGGGCTTCGTTCATGATAAGGTCACGAAGATTGTCACGATCCGGAATCCAGACGCGATCACAACAATAGAGGAGACCATCAGGTTTTGAAACGAGTTGACTTTCAGATGCTCCACGTATTTCTACAGCCATGGAACCTTCATTGATAGATGAGTACTGCGCTTCACGAATACGATTGTGAAGATCGCTCGAGATATGAAAACAACGAATGACATCTACATGAGCCTTACGACTAAGTGCATCGGCCACGACATTCGCCTTACCAGGGTGGTAGCGAATCTCGCAGTCGTAGTCATTGAGCAATTCCACCCAACGTCGCTGTCGCATATTGAGTTCTTTTTGGTCAAAGATGTGTTGTAGGCTCTTATGGTCAGTGAAAACCACACACTTAGTACCATATAGGTAGTGTCGCCAAATCTTTAACGCAAAAACAACTGCGCCAAGCTCGAGGTCGTGGGTAGTATAATTTTTCTCATGTATTTTGAGTTGGCGAGAGGCGTAAGCGATGACTTTGTCTCGTTGCATGAGCACACAACCAAGACCACGATTTGATGCATCACAATACACCACGAAATCATCATTCCCATTAGGGAGAGCGAGGATAGGAGCGTTGCAAAGCAAGTCCTTGAGAGTTTGAAAAGATTCCTCTTGCTCAGGACCCCAAGCAAAAGGTTTCTCTTTTTGAGTCAACGAAGTGAGAGGAACGGCGATTTTTGAAAAATTCGAGATGAATCGACGGTAATAACCCGCCAATCCTAAGAAAGAACGGATTTCAGAAGGAGATTTAGGCGCGGTCCAGTTCTTCACGGCTTCGATTTTTGAAGGGTCGACATGGATTCCTTTTTCACTAACAACGTGCCCAAGGAATTGAATTTCTTTGATCCAAAACTCGCATTTAGAAAACTTAGCATATAAACGTTCAACACGCAAAAGTTCAAGTATAAGGCGGAGATGACGCTCATGATCGGCTCGAGATTTAGAATAAATGAGAATATCATCAATGAAGACGATCACAAAGCGATCCAAGTAAGGTTTACAAATACGATTCATGAGATCCATGAACACAGCGGGTGCGTTGGTCAAGCCAAAAGGCATAACCACGAACTCGTAATGTCCATAGCGCGTGCGAAAAGCGGTTTTGGGAACGTCCTCTTCGAGGACTCGAAGTTGGTGATAACCAGAACGAAGATCGATTTTGGAGAAACAGGTAGCGCCTTGAAGTTGATCAAAGAGGTCGTCGATACGCGGAAGGGGATAACGATTCTTAACGGTGAGTTTGTTGAGCTCACGATAGTCGATACACATGCGGAAAGAACCATCTTTCTTTTTAACGAAAAGCACAGGAGCACCCCAAGGAGAGGTACTTGGACGGATAAAACCCTTATCGAGGAGTTCTTGAAGCTGAGAAGACAATTCTTGCATTTCGGAAGGTGCAAGACGATAAGGAGCCTTGGCAACAGGAGTCGCACCAGGTACGAGGTCAATACGAAAATCAACAGATCGAGGAGGAGGAGGACCGGGTAGATCTTCAGGAAAGACGTCAGGGAAGTCGCGCACCACTGGAACATCACTTAAACTTTTTCCCTTGCCCTTTTCTTCCACAACGTGGGCTAAAAAGGCAAAGTACTGTTTGCGTAAGTACTTGTTCGCTTGTGTGCAGGACATCAACTTTAGTCCCCTTGAAGGTCGGTCTCCATAAACGTGCAAAACGTCACCGGATGGAAGAGGCAAACGAACGAATTTCTCGTGGCAAGCGATTTCAGCATGATTCTTTTGAAGCCAATCCATGCCTATGATGACGTCGAAACTACCCAATTGCATGGGTATAAGATCAATAGAGAAAGCATGCTCGTTAAGAGTAAGACGACAATCGAGGAGAATGGAATCGACTAAGATAGACTTGCCATTGGCGACTTCAACGGAAAACGACTTAGGTAGCTTAGAGCGTGTGCAATTTAACAATGATTCGAATTCTAAGGACACGAAGCTTTTGTCCGCACCAGTATCAAATAGTATCGAAGCATAAAGATGGTTAACAAGAAACGTACCGTTAACGACATCATTGTCGTTGCGCGCTTGATTCGTGTTTAGGTTGAAGGCGCGTCCACGAGGAGGTTGTTGCTGCTCTTGATTCCATTGTGGGCATTGAGGACGAAGATGATTAACATCCCCACATTTGAAACAAGCTCTAACGGGTCTTGCGTTTTGAGGAGCAGGTAGGGCTTGTTGTGCTTGTTGGGCTTGCTGAGCTTGCTGAGCGGGTGGTGCTTGTTGTGGTTGTTGGCGACAAAAATTGGTAGTATGACCATAACGGTTGCAATTGCCACAACGACGGCACCTAGCATTGACGGAATGATGGAAATTACAAGTGGCACACTTGGGGTGAATCCTAGTGTACGGCCTTTGGGTGTTATCAGGAGCAACAGGGTCAGGGTTAACAGGCGGCACAATCGCGTTACAAACGGGGTTGGATTGCTTTCGCTTCCTTCCCCTATTGTTATTCGATTGTTGGGTGATTTGATTGGCTGTCTTCGAAGGAACGAGGTTTGCGGCTTGCTTATCGCGAATACGGTTGTTGTTCAAGGACGCGGCCAAACGGTAAATGTCTTCGATGCTATCGAGTTTGGCTGCCTCGATTGTGTCACGCATATTAGGGGGTAAACCATTGATATACTTGCTTTTCTTGCGATCAGGGGTCGAGACAAGGTGAGGGACAATGAAACAGAGTTGTTTGAAACGGGTGGTGTAGGCTAGGTTGTCATCACCCATCTGCTTTAATACCCAAAATTCTTCCTCCAACTTTCGTTGCTCATGTGGAGGAAAAAACTCATCCATCATTAGGGCCTTAGTCTCTTCCCATGTCAAAGCATATGCCAGCTCGTTCGAACGTATGTTTCTTTCATTCGTCCACCACTCGAGAGCTCGGGCTTGGAATACCCCAGTCGCGTTGCGCGTCTTGAGCTCATCGGGGCACTCGCTATTGATGAATGTGACCTCTATGCTGTCAAACCACTCAAGCATGGCGGTCACCCCATCATTGCCAGTGAATGGCTTTGGATTGCATGATGAAAAGTGCTTGAAGTTGAACGAGACGGGCTTGCGTGCTTCAACCTTAGAGTCGACGGAAGAGTGAGGAGTTTCAGAGGCTCGAATCTCGGAAATGACCTTTAGGACGATGCGAGCAAATTGATCGGCCATGAAAGCCATCATCTTCTTTGTGGAGCGAGACTTTGACTTCTTAGACGCGTTGGAGTGACGAAAAGACATCTAAGATTCAAAAGAACGAATAGGTGAGACTTGGTCATAATGTTTGTTTAAGAAAACGAAATTGATCACATAGCATAAAGGTTCACATAGCATAAAAGGTTCAATTTGATTCACATTGCATAAAAGGTTCAATTTGATTTACATAGCATAAAAGGTTCAATTTGATTTACATAGCATAAAAGTGTTTCATATAGCATAGTCATGAATTCCACATAGCATAACATGAATAAACGAAAGCATCGTAAATTTAGTTTGTTCACGAGGGATTATTATTGTTTGTGATTGCGATAACGTGCGAAATGATTAAAACAACATTTGGAAATGAATGAACGTTGAAGTATAAAAATCACATATAAATTGAGATACATAAAAGAGAGGCTCAATAAAACATTGGATTGTTTCGGGTAGAGAAACGTCGACTATTCCAAAGTGGGTCGAAAGTTCTTTCGAATTAGAGATATTGTGCTTTGGCCTATAAGTAAGATACTCTCGTCGAGAAGCGATTAACGGTATCTTACCCTTCCGGTTACTACACATCTCTAAATGATTGAAACATTCGGGACTTTGGCGAGAATAAAAATCGAGGAATGGGACTTAATCGACGAGATGCGGGTTTCACCCCTAACTTGACGATTTCGTACCCTAAATGTGGTTGGTACTCGTCGATCAAAATAAAAATTTTGACACTTTGACGAGGGTCCACTAGAGTTGAAATGGAAATTACCATTAAGTTGTGGATGTCACTCCTAGCTTAATGGTGAAATTTCGTGCAAAATAGATTAAAGGTAGAATGAGAGTTGTTTACCAAATTGTGGGTTTCACGCCTATTTTGGTAAATTCTTCTCGTTGGTGTTACAAGAGCATAAAAATAGCATAAGTGTATTAGTGTTAGCCTTAGGAAAGGCACATAATTTTAATAGAAAGTATAGCTAGGAAGCATGCATGGTAGAGCACAAAAGTTTTAAACAACAAATAAGAAGCAAAATTCCTAGAACTATAGATTAGGGCAAAAGCATGGCAATTTTTCCTAGTTCCATATAGTTATGGCTCTGATACCAATCTGTCACACCCCAACCGATGGCGGAAACATCGGGATGAGACGAAGTGTGTATAGATTGCTAGAGACGTCATAACACTATGTGACAATATTTAATTTAATTCAAATTTCATTGCAATACTAAATGTCATACAATTTCAAAAGGAGATAACAACATTGTTTCAACAAAAATCATAACAACAAAAGATAGATAAATTTAGGTGTGTATCTAGCCACCCTAACTTGTTTCATCAATCATCCATACTTCAATAATCAACCTGCAACATGTATTAAAATAGAGTTTCAATGCAAAAGCAAAGAGCGAGTATACAAGTTTGTTTACATAGCATATAGAATAAAAACTCGTATCCAACATGAACATATTAAAATAGTTTCAACCATGCTAGTTTATGCAGTCCAAGTGATAGCCCAAGTTTCCAATGCGTTAAAGTACCTAACCCAAAGTTTCACGGGAGGTTAATATGTCTCCTCCTAACAATACCCCAAAGACTAACGGGGAGGTGCATTACCCCTATAGCGCTACCATTGTTAAGGCGGAACTACACACAAGGATTAAACGTTCACATAGCACAAAATAGTCTCAAGTTTCACAAGTTTCATGTTTCATGTTTAAAAGGATAGAGCATGTTTCAAATAAGTTTCAAGTGTCACGTGCGTTTAATATAGAATACATGTTGCACCCAAAGTGTTTAAAAGTAAAAATGGGTTCGAGTATACTCACGGTAGTTGCAAGCTTTCCTACTTGGAATCCCGCGAGTGAGTTTGGTGGATGGATTAAGTTGGAGCACCTAGTCCTTCTACACAAGGAAACGTAGGTGTGTGAGTTTGGCGTATAACGGAAGATTATAATTTGGAGTTTAACATAGCATAAAGTAGGATATCAAAATAATCATCCTTGACTTATACTCTTATATGACACTACGTAACCACTAGGGTTATATTGTATTTCATGGGTAGTAAGCCCATTAGAATCATACTTGGAGTGTTAAGTCTTAGATGTCATTCTACTACTTTAACATATAAACACAAGTTTAATATTAAAGGTTCGAATGTGTGTGTATATATATTTAAGTATTACATATTACTAAGTTTAATATTTCAAGTAGGAGGTAGAAGATTAAGATCTTCATTTAGGTACCTCGAGTCATTCATGAATGTCATGTATGGGGTAGGAAGAACATGCTTCCGTTTAGGGACCCCTTAAATGTTCACCACTTCACTTGATGTAAAGACAACCAAGGAGGGTCACAAACTAGGGTTAATACAATAATACAAACAACCTAACTAAAGAGAAATCATCAAATCATGTGAGGATTTTATGTTGGAACAACCCAAGTTGTTCCATAATCACTTCTCATCAAGAACCAAGCTTGAACACGACTTATGGGTGAAATACCCTAATAAAACAGAAAGTATTTGAGGTTTTAACCTCTGATTTATAGTGTCTCAACCTTGTTTTTAAGCTTAACCAACCATAAGAGAGGTTGTAAGCATTAGGACATAGGCTTGAGATGTGTTAGACACAAGTTGGATGAGTTTAAACAAACTTTTGAAGAACTTGAAACAAAACAGAAAGTTTGTGGACAATTTCGGAGCAATTCCAGGTCTGATTTCTCCAAGGAGAAGTCAAGGAATCAAACCCCATGATTATCCAAGCAAGTAGGAAGAAGAATCGAGTGATTTCGTTAAGAAATGAGCAAGTTATACTCACTTTTGTGCAAGAGTATGAATCTGTCCGAAAATGCAGATTTACAGCAGAATTGAGAGTGAATTTGGAGTGATTTGTGAGTGTTGAAAGTGTAGAAATGCTTGGAGAAGGTGTATATTTATAGTGGAAGAGTTTGAGCATGATTGGAGGTGTTTAGAGGTGGCTTAATGGTGATTGGGGAGTGTTAGAACTTAGGATTTCGTGCTAATTCACGTAGATAATCAGCTGTTGTGTTTTTTCCCGATCTGGCATCCCCACGCGGCCCGTCTGAGGTTTCAGGCTAAGTTCACGCGGGCCGTGAGCCATTTGTGGTTCTGGGTAAGTTTCATTTTTTTACAATTTGGCCCCTGAAGTTGTGTAATTGATGCTTTTAAGGTGTTTTAAGGGCCATTCTTGTCACAAAAGCATGGATTAGGTTATGATTTAGTATGAGGAGTATAAACTAAGTATAATCAATCGTATAAGTATCAAATCAAGTGTCGTTCTCGTTCAAAATACGTTCAATGCATAAGTTTAGATTAATTGCAAGTTTCACACATAGTTTCCAAGAATCACGTTTAAACAGTTATTGATTCACGAAGTCGAACATACGAGCATATATAGAATGCGTATAACATAAATGTAACAAAATACAAGCTTCATTAATGATCCAAGTCTCGGTTTGACAATGATTACAAAGAAGGGAACGATTACAAGAATACAAAGTTTCCAAAAATAGAAATACGAACAAAACCTTCTATAAATGGAAAGTACAAAAGAGCCGGGCGTTACACTCACCGTGTTCAGTCCCAACCAATGTGTGAGATATTGTAGTGATTCGTGTTAAACTTGTATGATCACATATTTTAGTGTTTGTTAGGAATTGAATTTGAATACATTTGGATATTTAGTCGAATTGGTATGCATCTGTTATGTATATTGAAGAAGTTATCTAAAATTGTGATGTTTGGATATTTGGTGAAATTGATAAACAGTTAACTGTTTAGAATTGTATGTGAAACTAGTGGCTTAGATCCGCGTTTTGCTATGGACAACGGGATTATTGTTAAGACCGGACGGTATGGGGCTCGTCCCCAGGTCCATCCCTCCACAACCGCCCCAGCCTTGCCACCCCCTGCTCCGTCACCGCCCACGGGGCGTCCTCTTCGTCCACAAGCAGCCGCCCAAGCTGGGCCTCACTCCCTCACACACACCTATACATACATACATACATACATACATACATACATACATACATACATACATACATACATACATACATACATACATACATACATACATACATACATACATACATACATACATACATACATACATACATACATACATACATACATACATACATACATACATACATACATACATACATACATACATACATACATACATACATACATACATACATACATACATACATACATACATACATACATACATACATACATACATACATACATACATACATACATACATACATACATACATACATACATACATACATACATACATACATACATACATACATACATACATACATACATACATACATACATACATACATACATACATACATACATACATACATACATACATACATACATATAAAGGGGCTCATCCCCACTCCTAGATCCATCCCCTTTAGGCCTATCCTCACACCCGTTTACGTGGCGTTCTACATATTCCAGTCTTTATATCATTTGGGGTTTAGTACTTACCCTCTACACTCGCCAACCTCTTTCTTTCTACTTTTTCTCTCTATCCCTTTATATAAAATATATGTATATATAGTGGAAGTAGGGAAACATTAACATAAGGATGCATAAAGCTATAAAGAACAGTTACAACCAGAAAATAAATCCTCACTCCTCGTGCCTGGGTTATTATTCCACATATAACTTTGTAACTTCTTTGTGCATCATCACTTGTACATTGTGCTTTGGGTGTTTGCCAAAAAAAAAAGTTTATTTTTTACTTTTAACCCATATGTTTTTACCTTTTACAATTTTAACCCTACATAATTTGTTTTTTTAACTTTAACCCAAAACTTTTCATTATTTGCAATTTAACTTTACAACTTTTGTCACTTATACTTTTCATTTTACGCAAATTTTCATTTTACGTATAGTTCTAAATTTTTCGAGTTAATATGACACAACGTGCATGTGTGGTTCAACGTTTTTACCTCTATTTTTCCGTGTTTGACAAATTCGTCACAACACGCATATCCTAGGTCGAGTCAATGTTGGTGGTCGATGACGGTTGTGTGACATTAGTACTATTTGACACCGTTTTACGCCCTGCCACAATGCGGGATGTGCTTTGGGGGGTTTTCAAAGAAAAAATGGTTATGCATATGGTTGTCGTAACGTTGGCTTTGGGGTTTTTCAATAAAAAATTATTTTTTTACTTTTCACCCAAAAGTATTTCATAAATTACTTTTAACTCAAAACTATTTGTTTTTTTTTTTTTACTTTTAACCCAAAACTTTTTATCTTTTGCAATCTATTCTCATAACTTTTTTTACTTTCAACTTTGGTGCTTTATAGTTTTCATCTTCCGCAAATTTTTCGCTTTATGCTTGGTTCTAAATTTTGTGACTTAACACATCGCAATGTGCGTCTTTGGTTTAACGTTTTTACGTTTCGTTCTAAATTTTGCGAGTTAACACAACGCAACGTGCGTGTGTGGGTGAACGTTTTCACATTGTCTATTTTTCCCCATTTGACAGGTTTAACATAACATGCGGGTCCTAGATTGACTTAGTTATAACTAAAGAATCCCCGCCGCATTGCGGCGGGTCACATTCCTAGTTTCTTTTTAATTATTAAGAAATTAGGGGAAGATTCATTGGCGAACACTAAAAAAGTGGGAACAACGGGGAACCGATTCAAACGAACTCCGATTGGACTCATTCCAGCGGCGTTGGAACCGGCTTGTCGAACCCTCACTAGGATCTCTTAACCCTAAACCCTAAATCCTAACTCCTAAACTCTAAACCCCAAAGCTACAAAATAAGGCTAAAACCTAAGCTAAACCGTAAAATCTAAACTATAAACCCTAAAAGCTAAACCCTAAAGCTAAATCCTTTTTTTTGGGTAAATGAGCTTTCGCCCGGCAAACTATTATAAATAAAAAAGATTTTACATGTATTTTTGGAGGGGCATACCCCCCCCCCTAACACTTGGGCACCCAAAACATGCTTTGGGTACCATCAAAAACGAAAACCATACTATGCCGACTAAAATACAAACTCCTAGTAGGCATAATATCCTTTTCTAACTTAATGGAAATACACGGCACCACAAGAAACCAATTACAATGAGCCTTAAGACTGCACAAAAACGCTTCCATGAGATGGGCCTTCCATAAGATATCCCGAGTATAGCGGTGGTGATGGCCCAGGCCCAAAATTAAAAACATTAGGAGGATGGGCCTACTCCATATCTTCAGCAAAATGGGCCTTCCCCTTGACATCAGAAACAAACGGCCGCAGCAACTAGAAAGGAGCCCAAACCTTAACCAAGATTGGGCCAAATTATAAGCCCACACTTGGGCCACATATAAATACCCCAGGCCGCACACACCTCTGTCTGTTAATCTGGGCCGCACATGAAACAGAAACAAAAAGGCCCACAATCTGGGCTTCAGCTTACCAATATTAGGCCCAGTGGTAATGCTAGTGGCTAATTTAGTGTGCTTGCAAGACACATCAAAACTGGGCCGTATGCACCCAAGAGAAGCAAACTCGGACCTGGGCCGGTTACTACAAGCACCCATCCCCCATCTGATCTGGGCCAAATAAATGCAGGGCTGGACCAAAAAATTACAGCCCCAATACGAATAAGCAAAGACCTGGGCCTCCTCAAAAAGCATGATTAGATAACCCTTTGCTGGGCCTTCGAGGTGGGCTTTAAAAAACCGAACAGGACTCTTGATCATCAACAAGAGATTTCGGCCGACATATACAAAATACTTCCCAGCTCCTGTACATTTCCAGTTTAACACAAAAATACCAAGATTCCAACCAGAAAACGCAGCCTTAATCAGCACCCTCGAACCGAAAAAAACTAAGGCCTTTCACATTGCTCAAAATAACCACAACTGTTTTGAGATTTCTTGGAATCCTAAACCCAAAAATAAGCAGGAAGTAACATCCAAACACAAGAAGAAACCCATACAGCACGAACCAAAACCACCAAAACAGAAAATAAATGACGAAAAACGGATCGAACATAATTACTTTTTGTTTTTTGGGGGCTTGCAAACAATGGGATCGAAATATTTACCCGATTTCGCCAATTGAGTAGTGAACTGAGCGGACCCACTATCATCCTCCTCGACGTCTTCAACACAATAATCCGGGTCATATCCGAGCTCAGTGCATTTATCCCAGAAAAAATCATGTTCGCCTTGGACCCAATTTTCTTGATCAACTGCTTTAACCGCATGACTTTCACCCAGAAGGCAATCTAAAATACGCTTCTTCTGGCCATCCGAGATGCCGTAATCTCTGTCAAGGATCCTGTTTAAAGAATCTGATGGACTGAACTGACTCCATTCTGGTAATATGCGGCCCGGGTCAATAACATTCTGCATATTAGTAGTACATTTCGCATCACAATTAGAATCCTGAGGGTGCAAGTCAGCAGGAATACCCACAAGACTGCTAGTCTTGATTGAAGCTTCAAAATCCAACTCTGTGAAATTGTTCAAGTCCCCGAGATCAGAACCCAGGGCAGCAAACCTGTTAGCATTTGGCAGGGGCACTGATGGGGGCTTCGTAACAGTCTTTTTACCTGAGGGATTGGACTTTTGAGACTGAGGACCGACGGTATTCTGCTGACAAGGGACCGCCTTACTCTGGGTTTTAACTTGAGACCTAGTGACAGTTTTTTGAGCTTGTTTAGGGCTTGAACTGCACGATGGAAATTAAATCCCGAAGGCTTGCTGGAAGATGAGCCAAGTTTTAAGTTAGAGCCTGAGGGTCTAATCTCTGGGCTGGGCCGATTGTTTGACACTGCAGACATCATGACAGGAGCTGAACTAGAAGGAGGACACGGATAAGAACACGATGCAGCATTTGGATCATTCCTTTTGGCCAATTTTTGGGTCCCATTTTTCTTATAATTAACAGTTTCAAATCCATCAACATCTATATTTTTACCTTTCACTTTACCACTCACAACACGCGGATCAGACTTGGCACAAACAGGCTGGCCACTCGAAACGCCACAGTTCCCGTTAACATCATGCATGGCAACATCCTCTGTTGGTTTAGGACATTTAATGCATTGCTTTAAGGAATGCCCAAACAGGACTCAGTGAGAACATATAGGCGGTTTCCATTGATACGAAACTTGAAGGTTTGTGACTCGGTTCGGATAAACAACTTCTATATCATTAGGAAGGTTGCTCGAGGCTTTTACCTCCACTAGGACCCGTGCATAACCGAGTTTCCCCGTTTGGTTCCTGCATCTCTCCAATGTCAGTTTGTCCATCAGTTTCGGTTCCCCCATCCCGCTCATCAGTTTGTTAATCCCTGTGGTAGTCCATAAATCCAGAGGGATGTTATGGACAGACACCCATAAAGGAACAACCGAGGGTTCCACCTTTTCCAGACACAATCCCGGCACCCATTTATCCAGGAAAATAGGGATGTTATTCACCATCCAGGGGCCATTCTCTAACACATCATTAAGCCCTTGTTCACTTTTAAATTTGAAATAGAAAATACCCGCTGGGCTCTTTGTAATTTCATCAATGTCATAATTTCTCCAAAGCCGGTGTAGGCACCTATCCACAACTCTAAAATCCATGGACGTCCCGAGGAAATAACCATAAAGGTGAAGAGGGTATACCTGAGCCGAAACCATAAGGTCTTCTTGTGAGATAATGATTCTTGTATTCCCCTCGGGCGTTATTGTGGGCGGAAAATACTCCATTTTCACATCACTAAAAGCTAAACCCTAAGCTAAACCCTAATATATTAAGGTTTAGGGGTTATGATTTAGGGTTTAGTGTTAATAGATCCTAGTTAGGGTTCGACGAACTGGTTCCAAAGCCGCTGGAAGGAGTCCAATCGGAGTTCGTTTGAGTCGATTCCTCACTGTTCTTCACTTTTTTAGTGTTCCCCAATGAACCTCACACCAACAAATTATATGATCATATATGTACAATAATTGGATGTATACATCATCTATACATATATATGCGCACAAGTATGTATGTATGCATGCATGGATGTGTAGAGAGTTTTATGTATAGTAGATTATACATCAAAATTTTCATAAATGACCACTAAAGTATGCCGAAATGTTGGTTATTTGCAATTTACCTCTCATGTGTGCTACTTTTGGTGTCATAAAGACATCATAAATATATTATATTTTTACAATATATAAATTATAAAGTCACGACTCATAAAGTTGGCAGGAGTAGATTGATCCATGCCATCAAGAGCCAAAATACTTTTGGCATAGTGACATTCAATGCACAATACAATATGATGTATTTTAGTTATATATAATGTTTTATATATAAGTTTGAAGGGGACGTTTAAAATTGTCGCTAAATTCTTTGTTGTTGAGCTCATAAAAATAGGTTCGTTCGTATGGAAATAAATGTGTCAAATCCTTAACTCTGATGTCACACCCTTACTAATATTTAATGATTTACGTATAAATATCGACAATTAAATGTGTATTTATGACTACACATACTTATGAAAATACGGGTCTATTAAACTTTTCTCAATAAAAACAATACAACATAATATGTATAAGTTCATCATTTAAAAATGATGACGAAACAATGTGCGGAAGCTTATAACTTGATCGTGTTCGGTTATTCGTTGAGCTTGATCGTCATCCGTTACTCCAATTATTACCTACATATCATAAATCATGATATACGTTAGTTATATGAAATCTATAACTAATCTAGCTAAGCCCAAAAGCTCAATATGGTGACCAGGTAACTCGTATGGGTTATGGTGACTGATAACCCAGATGAGTAGATAATTTGTCTGGGTTATGACAACTGATAACCCAGATGATCAGATAACTCGTATGGGTTATGGCAACTGATAACCCAGATGACCAAATAACTTGTCTGGGTTATGGCAACTGATAACCTAGATGACCATATAACTCGTATGGGTCATGGCAACTGATAACCCAGATGACCAAATAACTTCTGGGTTATGGCAACTGATAACCCAGATATATATTTAACAAGTCTGGGTTACAGAACTTGGTCAATTTTTCCTTTTTTTAGTAAATGTTGCGTAACTTCTCTAATATTTGTCCGTTTAGCTTAAACTTGTTTCTAATTGATCGTAATACATTTGCCTACATTATTAACCCTAGTCTTTAACCCGGATTCATAAATTTTATGATTTACACAACCATTACCGGGTTTATGCGCATTATTATTTTGACCCGTTATGAGATTTAAGCACTTTAAGCTTAAATTATGAACAACCCTTCATATCTTTTATTCCCGCTTAATGATCTTTATTCATATATCATCACAACTTCAGTTGTGATGTATTATGATAGAGAAATTCATTATACTACTATCCTACCCTCAAATTTGACATTTTTACAAAAATGACCCATTACACCTGGCTCGGGTCAAAGCAATGACCCGTTTTAATACCTTACATTATTAGTTACTAATTAAAAGCAATGCAAGCCATACACTATTCTTCCTGTGAGCACAAAACTCGACAAACAACCATTAGTCATTATTGTCAATGGTGATAACATCACCATTTGACCAGTTTGGTCTATATGACCATTTTACCCATTATGGCTTACACCATAAGGTAACTTTTCAAAACTCATTGTTTATTCGTCAACACGTGACCAAATTACCGTTTTACCCTTTTTACCATCAAATATGGTTTCTTACCATTTTTACTTGTTCCGACCCGTATTGGTTCGCGTCGGAACGTCATAATTCAAAGACTCATTTCAATTACTAGATTACTTTGTTATTAACCAATACATAAGTAGATGTTCTATTTAAAAGATGTAAGCTTTACTTACCTTGCATCCGATTATGTTTTTTCCCACGTATTTGATCTTCTTGACCCGTTTCTTCCCAAGCTTCCACCTAGCTTGTCAAGCGTCAAACTACCTTTTATCATTCGCAAGATGGTTAGATTAGTCATCATTTATCACGACTATTCCACCTCACAGACTTTATATCAAAATTACCATTTGATCCTATTATAGGTCAGTTTGACTTTTAAAAGTCAACTGCCTATTAACATATGCAAATGCACAATTAAGTTTAACAAACTCATTTAGGCATTTCATCAAATACCTGGTAGGCATTATTTTAGGCCACCATTTTAACTAAATTCCCAACCCAGTTCGTATCATTTCTTTCACTTTAACAAGTTCATGTAATAGTTAACATCAAGTTAGCATAGCTTTGAATTATCAATACTAGTTCACCCATTTATCATGCTATGCTAGAACTAAGGGTTTTCATCTCTATGTGAAAACCCATTTCATCATATTACTAGACATTCATCCGAACACCTAATAAAATCAAATTCTCCATATAAACTAGTAGACATGATGATTTCAAGCACCTCTTAAGATCAATAATACATAAGTTTCATCATTTCATACAAAACCCATTTCATGTAATGTATGAACACTTGACCTAGTCTCAAATTATTCAAGTATTCTCAAATACTAACTAGTATGATGATCATAAACATAAATACATCATCAATTTTAGCATGCTACTTAAAATATTGAACTCAAAGTTATCGCCTTCAAGTTCATCCACATACTCATCATCACCAAAGCATAAATTACAACATACCTTATGATCTCCAAGCTTAGATGATCACGAATTTATGTTCATGCATGTGATTTGGCGCTAATTCATCCTCCAATTTGATGGATTAAGGTTGAACAAGGGTTTGTTCCTTGTTTTTCTTCTCTGATCGTTACTCTCACACACACCTAATGTGTGTTATGTTTCATTTTGTTTATTAATAAACCTAAGTTTCACTCCTTTTCCTTTTTGGCCCCTCTAGTTTGTCTAAATGTTTAAATCCCCATATAACACTTACTAGCAATTAACCAATTCTCCTAACTAGGTTTAAATGTTCCTAGTTAACTTAGTGGGTTTGGGGAAGTTATAACCTAGTTTATTTTAAGTCCCGTTAACTTGGGCTTCTTATAAACTTGTTTTCTCAAAAGCTTTTATTCACTTTTTATTTAACATTATGTTTAATTATTTAAATCCTAATATTTACCGGCTTAATTTTTACCACTAACGGTATTTTACCGGTTCATTATTATTAACGTGGTTTGACTATCAAACCCGTTTTCGGGGTGTTACAAGTCTACCCTCCTTAAAGAGGTTTTGTCCCCGAAACCTTTCTTACGTAGTTCATCGGTTTAGACCCAATGAACTTAGTTTCATTTTCATTTGAGCATTGGTCGCTTTTAATATTTTCAATAATCTTACCAGGAGCGTATGGTAATATCTTTCGGGCTCCAAGTGGTGTCCGACTCCTTTCTGATGCTCCATTCTTGCATCCTTCTTTTGGTTAACACCCTTATTCCTCCGGTCAAGGATTATTATAGGCCACGTCGTATGTGCCTTTCATGTATAAGGCCTCGTGGGCGGTTAGTTTCATCTCATATTCCTTGTCTTCATTACTTATTATAACGAGTCACCCCTTTTGGCCACTCGGTTATCTGATGTAGTCAACATATTATCCTATGCTATTCCTATCAAGATAAATGCTTTCATTAAGTTGTAATTACTATTTTGACCTTAAACGGTCTTCCCGGTTAGACTTTCTAGTCGCCGGTTACCTCATACTTCATCATTCGGGTATACTATATTGCCATCATCGACGTTTTGCGTGTTTATGATTTCATATCTCGTAATCACGTTACAACGTGGTTATATTCTATATCACTTTTTGTGTCCGTGATCACATCACGTCATATTTAAGTTTATGTCGACTTTTCATTATAAAAAATCTTTCTTTCGAATGTATTGTCTTACAACTATCCTGTTAAGACCTATATCCTTTAATATTAACCATTTTCTAATTTCTCTCATAATATTCATATTTGTTAAAACGTTGTTTCTCACTAAAATTGTATTTTTAGTTTAACATTTTTTTAACACATGTCAATTAATCATATCGAGAAATTGACGACAAGAATTATTCTTTTCCGGTATTGTTTTATACGGGAATCATAACTAGTTCCCACGCTTTACCCAAGTGACTCGTAGGTTCTTTCACTTAGTCTGGTATGCTATTTCCTTAGGCTTTCACCTTTTTAAGGTGATACCCCTATAGTTCGTTTCTTTTATTCGTGACCCGAGGGTCATTCGGTCTCGTAGACCTTCACACTGTTTACTACCAAAGGTTTTGGTTGTCTCATAGGTCATCCCCTTACTTATCTCGTTCTAAAAATATATTTCGGTCTCAAAGCACCTTTTTTTTTAAGTTTAGCAATCATTCATTTTCATTCTTGAATTCTATTGACCTTGACCGTAGTCTAAGGCTACATTCGTTTTCTTTTTTTGGACTAATCTTCCAACTTTACGACTCCTTACGTCATTTACACATCGGTCTGTTCTACGCTTACCGTTACCCGGTTCATGCTTATACTTCTTTACAACCCGTTACCCGGATTATTTATCTTTATGTTTTTAACACTCTTGTTTCACTAGTTTGCGTTTTGCTTTTTATATTCTCTCATGACCCATTACATAGGTTTATTAACATTTTGCGGTATCATTATTCGGTTTGCGCTTAATTTCATTTTCAAGCGTTATTCTTTATTTATCTCGTTTGACTTGTTCGTGTGAGATTTCATCACTTATGAATGTCAAACTTCATTCTTTGTTCAACCCGTTCAACTTTAAAATAGTTGAATGTAATTATCAAAATTTCCATTTGCAGAATCTTATCGTCTTTTAGCCATAATTCATAATCCGAGTCTTTTGACTTTCTAATCCGTGTTCCCGTCTCTTGGTTTACGCATATACTCAAAATCCTACCCATCTTTCGGGTATTTTACCAAAGTCATCATCAAAGGAACCATTCTGGTTTACATTTAGACTTCATTTTAATTTATTTGGTCGTCTTAGCGAAATTCATTGCTTTTATTCAACCAAGTCCTTTATTTATTTTTTTTATTTAATCCGTTTGACTTATCTGTGTGAATTTCATCACTTATGACGGTCAAACTTTATCCCCTATGCCTTAGCATCCTCATTAGTCGGTCCATATTCTTATTTACCTTGATTCTTGTCCCTTCCCTCGGGCTCGTTATTCTAGTGTAATACGCTTCCGTTACCCGGCTTGCGTTTACATTTATTAATCAAATATTTTACTTATTTGATCCGTTTTGGGTACCTTTTTAATTCTTCCCATTCACCCATCCTTACCACATCGGACGTAAACGTGTCCATTATAAGAAGTTCATGGTATCATATGTTCACTACTTACTTGGCCAAAGTAAGCGATCAACACATGACACACATGACCTTTTTATAATTTTCGCATCACGCCCCATGTAAGTAACTCCTCTAATAATTTCCCTATTCATGGTTTCAATCAGTAAAACTTTATTTAATTATTATTTAACGATCTTTAGTTTTACCCGTTTTATTCTTGAACATCTATAATGTTTTCCTTTTATCAAACTGTTATACCACCACCTTCGTTAATGTGATCGCTACTTTTCTCAATAGTATTATATTGAGAATTATTTACTTGGATGATTACTTCCGTCCAAGTTTCTATGTAAACTAGTTCTGTTAATATCTTGTTATTCACAATCGTGTATAACACTTATTTCTACTTAACTGCTCTTGGAAACATCATCCTGGATAGGTATCCTATTCGAGTTTTTCCAAGTTTTATCCTACATATGCAATATTACTATTTGTGCAATAATTTAAAACGTGCACCTGTAATGCTTGCCCTAACGGGCTTTCCTTGCCATTACTCTTATTCGCGATTGTTACGCGATTTAGTTCCTTGGTGAGCATGCTCTACTTGTCATGCTTCAGACCGTTCCATCTTCATATCCATAAATCATTAAACTCTCGCCATCTTCAGATGCGAGTGTCCTTCAACTAAAACATTCACAAAATATTAGTAACGTTGAAACTAATAAGCACCCGTACTAGAATACAGGGTCTTCTACGATACTTGTTAACACAAGTAATTCACTATTTATACCGGTATTTTACCAATTTATTTGAGGTAACATGGGTTCACACGATAACCCCATGTGTTGTTTACAACACTTTTAACCATTCAAGACCATTAATATTCGTAATAGCTGTCACGGCCCTCAGCCCCGGTTTGACCCGGTCCAGGGCTGTGAGGCAGGAAATCCCGTGGTATTTAATTTAGGCGACAGCGGAAGTCTTTTAATACAGGATCTTTTAATACTCAAATGTCCGTTTAGTTTATTACATAAAGTTTAGGGATAAAACCCTGTAATTTACAATAAGGTGATTTCACTGGGAAATCTTTATTTTTCAAAACATGTTCCTTTATTTATTTACATTGAGCCACTTCTCTAAGCTTGTAGTGCTTCACGGCACTTTTCTTCGCTCACAACAGATCACCTGAAACATGTTTGAAAAAGGTTTTGTCAGCGGGGAAATACTGAGTGAATCATTCAGTTTGATAAGACGGCTCATTTGTTATAATTTATAGTATTAAGAAAGATTACAATGTTTCTGATATCAAACCAACTACCCACAGTATTTGTCACTCGACTCATTTCGGTGACTGTGGTCATATCCCCCATTGGCTGCCCCAATGGTGACGAATATCACTAATTAGGTTCGCCCACCTATCGTGATAACAACAATAGTAATGTGCACAATACCCCACATACCGGCTGTAATTTGGTGATTACATAAACTTAATCACTGTAATTATAACTTTGGAAAAATACTTTGGAGTATTGTAAAACAGTTGACAAAAAGAGAATGACTCACATTGCAGATTTAACGAGCAGAGTATAAGCCTACTGATTAGCCTTTGATTTAACCTAATTTAAACAATAATGCACACACAAATGGGTTAGTAACTAATACAGCAGTTACGACAATTCACGAGATTAAACCCTCACAACGATTTACAAGTGCAATACTTAACAATTCAGCGGATTCACAACGAATGACAGAGTATAGTCCGAGTTCGAACAGCACTCAAACATTCAAGTCGAAATCACGATGAATAATAAAGTATAAACCCAATTTGAGCGGCACTTAAACAATCGTTGGATAGTTACAATCGATCGGACGTTGAATCGTAATAGCGATCGAGTTATTACCCTGATTGCGGTAGTGTTTCGAGATTTTGTGTGTGTTACAGATTGTTTCTGTTATAACTCAACCTACGTAAAGCGAATTTATGTCGTTCAAACGACAGAATTCAAGTCCCAATGTCGGCTATTTATACAAATTTTTGGACCTCGCTTACGGACCGTAAGCCCTTATCCCTTACGGTCCGTAAGGGAAGCAGTCTATTATAGGGTAGCTGGGTTTGGGACTAGCCTTGCTGACTTGACAGAATTCTAAAATTAAAATTGGACAACGAGTTATTGTGATAATCGTTGGCTAGGTTTTTACCCCCCCTGAGTTTTAGGGGCCCTGATCCTGATTCCGATTGTTCTGGAAATTTTAGGGTTTATCCAGAATTACTTGGGTGTCTCAATTAGGATTTCCTTATTGGATAATTATCATACTAAGTATTAATTTTAGTGAGAGTTGTTACATCCTCCCCACCTTAAGAAAAATCTCATCCTCGAGATTTATTGGAACAGATGAGGATATTTTCGCTTCATTTCTGATTCTAGTTCCCAAGTGTATTCTGGTCCTCTCTTTGAATTTCATTTGACCTTGACCAGCACTAGTCGTTTGTGTTTGAGAAACTTGACTTTTCTATCTTCTATCTGTAGGGGTTTTTCTACGAATTTCAGCTTTTCATTTACCTTTACATCTTGAAGAGGTACTACCAGGGATTCGTCTGATAAACATTTCTTGAGATTGGATACATGAAATACATCATGTACTCCAGCTAGTTCTTCTGGTAGTTGTAGACGATAGGCTACTGGTCCTATTCGTTGAATTACTGGAAATGGTCCTACATATCTTGGACTCAGTTTTCCTTTCTTACCGAATCGTACTACTCCTTTCCAGGGAGAAACTTTCAAGAGTACTCGGTCTCCGATTTGAAATTCTAACGGTTTACGGCGATTCTCTGCATATCTTTTCTGACGATCTCTAGCCGTCTTCAATCTTTCTTTGATTTGGGTTATCTTGTCAGTAGTTTCTTGCACAATTTTCGGACCTGATAATTGACTTCTCCTATTTCTGCCCAACAAACTGGGGTTCTGCACTTGCGTCCATACAGTGCTTCGAATGGAGCACCTTTGATGCTTGAATGATAACTATTATTATAGGAGAATTCAATTAAGGGTAAGTGGCTATCCCAATTACCACCAAAATCAATTACACATGCTCGGAGCATGTCTTCCAGAGTTTGTATCGTCCTTTCACTTTGTCTGTCTATTTGTGGATGGTATGCAGTACTCAAATTTAGTCGGGTTCCCATTGCTTTTTGGAAACTAGTCCAGAAATGGGAAGTGAAACGACTATCCCTATCTGATACTATGGAGAGTGGGACTCCATGTAAATATATTACTTCATCTACATATAATTTGGCTAATCTTTCCATGCTAAAGGTTTCCTTCATTGGTAGAAAATGAGCTGATTTGGTTAATCGATCCACAATTACCCAAATCGCATCATTACCTTTTATGGTTCTGGGTAACTTAGTAACAAAATCCATTGTTATGAGTTCCCATTTCCATACAGGCATTTCTACCTGTTGTAGTAATCCTGAAGGTTTCTGATGTTCTGCTTTTACTTGTGAACAGGTAAGACAGTTAGATACATAACTGGCTATATCCTTTTTCATACCTATCCACCAGAAATTATTTCTTAAATCTTGGTACATCTTATTGTTACCTGGATGCATGGTATACCTAGATTTATGGGCTTCTTCTAAAATTTTACTTCTTAATTCTCCTTTCCTAGGTACCCAAATTCTTTTCTTGTGGAATCTCCAAATTCCATCACTTCCTTGTTCCAGTTCCTTTATATATCCTTTCATTTCTTCAGCATCGTCCTTGATTGCTGTTTCTTGAACTTTCTTCAATTGTTCCATTAAATCATTTTGCAGATTTAATCTAAGCATACAAGCTCGTCGTTGCTTCTCATGATACTTCCGACTTAAGGCATCTACAACTACGTTCGCCTTTCCTTCGTGATATTGAATATCACAGTCATAATCGCTTAGAATTTCCATCCATCTTCTTTGCCTCATGTTCAATTCTTTATGCCCAAATATGTACCTTAAGCTTTTGTGATCTGTATAAACAGTAAACTTACTTCTGTACAGATAGTGTCTCCAAATCTTAAGGGAAAAAACTATAGCTCCTAATTCTAAATCATGAGTCGTATAGTTTTCCTCGTGCATCTTTAATTGTCTGGAAGCATACACAATTACCTTTTTGCGTTGCATCAACACACATCCGAATCCTAATTTTGAAGCATCACAATATACTTCAAAATCTTCTGTTCCTTCGGGTAAGGCTAAAATTGGAGCCTTCGTCAATCGGTGCTTTAAAATTTTAAAAGCTTCTTCTTGTCTAGGTCCCCATTCAAACATAACGGCATTACAGGTCAGCTTAGTCAAAGGTACAACTATCTTAGAGAAATCCTTAATAAATCATCTGTAGTATCCAGCTAATCCTAGAAAACTTCTAATTTCCATAGCTGTTTGTGGGACCTTCCATTTGGTGATTGCTTCTATTTTAGCAGGATCTACGTGAATTCCTTAGTGATTCACCATGTGACCTAAAATTGCACTTCCTGCAACCAGAATTCACACTTCGAGAATTTGGCATAAAGCTTTTCTTTTCTTAACAAAGTTAAGAGTGCATGCAGGTGCTCGCAATGTTCTTCCTGACTTTTGGAATAAATAAGTATATCGTCGATGAATACGATTACAAATTTATCCAAATATGGTTTACAGATCCGATTCATCATGTCCATAAACGCTGCTGGGGCATTTGTTAGTCCAAAGGGCATGATTGTAAACTCATAATGACCATACCTAGTTCTGAAAGCAGTTTTAGGTATGTCTTCTTCTTGTACTTTCAGCTGGTGATATCCAGATCTTAAGTCTATTTTAGAAAAATACCTAGCACCTTGAAGTTGATCAAAAAGATCGTCAATCCTAGGTAATGGGTATCGATTCTTAATTGTAATTTTATTTAGTTCCCTATAATCGATACACATTCTCATCGATCCATCTTTCTTTTTCACAAACAGCACTGGTGCTCCCCAAGGGGATGAACTAGGTTGTATAAATCCCATGCTTAATAATTCATCTAACTGCTTTTTCAATTCTAGCATTTTGGTGGGTGCTAATCGATAAGGTGCCTTGGCTATTGGTGTAGTACCCGGAATTAGATGAATTCTAAATTCTACTTCTCTATCGGGTGGTAACCCAGGTAATTCTTCTGGAAAGACGTTTGGGTATTCTGAGACTATAGGGATGTCCTGGAGTTCCTTACTTTTAGTGTTAATGATTATGGAAATCATATACACCATTTCTTGTTTTCTCGAATAACTAGCCAATTTCATTACTGAAATGAATTTCAGTGGCTTTCGAGGTTCATCTCCTGTAATTTGAGTTACCTCTCCTGTGGGAGTACGGATTTCTACGGAATTCTTATCACAAAGGATTCGAGCATGGTTGGCTACTAACCAATCCATTCCTAATACTACATCGAATCCGGCTAATTTCATAGGTAACAGGTTTGTAGAAAACTTATGGCCTAAAAGTTCTATCTTTCCTTCTTGCAAAACTTTGTCTATGCTAACAGAATTCCCTTCTGCCGTTTTGACCTTAAAAATTTGTCTAAGGGTGGTTAAGGGTAAGTTAAGAGCTTGGCAGAATGAAGTATTGATAAAACTTTGGTTTGCACCAGAGTCAAATAACACTTTCGCATAAACGTCGTGAACCAAAAACGTACCAGCTATGACGTCAGGAATTAGTTCGGCTTCCTGAGTAGTCAATTGAAATGCTCGGGCATTCTTCTTTGTTGTTCCATCAGCTGGTTTGCCTTTATTGTCTGCGGTTTTAATCAATTTAGGACATTCTATTTTGTAATGTCCTGTTTCTCCACAGTTATAGCAGACTATGGTTTTCTTTTTGCAATTTTCTTCACGATGTCCTGCCATTTTGCAGAAGTTGCAGGTTACATTGCATCTTCCAAAATGATTCTTTCTGCAATTTCTGCAAAAAGGCGGATTTACAGATTGTCTCATTCCTCTCTTCTTGAACCTATTATTATTACCCACACGAAATCCTTGGGTAATCTTTTGAGCCAATTCCTTCTTTCGATCTTCTTCTCTTGTGCGCACCAGTTCATCAGTTAGGGTATTAGCTAACTCCACAGCATCGTCAATAGTACGAGGTCTCGCAGCTTTAACGATGTTACGGATTTCACTAATTAGTCCCCAAATATAGCGAGAAATGAGTACTGGTTCTGGCGAAGCCAGCGTTGGTACCACTCTAGCATATTCAAAGAATGTCGAAGTATAACCGCGACACTCTACGCCTACCATACGATGACTTAGGAACTTATTTGCCATTTGTTCCTTTTCATACTCGGGACAGAATTTTCTTTCTACAAGATTCTTAAATTCTTCCCAGTTCAGCGCATAGGCCATCCTTCTCCCTTTTGCTTGTAATACTGTGTTCCACCACTCTAGCGCCCCTTCTTTGAACAAATTTGATGCGTACATGACCTGATCTTCTTCGCACACTTACTTATTGCAATTACTGCTTCGGTTTTCTCTAACCAACGCAGTGTTGTAGTTGCCCCTTCTTTACCTGCAAATTCTGCTGGTTTACAGGCAAGAAATTCTTTGTAAGTGCAACCAGGCGTTGCAGCTTTCAATTTCTTAGGAAGTGGAGCCTGTCGTGGATTATTACCGTTATGATTGCCGCTTCCATTTACACTATGACTAAAATTGTCTTCCTGAGTACGTTTACTAGGAATGATTTGTTGCGGTTCAACAGGTTTCTGAGCAGCAGCCATGATTGCAGGAATAGCATTAGCTATCCCTTGAGTGATGATATTTTCAATATCTTGTCTAGTCATATATTGGTTTTCCTGATTTTGCTCAGATTGATTCCCTTCATTAACTGGTTCATTACTAGCGTTTTCCATCTGATAATTATTATAGATATACTATTAGTATCAAATGATTGTAAATAAAACAATGGCAAGTAATCACATAAATCTTTTTCACAACACACATATATATAGCCAAAATTGTCGATGTCTCGACTTCTATTTTGTTTTATAGATTGTATAGGCATCCATACACACTGTTTATCTCACAATGTTTTATTTCCCATTTTACAGAGTTATCTTTTTCTACTATTGTTAATATACAGACATACTTCTCAACCCCACTATTCTTTGGTCAACTGGCAGTTTAGTAGCGACGCTCCCTTTCGTCGTATTTCCAGGAGATTTGTTCCCCCATTTCCCGGATCCTATTCCCTATACCTATCAGCTCTTCACCGAACTGACGAAGTTCGGCTAAGTTTTCGTTGCTCATTGGAGGATTGGGGATAGGTTCTGGATCAAACTGTGGGAGGAAGGAATAAGGACTATTAATCATGTTTTGGAATTGCCAGTCATTCGTCCACCATTCTTCCATTTGGCCTAAAGGTCGAGTGTGGATTAGTGGGTCTGGAATAGCTGGTTCCAGATTTACGGGAAGTTGGATTTCGGCCGGGTAAGGATATAGATTATTGTGGATAGGGCTAATGGCATCACAATTTGCCAGTAGACGGTCTATTTCGTCTTGAAAGGTGATTTCTTCAGGTTGTCTAGAGCTCTCTCCAATTTCTATTCCTTTTTGTTTAGAATCTTTCCTGATTTCTATCTCTGCTGGTTTAGAACTTTCTCCGGTTTCGATTCCTTTTCCTTTGTCTATAGGGTTTTCTATTTTGGGGAGTTTCCTAGTGGCTGGCTTTCTCCTGCGCACTTTCCTCCATCCTACATATCTTCTTCTCTTTTTAGGTTTTGCTTTTTCCAGCGGTGGAGCTTGGAATTCCAAAGGTTCCTCTATGTCAGCAATATAACCAGTAAAGTCGTGGGAGACTTCAATTGGTACTGGATATAGGTTGAGATTCTGAAATGCTTCGGATATCTCATTCATGCTGTATAGCATATATGCAAAATGCACAAAAATGCTAAGTTAAAACTTTGGAACAAAGTTTTTTTTTTTTTTTTTACAAATAAACATTGAAGTTTTATTGCATACTAATTTGTACAAAAGACAACAGGAAAGAGAACACACTAGGATTTATTTATTTATTTACTGGGTAGTAATTTTCTTTTAGACCAGGCTTATTGGTAGTTTAAAGGTTTGCATTCTCTGCTACGGTAGCTAGCATATAAAGATTTTCCCATTTTTCATCTAATTTGTCTTCCCAAGGTGGACTATTGCCTAATTCCTGGATTTCTGGATTAAACCTCACTTTCTTGACTTGGGTTTCCTGGCTTTTCCTAATAATCAAATTTCTTTTCTTTGGGGTAAGAGGATTCTCATATTGTGCTTTACGGACAAAAATCCCTTCTTCCAGGTTTGCTGGGTATTTGGAGGAAGAGGTTCCTTTTTCTGTGGATACAGTATCTAATTTGTGGTAGATAGCAGAAAGCTTTTGTTTACCCATACTGTAACAATTAATCAATTAATAAAACATATATTCACAGAATGGAAATTAGAATTCCTAAATATTTCTCAATTACTTTAATAGGCTAAAATCAATAGTAAGCTTAAATCAGTGGCTCTGATACCACCTTTTCCCTGTCACGGCCCTCGGCCTCGGTTTGACCCGGTCCAGTGCCGTGAGGCAGGAAATCCCGTGGTATTTAATTTAGGCGACAACGGAAGTCTTTTAATACAGGATCTTTTAATACTCAAATGCCCGTTTAGTTTATTACATAAAGTTTAGGGATAAAACCCTGTAATTTACAATAAGGTGATTTCACTGGGAAATCTTTATTTTTCAAAACATGTTCCTTTATTTATTTACATTGAGCCACTTCTCTAAGCTTGTAGTGCTTCACGGCACTTTTCTTTGCTCACAACAGATCACCTGAAACATGTTTGAAAAAGGTTTTGTCAGCGGGGAAATACTGAGTGAATCATTCAGTTTGATAAGACGGCTCATTTGTTATAATTTACAGCATTAAGAGAGATTACAATGTTTCTGATATCAAACCAACTACCCACAGTATTTGTCACTCGACTCATTTCGGTGACTGTGGTCATATCCCCCATTGGCTGCCCCAATGGTGACGAATATCACTAATTAGGTTCGCCCACCTAATGTGATAACAACAATAGTAATGTGCACAATACCCCACATACCGGCTGTAATTTGGTGATTACATAAACTTAATCACTGTAATTATAACTTTGAAAAATACTTTGGAGTATTGTAAAACAGTTGACAAAAAGAGAATGACTCACATTGCAGATTTAACGAGCAGAGTATAAGCTGATGTGTGTAAAATGCAACATATAAATTACATCAAATAAGGCATAAAACTAACCCTTTTTAAGTACTAATGTTGGAAAAAGAGTGTTTTTCCTTTTGTATTTTCAGGATTAAATGAGCTCAAATTAACAAAAGAAGCAAAAAGACAGCTAAATCTAACATAAATACAAGAAAAGGAACATAAGTGGATTGCCTGACCCCTCGACAGCATCCTCCCAAGCAAAATAGAGATGGCAGAAGACTGAACACGCCCCGTGCTCAGCCAGCACGGGGACGTGCCCAAGAAGCAGCATAAAAGACAAACCAGTAGAAGCTTCTATTGCCCACCACGGGGCCGTGCCCAGTGAACACGGGGGCGTGGCGAAAGTACTGCAGGCGCATTAATTGTAATTGCGAATTACAATTAAAGAAGAGACAGAGTGTCAGACAGGCACGGGGCTGTGCCCAGCCTTCTGTTCAGCCTATAAATAGGAGTGCTTGGTTTCATTGCAACTCATCCCTTGGCCACCACCTCTCTCACACTTCATGCACCACCCACCACCACCATAACACCATCATCCACCACCATCATCCATTGTCCATCATAGAGTGTGTGAATCGTCTCGGGATCCAAGATTGATCGTAAGAGTTCTTGACAATCAAGGCCATGTTTGCCTAAGTCTCTTACATCACTTGGTGAAGACAAGTGTTTAGTATAATACTTTTTATTTTTAATCTTTTGCACTTCTTAATTGGTTTTGTATTAATGACTTTAATAACTAGTTTCTTATGTTGAAGGTGATTCTTCCTTATCGTTTGTCCGTGGTGTCTTGGCATTATTTTACTGTCTATATAAAATAAAAGATTTTCACCATTCATATCTCCACGGTCTATATGGAGGTATGTTGGCTACCTGGTCGGGGGTTAAAGGAATGGTTTGGTAAGGGTCTTGCCCTTGTTCAGCGTTTAGAGGTCCTGCAAGGGACCTGGGTCAAATTTATTAGGATCTCCTTCAATACCCAAAGGTATTGGATGGCGGGGATCCAAACTCTTTGACCCCCTCATAAGTAAACTACTATTAATACTATAACCCGGCTATTTAGGACTGTATCCCTGCTGACTCAGACTACTTAGTCAAGGGTAACGTCACCTCCAAAAGAGGGGCCTACCGTAATTTGCATTAATAACTTAATTCATTATCTTTCAATAATCCAACCCTTTAGGATTGTATCCTTGCTGACTCAAACTACTGGGTTGAGGGTAACGTCGCCTTCAAAAGAGGGGCCTACTACAATAACTAAGATAATCTCTTAAACAAGTGCAAAAGTGCGAAAATAATCAAAGGTTATACTAATACACGAGTCGGATCCAAGTGATTCATCTTGTCTATCTGTTTTTATTTCTATTTTATTTTCAGCATTTAGTTAGTTTTTAGTTTAAAAATCTTTTCTAACATTTTTGATTTGATTAGACGTTGAGGATAAACCGGTACTAAAAGCTCTTGTGTCCTTGGACGACCTCGGTATCTTACCAACACTATACTACGTCCACGATGGGTGCACTTGCCCATATGTGTGTTTAGTGTTAGTGAATATCGTGTTTTATAAATTTAAAACTTGGCTAAAAGTGTAAAAAGGGCTTAAAATATACATCTAAAATATATTACACTACACACACATCATAAGCCTACTGATTAGCCTTTGATTTAACCTAATTTAAACAATAATGCACACACAAATGGGTTAGTAACTAATACAGCAGTTACGACAACTCACGAGATTAAACCCTCACAACGATTTACAAGTGCAATACTTAACAATTCAGCGGATTCATAACGAATGACAGAGTATAGTCTGAGTTCGAACAGCACTCAAGCATTCAAGTCGAAATCACGATGAATAATAAAGTATAAACCCAATTTGAGCGGCACTTAAACAATCGTTGGATAGTTACAATCGATCGGACGTTGAATCGTAATAGCGATCGAGTTATTACCCTGATTGCGGCAGTGTTTCGAGATTTTGTGTGTGTTACAGATTGTTTCTGTTATAACTCAACCTACGTAAAGCGAATTTACGTCGTTCAAAAGACAGAATTCAAGTCCCAATGTCGGCTATTTATACAAATTTTTGGACCTCGCTTACGGACCGTAAGCCCTTATCCCTTACGGTCCGTAAGGGAAGCAGTCTATTATAGGGTAGCTGGGTTTGGGACTAGCCTTGCTGACTTGACAGAATTCTAAAATTAAAATTGGACAACGATTTATTGTGATAATCGTTGGCTAGGTTTTACCCCCCTGAGTTTTAGGGGCCCTGATCCTGATTCCGATTGTTCTGGAAATTTTAGGGTTTATGCAGAATTACTTGGGTGTCTCAATTAGGATTTCCTTATTGGATAATTATCATACTAAGAATTAATTTTCGTGAGAGTTGTTACAATAGCTTACCGGATGTCTTGATCAAGCCTTGAACCGAACACTTTTCTCATGTATCTTGAGTTGACGAGAGGCATAAGCAATAACCTTGTCCCGCTGCATGAGCACACAGCCCAAGCCATGGTTCGAGGCATCACAATATACCACGAAATTGTCATTCCCATTGGGGAGAGTAAGAACAGGAGCGTTACACAAAAGGGTCTTAAGAGTCTGAAAGGATTCCTCTTGCTCGGGACCTTAAGCAAAAGGTTTCTCTTTTCGAGTCAACAAAGTGAGAGGAACAACTATCTTCGAAAAGTTCGAGATGAATCGGCGGTAATAACCCGCCAATCCTAGGAAGGAACGTATCTCAGATGCAGACTTAGGCGTACTCCATTTCTTCACAGCTTCGATTTTAGAAGGGTCAACATGAATACCTTGCTTACTAACAACGTGACCAAGAAATTGTACTTCATTAATCCAAAACTCACACTTAGAAAATTTAGCATATAAGCGTTCACCACGTAGAAGTTGAAGCATCAAGCGTAAATGACGAGCATGATCAGCTTTAGTTTTAGAATATCATCAATAAAGACTATCACAAAATGATCCAAATAGGGTTTACAAACACGATTCATAAGATCCATGAACACAGTGGGTGCGTTGGTCAATCCAAAAAGGCATAACCACAAACTCGTAGTGTCCATAATGAGTGCGAAATGCGGTTTTGGGTACATCATCTTCGAGAACACAAAGCTGATGATAACCAGAACGAAGGTCAATCTTCGAGAAACCGGACGCGCCTTGTAGTTGGTCAGATAGATCATCAATACGAGGGAGAGGGTAACGAATTTTAACGGTAAGCTTATTAAATTCATGGTAGTCGATACACATACGACATGAACCATCTTTCTTCTTGACAAATAGCACGGGAGCACCCCATGGAGGGGTACTTAGACGAATGAATCCTTTGTCGAGCAATTCCTGAAGTTGGCTGGATAATTCTTACATTTCGGAAGGTGCAAGTCGATAAGGAGCCTTGGTGACAGGAGTGGCACCAGGTATGAGATCAATACGAAAATCAATGGATCGAGGAGTAGGAAGACCAGGAAGATCTTCAGAAAAGACATCAGGGAAATCACACACTACTTAAACGTCGCTTATGTTCTTCCCTTTATCCTTTTGTTCCACCACATGGGCCAAGAAGGCAAAGTTCTGTTTATGTAAGTATCTGTTCGCTTGAGTGCATGACATCAATTTCAGTCCTCTAGAAGGTCGGTCTCCATAAACGTGCAGAATATCACCGGACGGAAGAGGTAGGCGAACAAACTTCTCGTGACAAGCAATCTCGGCATGATTCTTAGGCAACCAATCCATACCGATTATGACATCAAAACTACCCAATTGCATATGTATTAGATCAATTGTAAATACGTGGTCGTTAAGAGTCAAGGAACAACCACTGAGAATAGAATCAACTAGAATCGATTTACCATCGGCAATCTCCACCGAAAACGACTTAGGTAGCTTAGAGCGTGCACAATTTAACAAAGATTCAAATTCTACGGACACAAAGCTTCTCTCGGCACCAGTATCAAATAGTATCGAAGCGTAAAGGTTATTGACGAGAAACGTACCATTAACGACAACATTTTCATTACAAGCCTGATTAGCATTAAGATTGAACGCTCATCCACGAGCGGCTGGCTGTTGGTCCTGGTTCAGCTGAGGACACTGATTACGGAGGTGAGTAGTATCCCCACACTTGTAGCATGCATGAACAGCGTTGACTGGCCTAGGATTCTGTTGAGGAGCTGGGAGAGCTGGTAAAGCTGCCTGAACTAGGGCTTGCTGAGCTGGCTGGGCAGGCTTAATTTGACGACAACAAGGAGTCGTGTGACCATAACGATTGCAGTTGGTACACAAGCGACAAGCAGAGGCAACAGGATGATGGAAGTTACAAGTTGTACACCTGGGATGAGGTCCAGTGTACTGCCTCTTGATTTCAGGAGCAAGCGGGTTTGGAACAGTAGCAGCAGGAGCAGGTTTAGCAGCAGGGTTTGCAACAGGAACAATAGCATCGCATCCTGAACCCTGTGACTTTCTTCTCTTGTTCTTGCTGCCACTCGGCTGCTGGGTAACTTGATGTGCTGACTTAGAGGGAGCAGGAGTGGCGAACTGCTTATCACGGATGCAGTTGTTGTTGAGACTAGCTGCAAGACGGTAGACTTCCTCAATAGTATCGAGCTGAGCTGCTTCAATAGAATCACACATAGCAGGAGGTAGACCATTGATATACTTCGTTATCATACGCTTAGGAGTAGAAACCAAGTGAGGAACGATCAAGCTGAGCTGCTTGAAACGAGTAGTATAAGCCAGATTGTCATCACCTATCTGCTTCAAATTCCAGAACTCTTCTTCAAGCTTCAGTTGTTCATGGGGAGGGCAGAATTCAAGCATCAATAATTCTCGCACCTCAGCCCATGGAAGAGCATAGGCTTCTTCATTAGAACGGATGTTTCTCTCATTTGACCACCACTCAAGAGCTCTACCTTGAAACATTCCCGTTGCACTCCTAGTCTTTAGATGCTTGATGTGTGTAAAATGCAACATATAAATCACATCAATTAAGGCATAAAACTAACCCTTTTTAAGTACTAATGTTGGAAAAAGAGTGTTTTTGTCTTCCTTTTGTATTTTCAGGATGAAATGAGCTCAAAATCACAAAAGAAGCAAAAAGACAGCTAATTCTACCATATATACAAGAAAAGGAACAAAAGTGGACTGCCCGGACCCTCAACGGCATCTCCCAAGGCAAAGGAGAAGAAACAGAGTCTGAACACGCCCCGTGTCCAGCGAACACGGGGGCGTGCCCAGGAAGCAGCAGAAAAGACAAACCAGTAGAAGCTTCCATTGCCCACCACGGGGCCGTGTCCAGCGAGCACGGGGGCGTGGTGAAAGTACAGCAGGCGCATTAATTGTAATTCGCAATTACAATTAATGAAGTGAGAGAATGTCAGACGGGCACGGGGCCGTGTCCAGCGGACACGGGGCCGTGTCCAGCCTTCTGTTCAGCCTATAAATAGAGGAGCTTGGCTTCATTCTCTCTCATCCCTTGGCACACCACCTCTCTCACACTTCATCCACCACCCACCACCACCATAACACCATCATCCACCACCATCATCCATTGTCCATCGTAGAGTGTGTGAGTCGTCTCGGGATCCAAGATTGATCGTAAGAGTTCTTGACAATCAAGGCCATGTTTGCCTAAGTCTCTTACATCACTTGGTGAAGACAAGTGTTTAGTATAATACTTTTTATTTTTAATCTTTTGCACTTTTTATTTGGTTTTGCATTAATGACTTTAATAAATAGTTACTTATGTTGAAGGTGATCTTTCCTTATCGTTTGTCCGTGGTGTCTTGGCATTATTTTACTGTCTATATAAAATAAAAGATTTTCACCATTCATATCTCCACGGTCTATATGGAGGTATGTTGGCTACCTGGTCGGGGGTTAAGGGAACGGTTTGGTAAGGGTCTTGCCCTTGTTCAGCGTTTAGAGGTCCTGCTTGGGACCTGGGTCAAATTTAGTAGGATCTCCTTCAATGCCCATAGGTATTGGATGGCGGGGATCCAAACTCTTTGACCCCCTCATAAGTTAACTACTATTAATACTATAACCCGGCTATTTAGGACTGTATCCCTGCTGACTCAGACTACTTAGCCGAGGGTAACGTCACCGCCAGAAGCGGGGCCTACCACAATTTGCATTAATAACTTAATTCATTATCTTTCAATAATCCGACCCTTTAGGATTGTATCCTTGCTGACTCAAACTACTGGGTTGAGGGTAACGTCGCCTTCAAAAGAGGGGCCTACTACAATAACTAAGATAATCTCTTAAACAAGTGCAAAAGTGCGAAAATAATCAAAGGTTATACTAATACACGTGTCGGATCCAAGTGATTCATCTTGTCTATCTGTTTTTATTTTTATTTTCAGCATTTAGTTAGTTTTTATTTTCTTAGTTTAAAACATTTTTCTAACCTTTTGATTTGATTAGACGTTGAGGATAAACCGGTATTAAAAGCTCTTGTGTCCTTGGACGACCTCGGTATCTTACCAACACTATACTACGTCCACGATGGGTGCACTTGCCCATATGTGTGTTTAGTGTTAGTAAATATCGTGTTTTATAAATTTAAAACTTGGCTAAAAGTGTAAAAAGGGGCTTAAATATACATCAAAAATATAACACACTTCACGCACATCAATGCTCTAGGCACTCGTTGTTGATGAAAGTAACCTCGATGCTGTCGAACCACTCGAGCATAGCGGTCACTCTATCACTACCCGTGAAAGGCTTAGGGTTGCAAGAGATGAAATGTTTGTAGCTGAACTTTGTAGGCTTTAGCTTCTCGCCCTTAGATTCCACGGAGGATGGAGGCGTGTTTGATCCTTGGATCTCAGAGACGATCTTTGGCACGACTCGAGCAATCTGGTCGGCCATAAAGGACATCATCTTTTTCCGAGACTTTTCCCTGGATCTCTTGAGAGTGTCGGATAGCTTACGAGAAGACATCTAAAGATCCAACATGAGGATCATATAAGTCTAGATCACAAAGTCTCATAGTATAGATTCACGCATAATAGATTAAGACTCAAGATTCAACAAGTTTCACGTAGTTTAAAGATTCAAGTTTCCAACAAAGTTTCACATAGATTCCAATAGATTCAACACCGCAAATCCACGACCTTCGCATGGCACGTTGTACCAAGTTTGGCAACATGTCAGAAATGCTTATATATAGGAAGTACCAGCGGCGTATCCACCATGCTTCGGGCACATCGCTTCCGCCTCGTACTCGGTGTCATGTTACGTGTTGCAATTGCCCAATATAACAACACACTGATCATCATCATCATCATACACACGTAGATTAATCTAATAGATTCAATAGATTAGCGTTAACAATCTCACCACACTCACCACAGTCCACAAAACAACGAAATCCCGCATGGCACGTGTTACGAAAGTTCGGCAACATGACAGAAGCACTTATATATAGGAAGTACCAACGACGTATCCACCATGCTTCAATCATGCCACGTCCGTCTCGTCATCGGTGTCATGCTTCGCTAACCACATCATTAGATTCCATCACAAAACTTTCACATAGATTAACCAAATAGATTCAACATCTTCAACCCGAGTCCGCAAAACTATGAACTTCACTTAGCGCGTGGTACGAAGGTTCAGTAACATGCCAGAAACACTTATATATAGGAAGTACCAGCGGCGTATCCACCATGTTTCGGACATGCCACGTCTGCCTTGTCTTCGGCGCTAGGCTACGTTTCGTATTTTGTAACTCAAAACAACACATACATAGATTACACATAGATTACACAAGTAGTTTCCCATAATTTAGAGTTCAACAATCTCATCACCGGTCTGCAAAACACTAAGTTTCGCATGGCACGTGGTACGAAAGTTGGTAACATGCCAGAAACACTTATATATAGGATGTACCAGCGGCGTATCCACCATGTTTCAGACACGTCACTTCTGTCTCGTATTTCTATGCCATGTTACGTTTAGTGTTTCATAACCACAATAACACATAGATTCATTAGATAGCTTCACGTAGTATCATAGTCGATCAAGATTCTCACATAGTCTAACATGATGAATAAAGCTTCGTAAATTTAGTTTGATTCTGAGAGATTAATTAGAGTTTTAGATTGCGGACATACGTGCGATTCGTGTAAAAGTCTCAAAATAAACGAAGAGTCAAGTTTAAAACCACATATAAAAATCGAGAAATCATAAAAGATAGGCTCAAAAAACATAGGATTGTTCCGAGTAGAGGAACGGTGACTAACCAAAGCGATTCGAATCTCCTTTCAAATTGAGGCAACGTGTCTTGACTTACTTAGACAAATACGTCATCGATGTTAGGCCTACGATATTCGTCCTTTTGGTCATTCCATGTTCCTAATTGATTGGGAATTTCGAGACTTTGGCGAGACATAAAATCGAAGAGTGGGACTAGTCATCAAGGTATGGGTTTCACCTCTATCTTGACAACATCGTACCCTAATGGCTTCAGTACTTATCAATAGATAAGTCCTACTAGAATATAATAAGGAAATTTCCCATCAAGGTTCGGATGTCACTCCTGACTTGAGGGCAAATCTCGTGCAAAATACAAACACTGTTTAGCAGTGTTTTCAAAGTATCAAGTGTATATTATGTCAGCCTTAGGAAAGGCATGTAAGCTTAACAGGAAAATGTGCTACTAGGAAGCAGATACGGTAGAATGCATAAGTCTTAAACAACAGATAAGAGTCAAGAATCCTAGAACTATAGACTAGGTAAAGTATTCCTACTTATCCTAATTCCCTATAGTTATGGCTCTGATACCAATTAGTCACACCCCAACCGATGGCGGAAACATCGGGGTACGACACTAAGCGTTCAGATTTCTCATGAGTTTCCATAACACTAGATGTTTCAATATAGATTAAATCCATTGCATGATAATTGTCTAAAGCATCAACCACAGAATATCAATTACAAATCATCATCAAAATTGTTTCACAGTTTCTAGTTTAGCTATGATGTGTTTCTAAGCAGCATCCTAGCAAATTTTCTTGAGTCATAGCATCCTATCAGCCTACAACATGTATTGAAATAAAGTCAGTACAAAAACGTATTGGCGAGTATACAAGTTTGAGTATATAGCATAGTAGATTAAAAGACTCATATCCATCATGTAAATGATAAACATAGTTTCAGCCATGCTAGTGTTCGCAGTCCAAGTGATAGCCCAAGTGTCCCGATGCTTTAACCACTTTCCCAAGAATCAAGGAAAGCTAATAGAATCCTCCTAACAATACCCCCGAGAATAATGGGGAGATGAATCTTCCTATAGCGCTACTATTGTTAAGGCAGAACTACACACAGGGATTAAACGTTCACATAACATAAAGAATCAAGAATCACAAGTATCAAGTTTCACATTCAGGATAGAGTTTAGATTCAAAAGTATCAAGTTTCATAGAATACATGTTGCATCCCAAAAGTTTAAAATGAAAAGGGATCGAGTATACTCACAGTGATTGCTTAACAGTATAACTGTTATTGGATCAAAGGGAGCTCTTAGGATTAGCCTGATTAGAGTACAATAGATAAGTGTTGGACAGAATACAAGAATCGTGCAAGTGTCGGATCAGTCATCTGATTGGATGGCCATCCGGTCGGATGACATAAGTGAGTGGGACGGACCGCCATTCGATCCAAGTTTGTGTTTCCAAAAGTTCAACTTTTACACCAAGTGTTCAAACCAGGTCTTTCGATCAGATGGTCATCCAATCGGATGGTCGTTCGGTCGAATGACCCCTCGTGTGCAATTTTCAAAGTTTAAAGTTTCTGTTTCAAAAATAGTTCAAGTGTTTGAAGGTTATAAGTCACATTGCCACTCCGATCGGATGGCTGTTCGATCGGACGGTGGTCCGATCGGATTGCCATTCGATTGAGGTGCCCTCGTTCCTTTTGCAACCTTGTAAAATTTCTAAGTTTCTAGTTTAACGGTGACGGCATGGTATGTATTGAGACAACTGTAAACAAGTCAAAGCTCCAGCTGCCCGATCGGATGGGAATCACCCCGTCTGTTCAGGTGTCTGTTCTTGATGGTGTTCATGTCGGAATCCGTACTCCGGCCATCTTTTCCGGCGATGATCCATTTCTAAGCTGACTCCAGACAAATCATCAAGTCTACAGTCCGTTTAGATCCGGATTCCACCATTTTAAGTAAAAGTTCAAGAAAAGATGAAGGAAACATGAGTTTTAGCTGAAAAGTCCAGATTTAGCAAAGATTCGGTGTAATAACACATGAAATTCCTTTGATCTGAGCTGGATCTTAACTGGAATGACATCACACAATTGTTTGTACAAACCGCCATGATGACGTCACCCTCAAGAGTTCAAATCTTAGAGATTTCACGGTGAAAAGTGTGATTTCAAAGAAGAATCATGTAGAGGATAGTGTATAGATCAAAGATGTACAAGAATCTAGTGTAAAACATACCGAAATTGCTAGAAAATGGAAGAAAAGGGAGAGAGCGTGCATCTGGTCGAAGGAGGCTGTCACATCAGGGAAGAATGATGTGACAGGTCCTGTTTATATCATTAACACAAAGTTTCCAAGTTTCCGCCAATGACAAGTCTCCAGTCTCTCGTTCAACCAAGTCTTAAGTTGCACGAGTCTCAAGAGTCAGGCACCAAGTATCAAGTATCAAGTATCAAGAGTCAAGAATCTAGTTTCCATGTATCAAGTATCAAGAATCAAGCCTCAAGAATCAAGTATCAAGAATCAAGTGTCCAGAATCAAGAATCTAGAATCAAGTGTCAAGAATGAAGAATCTAGTTTCATAGTATTAAGAATCAAGTATCTAGAATTAAGTATCAAGTCTCATAGTATTAAATATCAAGAATCAAGATTCAAGTATCAATAATCTAGTATTAAGAATCAAGCATCATCGCATTAAGATACACAAGTATCAAAAGTGGCAAGGGTCGCATAGTATAAGGACTAAAACTGACAATAGCTAAAAGTTTAGGGACGCAGGTGTTACACCCTTCGCATGTAGGACATTATGGATTTTCTAGATTAGAGCCCCATGTTGAAAGTAGATGGAATCAACTTGTTCTAGTTATCCAATTTTAGATCTTATTCAAGATGATCATTCTAAAATGTATACCGTTAGTAGAGTGCCTTTCAATCTGGTTACAAGTTATATGAACTTAGTGAACACTTTGTATCAAAAGGAGAATTGAAAGGAACACTTAAAAAATTGGTAAGCATCTACATATTTGTTCTAACTATTTATATTAATCATATTTTAACTGTCATATTTTTAATAGTATTTAAAAGAAAAAAAATTTAAGGATGTTGGTTCTTATTCTACAAAGGATGTTGTTACGGAGGTAATTGGGAAGGGACACCAACATGGGGGGCGTACACGATTATATTCAGACGTGATTGGTCCTACGAAATGCTTGTTTTCCGAATTAAAAACAAAGAAAAAGAAGAGCGAGGATGTGGAAACAATAGTTGGGGCGAGCCCTGGTATTTGTGGCTCAAGTCATGCGTTCGATAGTTCGTACACATAAATCTTGGTAATATTATTGTTTTGTTTTTTTAATTTTAATATATTTACTAAAAGCTATTGTTTGCAGTCTATTAAAAATGTGAACTTTTGGATCCTTAACACCAAGGCGCTCCTACGGTTATAGTTATAGGTATGGGCCGTGTTCATCCTAGTCTTGAGAGGATTATTCATAACGGCCCAAAGATAGACGGTTTCGTTAAAGTTCAAATAGACGGAGTTGTTGAAGGTTGCGAAGGGATCCGTCTTTTGCCTCAGTTATGTATTCCCGGCGCCGTAGAATTTTTGGAAGACGCAAAAGGAAGTTTTATTCAGTGGCCCGCAAAATCAATAAAGGTATATTATTATATATATATATATATAATGCTAACAAGCTTTTGCGCCAGTGAATATTTTGGATTTATGTTTTTGCCACACAATTGTTTTAGTTTTTCCTTTTTGGTGCTAGACACCTATGTAAAGAAAGCGAATGGGCTGAGATAGAGAAAGAGACCTGGAAGTTTGCTACACTAAATTTTGTTCTTTTCTTTTTATTTTATGTTTATCTTATTTTATTAGTTTTTGTCTTTTACAAATACAGATTTTAAACAAAGGTGTTTCTCAAATTTTAGAACCGTCCTACCATTCTATGAGTACACTTTATAGGCCACAGGTAGATTTTAATATATATAATTATTTTTATAAGTACTTGATATATAAAAGTATTTGTTTTGCCAATGTAGTTTGATGCAACATCTGCTCACCAACAACAAACGATCCCAAATGAAAGAAACGAGTATCAAATTTACTCGAATGCATTACAAGATGAGGAGGCTTTTAATCAGCTGGTAATCACATTATTTATATATGTGTATATTTATTTGTGTACTAATATCGTTATTGGTTAATGCAGATCGCTGATAAGCAGTTTTCTCAGAATACAACAGAGCATGTTTCTTTTGTTAACCTGATGAGCCCGTTCGTGCTTGTAAACCTACTGAGCCTGTTGTTGCGTCTAACCCTTTAAAGGAAAAAAAAACAAAAGTATCAAAAGAAAAAAAAAAGTATTACATCTTTTAGAAAAGACGAGGGCAAGGCCTCAAAGCATATATGAATTAGCGCAATGATGAGCTCTAAAATATACATATTTTTATATAAATATTCCTGTACTTTTGAGTAGCTTGCGGATTATTTTTACTCGTATTTGGTTCATATTTGAAGTTGGATATTTTTTAGAAGATAAGAAGCTAAAAGGGTGTATTTAATCTCAAAGTACAATTAATTTACAAGTTAAATGATGCATTAATGAATATATATGTATGTTTAACATTGGAATTGCATATGTTTTTGTGGAATTAATTAATGTAACAAAACTAAAGGATGGCTTGTCATCAGAATTAAAAGATATGATGTTGTTTTGACATTTGCAGATTTTTTTTTCGAACTGCAAATTTCATTAAAACACAGGCTTATTCACACCTACTAGCAAGAAGCTAGCAGGGGAAGGACCTGGGAGCAACAACAAAGACAGCAGAGACAAGCATATTACAACATAAATTTTTTCCGTTTTATCCAATATAAGTCCAGCCTTTTTGATCTTTTCTTCATCCAGCAAAATGACACTGACTTCACTTCTGCCATGATGTTTTCAATCTTGATCTGCAAGTTTGAAAATATATAGTTGTTCCTCGCTCTCCATAAACTCCAACATGCTACTAGAATAATGGAGTAAATCGCCTTTCTCTTTGTTTCATTTCCTGCCACGTGTTTATGGATTTTCATTAAGTCGTCTAGAGAAAAGGCGTAGATCGGCTGAATTTTGCAGCAGACGCTAACAGCTTGCCACAAATGATGCGCTATAAATCATGAAGTGAACAGATGATCACATGATTCCGGAGCCGACTTGCACAGGGAGCATATGTTTGGACCAACCACAATCCTTCTCTTAATCAATTTATCCAATGTTGGCAGTGCATCTCTGCTCGCTCTCCATCCGAACACGTTGACTTTGATAGGCACCCAAGAACTCCACTCATAAGTCTTTTGGGGCATAGTCTGGGCAGCTATATACAAGAATTTTTTGACAGCTGCAATAGAGAAATCTCCCGTGCTTTCACCCATCCAAACCCACCTGTCTAAAGGGCCTTTTGGTCTGGAACAATTCAGAAGGTGGCTGAGATTATTTAGTTCATCTCTCTCCACCCCATCTTCTATGCTCACTCTCCAGTTCCAATTCAAAACAGGACTCCCATTCGAATAATCACATCGGTCGGCTACCAAACAGTTTTTACTTGCCTCTTTTCTAAACAGATTTGGGAAGTGATACCTTAGCGGTTTTTTGTTCAGCCACGCGTCCAGCCAGAAGCGAATTTTTGACCCATTTCCCAACTCTCCTTTAATAGCACAAGTAAGCGACACATTTGATGCGCCAAGATAATTATCCAATTTGGCTATAGCTCCCCATGTACCATTTAAGCCTTTGCAAAACGGAATAGCCGGCCATGATCTGGGCGTGTGATGAATCGTCGCGATAAATCTTCTCCAAAGAGCTTCTTCTTCATTCTTATACCTCCACCACCACCTTGCTAAGAAAGTGAAGTTAGTGTCTTTGAGAGGACAGATGCCCAATCCCCCGTCTTTTTTGTCAGACATCATTCGGTTCCAGGCTACCTAAGCCATCTTGTCTCCACCATCTTTACTACCCCCAAAAAAAACGACGTCTTTTAGCTTCTAGGACCTCGAGAACATGTGAAGGAGCTTTGTATAGGGAAAAATAGTAGTTGGGAAGGGATTCCAAGACCGACTTGATAAGAGTTAATCTGCCCCCAATTGAGAGGGTTCGGGCTTTCCAAGAGGACAATCTTTTATCAAAAACGTCTATCACTGTTTGCCACTCATTCACCCAGTTCATGTTTGCTCCGACCTTCAATCCGAGATAGAAAAAAGGAATCACTCATTGTCTGCAATGAAGAACTGAAGCAAAATCTGCCACCTCCTCGTCTCTAACCCCAATACCATAGAGATTAGATTTGTTTAAATTAATCTTTAAACCAGATAAAAGATTAAAACATCTTAAGAATCTGGCCGCACCACGGGCATTCGCTTCACTCCATTCCCCCACTATAGTTGCATCATCCGCAAAGAGAAGGTGGGAGATCCGGGGCCCATAGTTAGGAGAGTAGAAACCTTAAAATAACTCTAAATCACATGCTTTTTCGAAAAGCACAGAAAAAGCTTCCATGACCAAGATGAATAAGAACAGAGAAATGGGGTCGCCTTGACGTAATCCCCTAGAAAAAGGGAACTCGAAAGTTGGGGAACCGTTCACAAGAACTGAAGAACGTGCCGAAAAGACTAACCCGTAGACCCAATTCCTCCATCTTTCTGGGAACTTCATGAGGTTCATGACTGAATCCAAGAATGCCCAGTTTACGTGATCATAAGCCTTCTCAAAGTCAATTTGGAACAACAGACCCTTTTGCTTCTTCTTTTTTAACCAAGTAATAATCTCATTAATAATCAAAGGGCCATCCAAAATAGATCGGTCTTCCACAAAAGCCGATTGAAAGTCGGATATGACTGATCCCATAACACCTTTGATACGGTTAGCCAGAACCTTAGACACTACTTTTGATATGGCTCCAATGAGATTTATAGGTCTAAAGTCTTGTATCGCATTCGGGTCATGGATTTTTGGCACCAAAGCTATGAAAGAAGAACCGCAAGCCCGATCTAAGATGCCTGTAGAGTGGAAGTGAGACATTAATTTGCTTAAATCAACTTTGAAAAACCTCAAGAATCTCTTTAAGAACTTAAAGTTAAAACCATCCGGGCCCGGGGCTTTATTGTCCCCGCACTCCCAGACGGCCCGCTTTATCTCCTCAGACGAAAAAGGAAGCACAAGAAGCTCCGCCTCAAGATCCGTGAGATTTTTAAAACCACCCCCCTCTAGCACGGGCCTAGAATGGCACGGCTCTTTAAAGCGCTCCCTGAAATGAGAAAAGATTTCTCTCTTGACCTTGTTTGGAATGTTGCACCATCTTCTGCGAACCTACAACCCGTGAATTTTATTAGATGTAGCTCTATGTTTGATGATTCTGTGGAAATAAGACGAGTTCTCGTCCCCGTGAGAAGCCCACTTGGACCTGGATTTTTTATGCAGGTCCTTGGTAATCTTTAATTCCATATTTTCTAAATCCTTCAAACATTCACTCCTGGTCCATTCTTCCTCTTCAACAAGAGGTCTTTCCTCCATTATATCATCCAATTCCTTTAATTTAGCTAGAGTTTCATCAAAACTTTCGATGCCTTTCACCTTCTTGGCCTTAGCCCATATTTTAATCGCCTCTTTAAACCTCTTCAGTTTTTCCGCTAAAACCACATCCGGAGGACCATCAAAAGAAAATGACATGACAGTTACAGCCACAACTGTTTCTAATTCCGGTTCGTCGAGCCAGGAATTGAAAAAGCAGAAAGGGATGGGGCCATAATCTAGGGGATCAGAAATAAGAATTATAGGCGAGTGGTCGGAAAGATATCGAGGCAAAGCAGAGAAACAGGAGTCCGACCAACAATTGATGAAATCTTGGTTCACAAAGCATCGATCGATTTTGCTCATCTTCCTACTATTACTCTTGCAAAAGGTGAACTTTGTCCCTTTCATTGCAAATTCAAACAACTCTGCATTATTGACAAAGTCGTTGAAAGCTGCCGCACAAATCGGATCAAACATCGAATTTAGACGTTCCTCCGGCCAACGCACCGCATTGAAATCACCGATGAAGAACCAAATACCTGCATTCGCCTCTTTAAGAGCCAGTAATTCCTGCCAAATAACCTTTCTGGATGACGGATTTCGCGGACCATGAACGTTTACCACAAACCAATCTTTATCGCACCCTTTGATTTTCCCCCGAATCACTAGATACAATCTGCTTTTAACCGAAGATAAGTGATGAAAGCGCTCCTTATTCCACATACAAAGCAATCCCCCTGACCTTCCTGAAGCATCCACAACATCCCGCTCATATAACTCAGAGTTCCAAATAGACCGATAATTTATTTTAGAGCTATCAGAAAATTGGGTCTCTTGAATGCATAAAAACGAGATCTTATGAACAGAAATCAGCCTTCGAATCCATCTAATCTTATCCTCATTTCCCACACCTCGAATATTTACCGACATAAAATTCATTGCAAATGGTATACAAACTCCTCTCCTCTAACGACATTACGCACCTGATCGTTGAAATTATTAATTGACATGCCCAGGTTGTTGCCAAAACTAATAGTTTCTTGGACCTCTTCCTCCATAAAATCTTACCCAACGTCGCTTTTGTTTGAAGAGATAACGAAACCCGAGGACGCTAAAGGGGATCGAATTTCATTCACCTTTCTGAAGTTGGCACTAAGATTGAAAACCTGGTTGCAATTTGCGTTGGCAGAAGAGACTTCATCTTCCGTGCAATTGCGGATTTGGTGAGAGGGGTTTGACTTAGTTGCCTCATGAGACAGTGAAGCATTTAAGTCAAAAGCATCTACCTTTGATCTATTGTTTACAATCTGGGCCAGCCCACCAGGTGAGGACTTGCTACCCCCTTTTTTGGATATTCTACGTTTTTTTCTTTTTAGGCCCAGATACAGAGCTTGGCCCACTACCCGACTCCTGACACTCCCCAACTTTTCCAGACTTGTCTACCTCAACCCTAGGAGTACCAACCGACTTCTTGGGACTAGCAATCCCATGCACGCTAGTTTCCACTATCGATGCCTGGTGACTGTTCGAGTTTCCACAACATGATCTGAGCTTTTCATCTTTCTCCCCTGAGGTATTTTTCCGGCTACCAAAAAGCGGTTCCGACGATTTGCCAGGTATGTCGTTTCCCTCATATGAGAAATAAGTCGGGGTCCAAGGCGATGAATCTTCCATGACCTGAACTTTGAACACCTTATGGTTCCTCTTAACTGAGACAGATTCATCGATTACTCCCATAGATCTAGATAAAACACCCACCCTGTCAAAAGTGAGGTTTCCATTAGAGATGGAAGCCTGAGACGGAGCTACCACCGAACCATAAGCGTTTCCAATTAAGTCAAAAGTTTCGGGGTCCCAGAGGCTAGCCCCAACACCCTTGATGGTAAGCCAAACAAGGCGGTCCTCTATTACAAAGTCTCCATCCCAGATAACCAAAGAAGAGAAGAAAATGCTCCAAGTTTCTTTGTTGTTAATTAGGAAATCGTTTGCTACTTCATGTGAATCAAAAGATAAAAGCATGCAGAGACCTCCCAAATATCTTAGATGAACGTTTGGCACACCCACCTTTGATAATGAAGTGCCCAAGTCACACAGGTCCTTAACGTTTCTTGCCTCCCCACACAAAGAACGTTTCAACCATTCTCTTTCAGCAATTGTTTCCTCGGGGGCTAAGAGAATGGTTTTAGACGATACTTTTTCCGATCTGCCGAACATGGAGTTGTTGGCAAGCACATCTCTATAAGACCCACTCCCCTTATTAGGCTGATCAACCCATACTTTTTGCTTCATCTGCGTTCAATCCTGGTGAACAGGTTGTTTTTGGAACTGAATACCTCCTCCCTGACCTAGTCCCGTTGAGTTTGCATCCTTCATTCTCCATTTATTCTATTTGGCGATATTCACTTCGACCTTCACCCCTTCGAACGTGACATGACTCATGCTGTCCACCAGAGAATCCTCATCACTGACCTTTACAAATCTGAGAAAGCCAAAAATATTTTTCTGGCAGTCCCTTTTCTTTGCAACGTACACGCTGACTAAATCCCCGTACGAACTGAATTTCCTGTATAGTGAAGCTTCGCTAATATTTTCCGGTAAGTTTGATACAAACACGGATGTTGTAGGCAACTTCTCTCTCCAATCTTTATGATTCATCAACCCTTTTCTTCTCGATCTTCTACCATTGTTTGTTTGCCACTCCTCCTGATTGTAAATCTTGGCCTGCTCCTCTTCTTTTCTCCTTCTTAGTTCCTCCGAAATAAGTTGTTCTGGTCTGCCTTGCTCCGGTCTTTTCCTCCTGTCTCTCTCCATCCGCTGTTGTTTAATATGTAGAATGCGGGAAAATATTTGACATTTGCAGATAACTCTGGTGAATGGAATTAAGTATGTAAGTGGTATTAATTGTTATTTGTGGAGGAGAATAGCATCATGATTCGTTGGGACTGTTTTACACACAAAAAAATTCTAAGCGCCCTTGATGTTCAGCAAAATTACAACAAATGCCACAGTCCCACTTTATTGTTTTGATTTAGCTTTGGAGTAATCGTATAGACCTGACCCAAATTAGGGGACTAGGGGTGGTTCACTAGTGATAGAATTTATCACTTACAAGCACCAATCAAGTTTCGCTATGTCATCGACCATTTTTCCATCACTCACAACCATTTTTAGTGGGGGTGGTCATCACTCATCACCACACCCAACAATTTCCCCCCAACCAACAATTCCACTCACAAAACCAAACCATCACGGCGTTAATTTTTCCACGCGTTACACTTTCAAACATGCCATCACGCGTTAATTTATATGGTGGCGGTGGGAATGGCACAATCTATCACGCGTTATACTTTGTATAACGTGACCGCCCCGGGCGGCCTTAATGTTAGTATATCGCCAAAGCCCACTTCACTTTTAAGACATGCAAAACGTGGCCCAACTATGAATAGGTATGATACGGAGGAGTTATTATGGGTTACGCGGCAATATAAAAAATTGGGCAACAACAGACAAGAGGGGAGGAATACATCAATAGCCGACGGCAGCAAGGACGCACGAAGAGAGAAAAATCGAAGAGAAAAAAAGAATTAGTTCACGGGTTCAAGTCGCGATTCAAGATTCGGGTTTGGTTTGCACTTTATTAGTATTAAATTTTGTTAAGACGTTGTGTTTTCAGATTTAATACTATGTTTTGTTTATCGTTTGAGACTCGTTTCTTGTTCTTGAATATGATTCTTGGCTAGTTCTTTCATGCTACCTGGGTTTAGATGAACTTGATGATTGTAATGCGATTTTGACATGATTATGGTTATTTGATGTGATTTACATAACTTTGCCTTGTGATTGATCTTGATATTGCATGTTAGTGTGTTTTGATTGATTATTAGTCGATGAATTCATCGGTTTAGGCACATAGAAATATCCCCTAGACTTAGAGTTTAATTTGAATCGTTGATCTTAGGGTTTTCGGTTTGAATATTGAGTTGAGAAATTGACCAATTCGATTAATAATTAAAATCAATATACTAAAACTTGCATCCTCATCTTGTGACTTGAAAGACGATTAAGGTGAGCTAGGTTATTAGCTATCATTGGTGGGTAGATTGGGTGACCGATAGCTTGGGCTTGTTTATTACATCGTGGTTAAGGTTTCCTAGGATTTCAATCTTCAAGGTTTGGTTTGCTTTGCGTTTTGAGAGTTTTGGGGGTAGAGTTACTTTCACTGCTTGATTCTCGTAGGATTTGGTATCGATAGGTTGAGCCGGTTTGTTCTAGCACTTCACATTTCGTCTTTATCTTTCGTTTGATACATCTCTAGCGGGGGGTTAATCGAGGGAGTAGGATATTTAACCATTGTCACTGTCAGAGTAGTATTGCATGATTCTAGGGATTCGAAGCCTGGGTAGTTCTTTCTCATTATTGTTTGCTTCCTGTCACTTCACTATCTTGCTTGCTTTCTCTGTTATTTTATTTATTCGCTTTCATAGAATTAGTTAAAACCTCAAAATCCAAACAAACAAACCAATTAAGTATTAGTTGAGTCAGAGTCTAGTTTAGCGTCGCTAGTGTCTCGTGGGTTCGATACTCAGACTTCATTAGGCTTTACTACGTACGATAGGTACACTTGCCTGTCAGTGGTCTAGCATTTAGAGAGTCTTAGTTTATAAATTTAAAACTAGGGTGTCTAGATTAAGTTTAGTTTTTATAGACCACATTCTTCACATCAAGTTTTTGGCACCGTTGCCGGGGACAATTAGGCGATGGCGTTATTAGCTTTGACTGATCTTATTTGTTTAATTGGTCTTATTTGTAGTTTGAGTCTTAGTGGTAGTGTGTCTAGTCGTTTTTGTAAATATTTTTTCTATTAGTTTGTTTCATTTTATATATTTTTATCATGGTTGTAAAAATCCCAACTAGGTGCCGATTAATCCCCATAAATTCCGATTAATCCCCGATTAATCGCTAGTCCCCACCCCGCCGCTCGACTAGCGACTAACGATTACTACAACACTGATTTTTATCATGTGTTTTATCTGTGGAGGGCCCCATTACACCAAATATTTTCCAAACGATTCGGGATGTCCCATAGATTTCGATGCTAACGCTCTTGTGCAGCCGCAGCCATATCGTTCGCCGGGTTATTCCAGATATCAGTATGATGACCCGTATCAGCAGTCACATCAAGCAGAAAGGAGCTTATTTTTTGAGGAAATGCTTCGACAGCAAGAAGAGATAGCAATTGAATCCGCAAAAACATGGAAAATACTGAACGCCCTAAAAGCATAGGTAGAACCGGAGACTACAATGGATGTCTCAGTCCCACCTCCGGTTCAGCAGGAAGAACGAGAAGAGAATACGGGTAAGTTCTTAATTGATTTCTCGTGTAGTAATGAAGAGATAGATGCGCAACTGGCTGCATATAAGAGATGGAAGGGAGAAGACTTAGAAAAAGATGAAGAAGAGCAGCTTGACAATATGGAGGATGAGAATGAAGAGCATACACCATCTTGGGAGGAGGAGTTTGGTGATGAGTTGGTAGGTTTGCCAACTCTTGAAGATAAAGACTTTGACCCGGTTAGTGATCTCGCCTATTTAGAGACATTACTTGTAGAGACGCCAACCATGGAGATCAAATATGCACCAAACGTAGAAGAAGAGATAGTGGCTGAGGAGTTTGATAGCCGACCCGTGGTGAAGTTAGAAGATGGACCGCCATCACGATCAAGAACACGGGAGAGGGCGAGAAAGAGCTTGGATCAACACTTGCCGAGGATTCAAGGATGGTACCAAAGGAAGAAGAAGGAGAAACCATTGAAGTTTGCACAACACCATCCTTCTCATTACATGCCACGAATCAGGTTTGGTCCAGGTAAGTTTAAGTATTGGTGGCCTGAGCCGTTTGGAAATCTCAAAAGGTTTATAAATTCCACCCTTAAAATTTTAATTAATAAGAAGGAACAGGTGGAATTAAACGGGTTGGATAGAGGTTGGATAAAGGAGAAACCTCCTGATTAAATTCAAGTGTGGGGAGGTTTTGTAAAGTTTTGTAATTTTATATATTTGGTAGTTTGTAGAGTTTGTATATTTAGTCATTTATTTTGTACCACGAGTCTAACTTAGTAGTTTTGAGTCGTTTTTTTAGAGTCGGTACTGCTTTGGTTTTGCTTGTTTTTGTTAATGCAGGTTTGGATATGTACCACCCGTACTCAATCTCCATTCGGGTGATTTTGGAGCTGCTTTTCAAATTTCAAGGCATTTACCAAGTGTACTAGTCAGAGTCAAAGCCGATCGCGACCAAAATGTTATACGATCGAGCTGGATTGGACGAGAGTTTTGGAGCTTACGCGTTATTTTACCAGCTAAGTCCTTTCCAATTATGCCCTTAGTCTTTTTATTTCTTATTTATTTTAAGTCTTTTGAGTCGGTTTCCATCCTACGTTGAGGGCAATGTAGCGTTTAAGTGTGGGGATGGGAAACGGTCGTTTAGATCTTAGTTAGTGAGTCTTGAGTCATAAAAATTTAAAAAATAAATAAATAAATAAAAAATCAAAAAAATGTCTTTTGAATAAAGAAGTTTGCAAAATTAATATGGAAAATGATAGAAAAGATGGGTTTTTGTTCGGGTTCAAATAATGATAATATGAGATTAATTAAGTCGAGCTTGTGTCTAGTTTGGGATATGTGAATAGGCCCGGTTTGGTTTTAGGTCCGTTTGAGTTAATATTACCTTAATTGTCGGTCTACTAGTGGGTTTTCATCTAGGGAAAATGGGAAATTGAAACCGCCAATAAAAGTATAAAGAATGCCGTTATAAGTTAAAACCGTTAGAATTTGTAATCATGAAAAAAATAGAAAAAAAAATGAGCTAGAAACTGAATGAAAGTAGCGCAGGCCTATGTAATCTTGGTTGGAGATAGTGACTTTACAACCGGAATACCTCTAGGATGTGTAAAATCGAACTTGCAAATAAAAAAGTACCGAAGTCTAAGTAATCCGAGTTGGGGATAGCGACTCTACAGCCGGAATGCCTCTGGGTTAGGGAAAGCAACGTCTACGCTCATTAAAAAAAAGAATGAAAAGAAAGAAAAAATAATGCTGAAAAAAAAAGAAAAAAAATATTTGATTTTAAATTCTCTTGGTTTTGATATAAGACGGTTGGGAATTGGTCCAGTGATCATTCCTTTTGTTCTATAAACTTGAGGCGGGATTAGGTGGACGGTAGCTTCTAGCGTGAGACCCTAGGTAGATTGACCGCACTTGAACTAAATTTGCATGATAAGGGGGCTTAGAACTGAGTTTGGGTTTAAAGGGACAAGCATATTTGCAATCGCGGCTAACACAAGTTTTGATCTTAAGAAGTATAAATAAGTTTTTGACCCGAGTATTGATATGTGCCCTTCACAATGATGAATACATTCGGACGTTGTTATTATGTGTGGAGCTAGAGTGCATGGTCAAGTGGATATGGTTTTATAATTGTCTTTTATTTCTTATTTTATTTTATTGTCTTTGAATAATTCCTTGTTAGTTAGTGGAGTTCTAGAGTCAATAGTAGGGTTGTTAGTTAGTGCATATTTTTAGGAATCATGGGTCACTCTCTTAGTAGTGGGTACCTTCCGTATGCATCATTTGCATTATATATTTGAGTTTGTATTTCATTTTTAGATATCAATGAAAAATATAAAAAAGAGAGTTGTCTCAAAGTCTTGTTCTTTACTATTTTCTTTTGAGCTTAATCCACTCAACGGATTATCTATCTATCAACCGATTGGTTCATATCAATTGGTATCAGAGCGGTCTTGATCCCCTCATGGACGCTCAAGAATGGAACGAGTCGTTGGATCGAATCATATCAACGCTTGCTGAGATGATCGATCTTCTCAAAAACGAGTCCCGGAGATGGGCAACTTCACCCATTTTTTCTACACCGCAACCGTCATCCGCTGCCGCATCACAACCACCAACTTCCGCTACCGAACCACCATCACCCGCTTCCGCAATAATAACACCACCTGCCTTACCACTAAAAACTGCCCAAACACCCTCACTTGTACCGGTTCCTAAATCCGTACATGTTGCTGTATCGACATCAGCCCGAAAATCGGCATCGTCTTTACCGAAACCAACCCTTTTTTATCCACCAATTTACACGATATCAACATCGATCAAACCCACAGTGGCTACCCTTACTTGTGTGTTTAACCAGAAGGCTACACATGCTATGGAAAAGAATGGTAGTATCATCCATCTTGAAGGTGAGGATTTTGACAACAGAATGCTCAACCATTTTATTTGGAAAATTAAGAGAGGGTCACCAAATGTAGAAGCCACCGGGGAAACTGACTTGCAACCACGTGTAGTGGTGCATCACAAGTGGCGTCTACGACCCGTTGCTACCGCTCCATTTGAGATTGTCCGACTCGAATGGCGACCGCCGTGGTTTCCACCAAGTCGTATACTGATTTTCGCCTTGCGGACAAATCGAATTCGAGCGGGGTAGAATGATATGTGCCCTTCACAATGATGAATACATTCGGACGTTGTTATTATGTGTGGAGCTAGAGTGCATGGTCAAGTGGATATGGTTTTATAATTGTCTTTTATTTCTTATTTTATTTTAATGTCTTTGAATAATTCCTTGTTAGTTAGTGGAGTTCTAGAGTCAATAGTAGGGTTGTTAGTTAGTGCATATTTTTAGGAATCATGGGTCACTCTCTTAGTAGTGGGTACCTTCCGTATGCATCATTTGCATTATATATTTGAGTTTGTATTTCATTTTTAGATATCAATGAAAAATATAAAAAAGAGAGTTATCTCAAAGTCTTGTTCTTTACTATTTTCTTTTGAGCTTAATCCACTCAACGGATTATCTATCTATCAACCGATTGGTTCATATCAAGTATTTATCCATCTCTGATTCCGTTTGCATAAGTCTTTTTCAGGGACGAAAAAGGTTTAAGTGTAGGGATATTTGATGAGCATTAAAATATACATATTTTTATATAAATATTCCTGTACTTTTGAGTAGCTTGCGGATTATTTTTACTCGTATTTGGTTCATATTTGAAGTTGGATATTTTTAGAAGATAAGAAGCTAAAAGGGTGTATTTAATCTCAAAGTACAATTAATTTACAAGTTAAATGATGCATTAATGAATATATATATGTATGTTTAACATTGGAATTGCATATGTTTTTGTGGAATTCATTAATGTAACAAAACTAAAGGATGGCTTGTCATGAGAATTAAAAGATATGATGTTGTTTTGACATTTGCAGATAACTCTGGTGAATGGAATTAAGTATGTAAGTGGTATTAATTGTTCTTTGTGGAGGAGAACAGCATCATGATTCGTTGGGATTGTTTTACACACAAAAAAATTCTAAGCGCCCTTGATGTTCAGCAAAATTACAACAAATGCCACAGTCCCACTTTATTGTTTTGATTTAGGCTTTGGATTAATCGTATAGACCTGACCCAAATTAATGTTAGTATATCGCCGAAGCCCACTTCACTTTTAAGACATGCAAAACGTGGCCCAACGATGAATAGGTATGATACGGAGGAGTTATTATGGGTTACGCGGCAATATAAAAAATTGGGCAACAGCAGACAAGAGGGGAGGAATACATCAACAGCCGACGGCAGCAAGGACGCACGAGGAGAGAAAAATCGAAGAGAAAAAAAGAATTAGTTCGCGGGTTCAAGTCACGATTCAAGATTCGGGTTTGGTTTGCACTTTATTAGTATTAAATTTTGTTAAGACTTTGTGTTTTCAGATTTGATACTATGTTTTGTTTATCGTTTGAGACTCGTTTCTTGTTCTTGAATATGATTCTTGGCTAGTTCTTTCATGCTACCTAGGTTTAGATGAACTTGATGATTGTAATGCGATTTTGACATGATTATGGTTATTTGATGTGATTTACATAACTTTGCCCTGTGATTGATCTTGATATTGCATGTTGGTGTGTTTTGATTGATTATTGGTCGATGAATTCAGCGGTTTAGGCACATAGAAATATCCCCTACACTTAGAGTTTAATTTGAATTGTTGATCTTAGGGTTTTCGGTTTGAATATTGAGTTGAGAAATTGACCAATTCGATTAATAATTAAAATCAATATACTAAAACTTGCATCCTCATCTTGTGACTCGAAAGACGATTAAGGTGAGCTAGGTTATTAGCTAATCATTGTTGGGTAGATTGGGTGACCGATAGCTTGGGCTCGTTTATTACATCGTGGTTAAGGTTTCTAGGATTTCAATCTTCAAGGTTTGGTTTGCTTTGCTTTGCGTTTTGAGAGTTTTGGGGGTAGAGTTACTTTCATTGCTTGATTCTCATAGGATTTGGTATCGATAGGTCGAGCCAGTTTGTTCTAGCACTTCACATTTCGTCTTTATCTTTCGTTTGATACATCTCTAGCGGGGGGTTAATCGAGGGAGTAGGATATTTAACCATTGTCACTGTCAGAGTAGTATTGCATGATTCTAGGGATCCGAAGCCTGGGTAGTTCTTTCTCATTATTGTTTGCTTCCTGTCACTTCACTATCTTGCTTGCTTTCTCTGTTATTTTATTTATTCGCTTTCGTAGAATTAGTTAAAACCTCAAAATCCAAACAAACAAACCAATTAAGTATTAGTTGAGTCAGAGTCTAGTTTAGCGTCGCTAGTGTCTCGTGGGTTCGATACTCGGACTTCAGTAGGCTTTACTACGTACGATAGGTAAACTTGCCTGTCAGTGGTCTAGCATTTAGAGAGTCTTAGTTTATAAATTTAAAACTAGGGTGTCTAGATTAGGTTTAGTTTTTATAGACCACATTCTGCACATCACGCAACAACTGGCGATTCAATCTGATAAAGCCTTGTCTTTAGTTTTTACTTCGCCAACAGGGATGTATGAGGAACGTATTCAAGAGACAGTTGAATTTGAGGCCGTTATACAGTTATGTGTCAACGACTGGATAGATGCTTGCTTTGTGCATTAGTTTACAATGTATGTTTGACTAGCTTTTGTATAAATATTTATGCTATTAGCTTTTACAATATAACCGAATGTTACTAACCTTATCATGTTTTTTTTGCTACTTATATTTTAGGTATTTATATGCAACTGGGGGACAAGATGGTTTAAATAATACCACATATTTTCATCCCCGTTATATTGAGGGTGATCTTGTCTCAGACGATGTTGAATTTGTGATCGACCACATCAGAAATGTCATCTCTTTTCATAAGGACAAACAATGGTTTATGGCACCGCATATAGTCGGGTATTAGTTTTAGCTATGTTATAATATTGTTTTCATTTTTATTTATTAAGTGTTGTTTAAATCAGATCATTTTCCTACTCATGCAGCAAACATTGGATATTGGTTGTACTTCAACATCATCCTATATATAATACTTGGATGGGTTACCTCTTTGATTCAAAAAAAAAAAGTTTAAAGGAGCCTCCAGATTAGGGGATTACACATGTATTTGAAAAGGCCATGAAACAGAAAATAACTTAGGATAAGGTTGATGTAAGTTATCTTTCATTCAAGATGTTTATTAATATATTTTAATTAATTACTTATTAATTCAATTTATTATTTAGTGTCATCTACAACCTAACGGATGGGAGTGCGGTTATTGTGTCATGATGGCCATGTATGATTTTGTGATTTGCAACAAAGAACACATGGTAAGTATATTTATACACTCAAACTTATATACGTTTAAGTACAATGTATATTAAACTGTAATCTAAATTTTATATATCTTTACGTTTTAGCTAGTAAATAAAACTAGAATGGTTCGTCAAAGTGAAATAAACGAATTTGTAGAGCGTACTTTAAAGGTGTTCATATCAACTTTTCGTCATGGCGAGGAGGATGAATGAAGGTAAGTATATTAGTATGCTACTCTTTTTTAAGTACCTTTTTCTTCATTTTTTTATAAATATTGGTTTAGAACACTTGAGTGAGCCTCAGAACAGTCTTTTTATTCTATATATGGAGAGTCAATTACACAGATGGTTAATATACTTTGATCCGTTCATTCGTTTTGACCACAAGGCCTAGGTGCGCCTAAAAGCATATGACAAAATAGATATCTTATATTATTAGGGGTTCCTACGAGTACTAAAGGGATTCGTGTTGATGTTGACTCTAGTTGGTATAACTTATGTTATATTTTCGGGTTTGCATTTTTATGTCCTCATGATTCCAACCATGGGATCCTGGTTTATCTTAATCTTTAATTGTAGGATGTAACACTCTGGTTACTATTTAACGGTTTTTTTTTTTTTATATATAAATACCAACAATTAGATGTGTAATTAAGTTTACACATACTATGAAAATACGAGTTTATTAAAACTTTTACAAATCATAAGTTACTCAACATAAGTGATCGAATTTGTCGTTTAAAAATTTACGACGAGGAAATGTGCGGAAGCATGTATCTTTATCGTGTTCGGTCCTTCGATGGGCTTGATCGTCTTCCGGCATCCAAAAAGAACCTACATTTCATCAACATGAAATGCTTTAGTCATACGGGAATTGTAATAAGTCTAAACAAATCCGGTAATAATAATGGAAGGAAAAAGAATCCCAACGTTAAACTTTTGATCTCAAAACATGGATTTCCAACTGGCCTCCACCGTAACTTACGGTGGCACCATAAGTTACGGTGGCCCCTGGTGTGACATGCCCCTACCGTAAATCAGTAGGGGGCTGCCGTAAAGCCTTCAGCTCCACCGTAACTTACGGTGGCACCGTAAGTTACGGTGGCCCCTGCATTCCAGCTTTCCTATTTTGCCGTTTATTTGCACGAAAACTTTCGTATCTTTCAAACCGCTTATCCCATCTTCACCTACGGTCAAAACCATGTAAATAATTAGTTTTGACACTTTAATAATCGAGTATAAACAAGTTCCGTGCTTAACGTAACAAAACAAGAAATTATTTTTGTTTTGTTTTCAGCCCCTTCACCCGGCCGTGTCAAAAGGTCACCCGGCCGTGTCAGTTAACATATATTTTTCACAGCCCAGCCACCCGGCCGTGTCAAAAGTCACCCGCCCGTGTCAACTCTGCACGTCTATTTTTCATTAGTTCTTACCGAAACGGACATAACTCTCTCGTTTTTAATCCGTTTTACACGATTCTTTTTCCTACGCGTCCGTAATTTAATTCTCCATCATATGGAGTTAAAATCCGACATCCGGATTAACAAAAATTTAAGACTTTTAAGTCTTCGGCTTATTACCATTTTTACCAAATTTTGACCCGTTCGCGATTTTATCACACAAACATGTTTACTTGATCCATAAACTCATGGAATCATAATTTCAATATTTCCTATCAAATAATTCATAGATCATGGGTTTCTTACTTAGTTAGAACCCGTTTACGTTCAAGTGCTTATTTTGACCCGTTAAGGGTATTTAAGCACTTTAAAGCTTAAAGTCGCTTTCATTCACTTCTAGCGTTATATACAACATTCTTATTAAGTAATCTTCCACCACAACTATAATTGTGGGGGACTTAATGAGATGATCTATATAATCCGAGTTTTTCTCGTCCGATTGCTAATTTACGGCAAAGACTCATATAGAGTTATTTGACCGAAAGTTTACATCTTTCGCTTCTTGCACTTATTTCAATTTTTTATTTAATCATAAAACTCGTTTCAAAACTACCTTTAAAGGTTGTTCATTCGAATTAGCCAACTAGGGCGTTTTAGTCAATTTTAGTCATTCTTTTACAACGAAGGACTATTAGTGCTTGTTTGAACCCCAAATCCGACCCTTTAACCATATTCTTGTTTAGAAACCAATATGTTTCTAAAACACCTTAATCATAACTCAACTTATTCGGTTTACCTAAAAGATAACCGGATATCTTATTTTAACCTCGTCTAACTATTATAAAACTCCAAGCTCTACATGATGAGTTGTATTATTATACATACCTGGCTCGAATCAATATATTGACCCGTTTCAATACATTTCCTTAGTGGCTGCTAAGCGATAGCGATGTAAGCATCCATGTGCTATTTATTTCCTAAAATTATGCATCTTGACAACCCATTAGTCGATATTGTCAAAGGGTGATAATTTCACCTTTTGACCCGTTTGGCCGAATTGACCGGTTATATTAGCGAGATGATATTTATTACCACCTCGTAAATATATATATGACTCGCTCCGATTTACACCGTGCGGTCACTTACTTATAATTCCATTTCTTAACACTTTTTAGCCTACTATGGCTTACGTCATAAATTATCTTTTTCGTAATACGACAAAAGGATATTATGAAATATATGACTAGTGTAAGATATACTTACCTCGTGTCCGAACTATGCTTTTTCCTTTCCTTCTTGATTCGTTTGACCCGCTCCCTCATCAAGCTTCCACCTAGCTTGTTACGCGTCAAACTATCATCATTGTTTTCAAGGTGGTTAGTTTAATCACAATTTAATACGATTATTCCACCTTACGCATTTAATACGATTATTCCACCTTACGCATTTCATACCAAAGATTACCATTTATCGCATTATGGGTCAGTTTGACTTTTCGAAAGTCAAACATCCCTTAATATGCACATTCATGTTCCTTAGCTAGTTTAGGCATTTTCAATTTACCCGGTGGGCGTTCCTTTAAGCTATCGTTTTAACGAATCTTTTAACTCGAGTTCATGCTATTGTTAACACTAAGTTAGCCTAGTTCTTGATTATCGAAGACACTATATTTCTTTATCTCATAAAATCCACGGGTTTTCCCTCTATAAGTGAAACCCGTTTTGTCATGTTATCAGGCATTTATCCAAACCAAGTTCTATCTATAAACTAGTAGATACCCAATTTCACTTAGGCATTACATCGAACACCTTATGGGCATATTCTATAAATAATTCATTGACAAGCTCATGACTTGTCATATAACCCGAATTTTTTCATCATTCAAACTATTTAACACACATATTTGCCTTTAAAGTTCTTAAATAACTTTGCATATGTCAAATTACACTAGAACAACCCAAAATTTCCTAGTGTTTATCAATTCTACTTAACCCACTAGTCACCTACAATGGTGACCATGGTTTTTATTAGAATTTAGCACATGAATTCAGTTTTCACTAGAATAGTATTCACAATTCTAGTGTTTATCTAGTCTCTACAAACTCAATAATCATCTACTATGGTGATCAAAATTGCTAGAATCATCACACTAAATTTCAACAAGAATTCATCTAGGGTTTTATCCCTAAACATCATATTACTTCTAATTTCATCCATGCATCAAGAAATCAAGCTGAATTTTCATTTTTCACATTTAACCTAGAATTCAAGATGCAACAAAATACCACAATTTTGCATACCTTTTGATCCCCGCAACGAGATGATCACTAATTCATGCTTGAAACTTGATTTGGAGCAGATTAGAGGCTTCAGTTTGTGAATTTTGGGAGATTTGGGGTTTGATGGAGAAACCTGGTCGCCCCCTGTGTTTAACATCGACCAGACACACACTAATTGTGTGTTTGGTGTGGTTTATTTTTGTTTTAATCATACAACTTTCACAATTGCCCCTTTTTAGTCCCTCATGTTTTTATTTTGATCAAATGAAACTATAATTCATTATTTATTTAGTCACATGTTACTAACTAGGTTAATTACTCCTAGTTACTTTAACGGGTTCGGGAAGTTATAACCCGTTATGTTTTAAGTCCAGTTAATTTGGCCTTTTTATATACTTTGTTTTCTCAAAGTATTTATTCCTCTTTTTAACTAATATTAGGTTTATTTATTTGAGTCCTAATATTTACCGGGTTAATATTTACCACTAACGGTATTTTACCCGTTTTTACTATTAACGTGGTTTGATTACCAAACCCGTTTTCGGGATGTTACATAGGATCGTTGTGCGACCTTAACGAGGCGTTCAGAAGAGTTTTTAATCAACACGAGAGCGAAACAGACGTTTTGATGTTGAATCAGCTTGTAATGCACTTAGAATCACTTAAACTATCTCTTGTATTGATATGAAAGCTTTACACGACCTGGAGACACTTCGGCAGAGCTTCGCTACCGGAAACCAAAGTTACAAATGAAATCTCAAGTCACCTATTTATAGGATTTCTCATTTCGCACGAAATGCACTTTTCATTTCGCACGAAATGCACTTTTCATTTCGCACGAAATGCACTTTACATTTCGTGTGAAATGTCATTTCGTGTGAAACTGGCTATTTCATGATTGTTTTCTGTTTCTCTCGAACTACGTGACTTGATCTAACAATTCTATTACAAGACTCGATACAAGACGAAGTCGATAGACATATGCACCAACAGACTCCCCCTTGGATGTTGACGAAGTCTTCAGTGTCGAGTCTTCAGTATGACGAGTCTTCAGTCTTGATCAGTCTTCTCGCTCTCTCCAAAGTGTCTGACATTGTAAGCATTTTCAATCTTCTCTCTTCTCTTTATCAGCTTCTGCAGCTAACCTCCCCCTTATATGTTGATCTAATAATCTTCAATCTCCTTATTCTTTCACTCATCAGCAACATCAGCTTCTGTCTTGATCACAGTTCCATAAACAGAAACTGGCTCTACTGTCTTCAGACTCCCCTTTGCTAGTAGACTTCCCCCTTAAATTGTTCCGGGATCGCAATCTGACATAGCACTTTTACAGGTTCAAGAATGACTCCTGGCTCTCCGTAGCAACAGGATCAAACACGGGGATCTGCACAAATCTCTTCCCAACACATAAGTTTTTACAATTATTAAAATTTAACAATTTTAATCTCTACTAACCACTTGTAATTGAAACATACAAATTTGGTATTTCATTAAAATCATTTCACATTTCAAACACACTCTCCCAACCCAGTTGTCCATCATGTTTAGCACTTGGAATTTTGAAAATCAGCTTTTCAACATCAGTTGTCGAAAATAAGATGAAATAAAATCTTTTTGTATTTTCAAAAATTTTATGCTAAAACACACTTAAAATCTTTTTGGGATTTTTGGATTTATTAGAAAGTAATAAAAAAATATATTTACAGACAATATTTTTGTGAGTTTGTGTAAGGGGATCATATCAGTTTATGAGACAAATCACTAACACCGTTAAGCTTTAAACATTTTAAGTTCCAAACGATTCACTTAGATTATCAGTATACTGATCCACTTAAATTTTCATACAAAGTTCAACTGTTTCGAGATACGAATTTAGTGTTTTAAGCACTTAAACTTATTCGAGTGTACCACCTTAGAATATACTCCCGTATCCAGACTTCTATATTCAGTCTTACAGGTGAATGTACACTAATGATATCTATAAACGGGTAATGCGAGACCATGAGAGCTCAGGTTAGAACTTCCGTTCAGGCAAAGAGATGATGGCTCGTCTTTCGGTGTGTCCCATTTGGGGATCTTTTCTTCAATAGCACATGATTAGCATTTTTCAATGTTTCATCATTTTTTATGCTGAGGGTGGGCTTTACGATTAAAGCAGTGCAGAGCATTATACGAGGACTAGGCTATTGCTTCCGCAAAATCAGAAGTCCAGGTATAATACCCCAGATATCATCATGCACAAAGACCTAGTATGTCAGAAATAGAAAGTCTTTCAAACAAGATTTCGGAGGTTACTCATATATCCGAGAGATGTTCCCTACGAGATAAGTAATTTATGATATTTAGGTTTATATCTCAAAAACAATCTACTGAATGTATAAAAAGCTACTGGCACATCGACAGTGAGATCATTTATCACATTTGACTTTCCAAATCTTTAGCGTGCTGTGATAGTCCACTGATGTACTATCATTTCCTCTTTTCACAACAAAACTCTTTTGAATTTTTCAATGTTTTTGGATTTTTCGATTTTATCATGTTTTTGGCTTTTTCAAATTTTCTAATGTTTTTGGATTTTCTAAAAAATTCTTACTCTCCCTAAAATTCAAAACCATATAAAGAAAATTTGACAAACTGATATTTTAAGCTTCAATTCTTCATTCACTTAGCATAAACAATCAGAACTCCCCCTGACAACAAACTATTTTCCCATTATGATTTCAAAACACTTAAGTTTGTTTTAATCAAAATGGTTTTTCCAGAAAATAAGTTTTGTTGATTTTCACAAACCACTTGTATGTTAACACTAAGTTAGCCTAGTTCTTGATTATCGAAGACACTATATTTCTTTATCTCATAAAATCCACGGGTTTTCCCTCTATAAGTGAAACCCGTTTTGTCATGTTATCAGGCATTTATCCAAACCAAGTTCTATCTATAAACTAGTAGATACCCAATTTCACTTAGGCATTACATCGAACACCTTATGGGCATATTCTATAAATAATTCATTGACAAGCTCATGACTTGTCATATAACCCGAATTTTTTCATCATTCAAACTATTTAACACACATATTTGCCTTTAAAGTTCTGAAATAACTTTGCATATGTCAAATTACACTAGAACAACCCAAAATTTCCTAGTGTTTATCAATTCTACTTAACCCACTAGTCACCTACAATGGTGACCATGGTTTTTATTAGAATTTAGCACATGAATTCAGTTTTCACTAGAATAGTATTCACAATTCTAGTGTTTATCTAGTCTCTACAAACTCAATAATCATCTACTATGGTGATCAAAATTGCTAGAATCATCACACTAAATTTCAACAAGAATTCATCTAGGGTTTTATCCCTAAACATCATATTACTTCTAATTTCATCCATGCATCAAGAAATCAAGCTGAATTTTCATTTTTCACATTTAACCTAGAATTCAAGATGCAACAAAATACCACAATTTTGCATACCTTTTGATCCCTACAACGAGATGATCACTAATTCATGCTTGAAACTTGATTTGGAGCAGATTAGAGGCTTCAATTTGTGAATTTTGGGAGATTTGGGGTTTGATGGAGAAACCTGGTCGCCCCCTGTGTTTAACATCGACCAGACACACACTAAGTGTGTGTTTGGTGTGGTTTATTTTTGTTTTAATCATACAACTTTCACAATTGCCCCTTTTTAGTCCCTCATGTTTTTATTTTGATCAAATGAAACTATAATTCATTATTTATTTAGTCACATGTTACTAACTAGGTTAATTACTCCTAGTTACTTTAACGGGTTCGGGAAGTTATAACCCGTTATGTTTTAAGTCCAGTTAATTTGGCCTTTTTATATACTTTGTTTTCTCAAAGTATTTATTCCTCTTTTTAACTAATATTAGGTTTATTTATTTGAGTCCTAATATTTACCGGGTTAATATTTACCACTAACGGTATTTTACCCGTTTTTACTATTAACGTGGTTTGATTACCAAACCCGTTTTCGGGATGTTACAAGTCTACCCCCCTTAAAGAGGTTTCGTCCTCGAAACCTTTTCTTACGTAATTCATTGAGTTTAAACTCAATGTATTCTATCCGAGAAATATTTTAAACATTACCTATACTTTTTAAGCAATCGTTAGTATTACCCGAAAGTATGGTAACATCTTTTTGGTTACTAATTGTCTACATATCTCATACGACATAGTATAACTTCGAATTAACGTAGTCTCGTTATTTCCACTTGTTTAGTTAACTTAGCGATATCTATCGCTTTCATATACTATCGAATTCCTTATGAATCCGTTACTTTGACCCGTTTAAAGGTCTTAAGTGAAATCTTTCACTTTTAGCAACAATTTCTTTTGTTTTCAAAATTCATTTATTCAGTCCAGTTATACCGAATTCACCGCTTACAAGCAACCAAATTACTTAAATGACCTTAACCGGTCTCACTACTAGACTTATTAGTCCAGTTACTCTTTTTTTTTTTTCGCTCACTTGGTTATAATGTGATTCCACTTCACATTGCATTTATTGACCGTGATCGTCTCACGTCACGTTTAATTTTTATCAACCTTTCATTTTCGAAAAGATCACTTTTCGAATATTTCGTCTTGCGCCTATCAGCGTCAAGACTCGTATCTTTCATGCTTACTATTTAAATTCCTATCAGGATTTATGTTTGTAAAAACATTATTTCTTACTAAAACCGAAGTTTTAGTTTTAGGATCTTCTTTTTAACTTTTGTCAATTATCTATACCAGGATATTGACAGTCCCTAATTTATTCTTATTTGATTATATCCCATTATCGGGCTCATTATTCTCTTGCATTTAACGCTACCTTTATCTGGCTAGCGCTCATTTGTGCCATTCGGCGTTATATTGTATTCAACATGTTTGACATATTAATGTGAAATCCATCACTTAATAAACCATCAACTTTATTCTTTATTCCACCCATTCGACTTCGAATAGTTGAACATATTTACTCACAATTTCTATATACGAGATTTTATAGTCCTACTCGTAATCCAAGTTACTTTGATTTTTCAACCCGCGTTCACGTCTCTTGGTTTACGCATGTGTTTAATTCTTACCCATCAACCGGGTGTTTCACCGAAGTCGTTATTATTGCAACCCTCCCGGTATGCATCAAGACTTCCCTTCATTTTTATATTCCGACTTTGTCCTCAAGTTTAACGTTTTACAAAAACGACTCGTTTAGAGACATATTCGCATTTTCCAGGTTCGAGTGTAAGTACACCCCCTCCCAATACATGTCTACTTTGTTTTACATGTTTATATTTTCCTGGTTCGAGTGTAAGTACACCCCCTCCCAATACATGTCTACCTCACTTTTCATGCTTGTATTTTCTGGGTTCGAGTGTAAGTACACCCCCTCCCAATACTTGTCTAAATCATTTTTCATGCTTGTGTTTTCTGGGTTCGAGTGTAAGTACACTCCCTCCCAATACTTGTCTAAATCATTTTTCATGCTTGTGTTTTCTGGGTTCGAGTGTAAGTACACTCCCTCCCAATACTTGTCTAAATCATTTTTACATGCTTCTTTGTCCCTTCATTCGGGCTCATTATCCTGATGTAATACGCTTCCGTCACTCGGTTGTGCGTTTACCTTATTATCAAACATTTTGCTTATCTGATTCATTTGGGTACTTTTAATTAGTCCCATTCACTCCGCCCTTACTACATCGGATGTAAATGTGTCCGCTATAAGAAACTCATGGTATCATATGCCACTACTTACTTGGCCAGAGTAAGCGATTTAACACATGACATACACGACCTTTTTATAGTTTTCACATCACGCCCTATGTAAGTAACGCCTCAATTCGGTTTTCTTGGAAATTATATCCTGGATATGTATTTCTGTTCAGGTTTTTCCAAGTTTCTAATTTACCTATGCAACGATCATTCTCTACATGTTTGTTGCATATTGCTAATTGTGCGATTATATTTAAAAACACGCACCTGGTAATGCTTGCCCCGACGGGCGTTTCTTGCCATTAACCTTGTTTGCGGTCGTTACGCGATTTAGTCCTTAGTGAGCATGCTCCTATCGTCATACTTCGGACCGTTCCTCTATCATATCCTTAATTTGTTCAACTCTTGTCATCTTTAAATGCAAGTGTCCTTCAATCAAGATATTCACAAGAGTTAGTAATATCAACTTCAATAATCGCCTGTATTATAATACAAGGCTTTTTCTACTATACACGTCAACGCGCGTATTTTTGTCAACTATATCAATCATTTATTTGGGGTAACGTGTATTACACGGTAACCCTATGTGTTGTCTACAACACTTTAATACGCTAAACCATTAGCATACATGCACTTACCGGATTTGCGATCAAGCCTCGAACCGAACACTATTCTTTGTCAAGAGCATAAGGTTTAAGTCCAAGCATGGTTCCTCCCCACCATACTCGAATCTCTTAAACCAGGGCTCTGATACCAACTTGTAACACTCTGGTTACTATTTAACGGTTTTTTTTTATATATAAATACCAACAATTAGATGTGTAATTAAGTTTACACATACTATGAAAATACGAGTTTATTAAAACTTTTACAAATCATAAGTTATTCAACATAAGTGATCGAATTTGTCGTTTAAAAATTTACGACGAGGAAATGTGCGGAAGCATGTATCTTTATCGTGTTCGGTCCTTCGATGAGCTTGATCGTCTTCCGGCATCCAAAAAGAACCTACATTTCATCAACATGAAATGCTTTAGTCATACGGGAATTGTAATAAGTCTAAACAAATCCGGTAATAATAATGGAAGGAAAAAGAATCCCAACGTTAAACTTTTGATCTCAAAACATGGATTTCCAACTGGCCTCCACCGTAACTTACGGTGGCACCGTAAGTTACGGTGGCCCCTGGTGTGACATGCCCCTACCGTAAATCAGTAGGGGGCTGCCGTAAAGCCTTCACCTCCACCGTAACTTACGGTGGCACCGTAAGTTACGGTGGCCCCTGCATTCCAGCTTTCCTATTTTGCCGTTTATTTGCATGAAAACTTTCGTATCTTTCAAACCGCTTATCCCATCTTCACCTACGGTCAAAACCATGTAAATAATTAGTTTTGACACTTTAATAATCGAGTATAAACAAGTTCCGTGCTTAACGTAACAAAACAAGAAATTATTTTTGTTTTGTTTTCAGCCCCTTCACCCGGCCGTGTCAAAAAGTCACCCGGCCGTGTCAAAAGTCACCCGCCCGTGTCAACTCTGCACGTCTATTTTTCATTAGTTCTTACCGAAACGGACATAACTCTCTCGTTTTTAATCCGTTTTACACGATTCTTTTTCCTACGCGTCCGTAATTTAATTCTCCATCATATGGAGTTAAAATCCGACATCCGGATTAACAAAAATTTAAGACTTTTAAGTCTTCGGCTTATTACCATTTTTACCAAATTTTGACCCGTTCGCGATTTTATCACACAAACATGTTTACTTGATCCATAAACTCATGGAATCATAATTTCAATATTTCCTATCAAATAATTCATAGATCATGGGTTTCTTACTTAGTTAGAACCCGTTTACGTTCAAGTGCTTATTTTGACCCGTTAAGGGTATTTAAGCACTTTAAAGCTTAAAGTCGCTTTCATTCACTTCTAGCGTTATATACAACATTCTTATTAAGTAATCTTCCACCACAACTATAATTGTGGTGGACTTAATGAGATGATCTATATAATCCGAGTTTTTCTCGTCCGATTGCTAATTTACGGCAAAGACTCATATAGAGTTATTTGACCGAAAGTTTACACCTTTCGCTTCTTGCACTTATTTCAATTATTTATTTAATCATAAAACTCGTTTCAAAACTACCTTTAAAGGTTGTTTATTCGAATTAGCCAACTAGGGCGTTTTAGTCAATTTTAGTCATTCTTTTACAACGAAGGACTATTAGTGCTTGTTTGAACCCCAAATCCGACCCTTTAACCATATTCTTGTTTAGAAACCAATATGTTTCTAAAACACCTTAATCATAACTCAACTTATTCGGTTTACCTAAAAGATAACCGGATATCTTATTTTAACCTCGTCTAACTATTATAAAACTCCAAGCTCTACATGATGAGTTGTATTATTATACATACCTGGCTCGGATCAATATATTGACCCGTTTCAATACATTTCCTTAGTGGCTGCTAAGCGATAGCGATGTAAGCATCCATGTTCTATTTATTTCCTAAAATTATGCATCTTGACAACCCATTAGTCGATATTGTCAAAGGGTGATAATTTCACCTTTTGACCCGTTTGGCCGAATTGACCGATTATATTAGCGAGATGGTATTTATTACCACCTCGTAAATATATATATGACTCGCTCCGATTTACACCGTGCGGTCACTTACTTATAATTCCATTTCTTAACACTTTTTAGCCTACTATGGCTTACGTCATAAATTATCTTTTTCGTAATACGACAAAAGGATATTATGAAATATATGACTAGTGTAAGATATACTTACCTCGTGTCCGAACTATGCTTTTTCCTTTCCTTCTTGATTCGTTTGACCCGCTCCCTCATCAAGCTTCCACCTAGCTTGTTACGCGTCAAACTATCATCATTGTTTTCAAGGTGGTTAGTTTAATTACAATTTAATACGATTATTCCACCTTACGCATTTCATACCAAAGATTACCATTTATCGCATTATGGGTCAGTTTGACTTTTCGAAAGTCAAACATCCCTTAATATGCACATTCATGTTCCTTAGCTAGTTTAGGCATTTTCAATTTACCCGGTGGGCGTTCCTTTAAGCTATCGTTTTAACGAATCTTTTAACTCGAGTTCATGCTATTGTTAACACTAAGTTAGCCTAGTTCTTGATTATCGAAGACACTATATTTCTTTATCTCATAAAATCCACGGGTTTTCCCTCTATAAGTGAAACCCGTTTTGTCATGTTATCAGGCATTTATCCAAACCAAGTTCTATCTATAAACTAGTAGATACCCAATTTCACTTAGGCATTACATCGAACACCTTATGGGCATATTCTATAAATAATTCATTGACAAGCTCATGACTTGTCATATAACCCGAATTTTTTCATCATTCAAACTATTTAACACACATATTTGCCTTTAAAGTTCTGAAATAACTTTGCATATGTCAAATTACACTAGAACAACCCAAAATTTCCTAGTGTTTATCAATTCTACTTAACCCACTAGTCACCTACAATGGTGACCATGGTTTTTATTAGAATTTAGCACATGAATTCAGTTTTCACTAGAATAGTATTCACAATTCTAGTGTTTATCTAGTCTCTACAAACTCAATAATCATCTACTATGGTGATCAAAATTGCTAGAATCATCACACTAAATTTCAACAAGAATTCATCTAGGGTTTTATCCCTAAACATCATATTACTTCTAATTTCATCCATGCATCAAGAAATCAAGCTGAATTTTCATTTTTCACATTTAACCTAGAATTCAAGATGCAACAAAATACCACAATTTTGCATACCTTTTGATCCCCACAACGAGATGATCACTAATTCATGCTTGAAACTTGATTTGGAGCAGATTAGAGGCTTCAATTTGTGAATTTTGGGAGATTTGGGGTTTGATGGAGAAACCTGGTCGCCCCCTGTGTTTAACATCGACCAGACACACACTAAGTGTGTGTTTGGTGTGGTTTATTTTTGTTTTAATCATACAACTTTCACAATTGCCCCTTTTTAGTCCCTCATGTTTTTATTTTGATCAAATGAAACTATAATTCATTATTTATTTAGTCACATGTTACTAACTAGGTTAATTACTCCTAGTTACTTTAACGGGTTCGGGAAGTTATAACCCGTTATGTTTTAAGTCCAGTTAATTTGGCCTTTTTATATACTTTGTTTTCTCAAAGTATTTATTCCTCTTTTTAACTAATATTAGGTTTATTTATTTGAGTCCTAATATTTACCGGGTTAATATTTACCACTAACGGTATTTTACCCGTTTTTACTATTAACGTGGTTTGATTACCAAACCCGTTTTCGGGATGTTACATAGGATCGTTGTGCGACCTTAACGAGGCGTTCAGAAGAGTTTTTAATCAACACGAGAGCGAAACAGACGTTTTGATGTTGAATCAGCTTGTAATGCACTTAGAATCACTTAAACTATCTCTTGTATTGATATGAAAGCTTTACACGACCTGGAGACACTTCGGCAGAGCTTCTCTACCGGAAACCAAAGTTACAAATGAAATCTCAAGTCACCTATTTATAGGATTTCTCATTTCGCACGAAATGCACTTTTCATTTCGCACGAAATGCACTTTTCATTTCGTGTGAAATGTCATTTCGTGTGAAACTGGCTATTTCATGACTGTTTTCTGTTTCTCTCGAACTACGTGACTTGATCTAACAATTCTATTACAAGACTCGATACAAGACGAAGTCGACAGACATATGCACCAACAGACTCCCCCTTGGATGTTGACGAAGTCTTCAGTGTCGAGTCTTCAGTATGACGAGTCTTCAGTCTTGATCAGTCTTCTCGCTCTCTCCAAAGTGTTTGACATTGTAAGCATTTTCAATCTTCTCTCTTCTCTTTATCAGCTTCTGCAGCTAACCTCCCCCTTATATGTTGATCTAATAATCTTCAATCTCCTTATTCTTTCACTCATCAGCAACATCAGCTTCTGTCTTGATCACAGTTCCATAAACAGAAACTGGCTCTACTGTCTTCAGACTCCCCTTTGCTAGTAGACTTCCCCCTTAAATTGTTCCGGGATCGCAATCTGACATAGCACTTTTACAGGTTCAAGAATGATTCCTGGCTCTCCGTAGCAACAGGATCAAACACGGGGATCTGCACAAATCTCTACCCAACACATAAGTTTTTACAATTATTAAAATTTAACAATTTTAATCTCTACTAACCACTTGTAATTGAAATATACAAATTTGGTATTTCATTAAAATCATTTCACATTTCAAACACACTCTCCCAACCCAGTTGTCCATCATGTTTAGCACTTGGAATTTTGAAAATCAGCTTTCCAACATCAGTTGTCGAAAATAAGATGAAATAAAATCTTTTTGTATTTTCAAAAATTTTATGCTAAAACACACTTAAAATCTTTTTGGGATTTTTGGATTTATTAGAAAGTAATAAAAAAATATATTTACAGACAATATTTTTGTGAGTTTGTGTAAGAGGATCATATCAGTTTATGAGACAAATCACTAACACCGTTAAGCTTTAAACATTTTAAGTTCTAAACGATTCACTTAGATTATCAGTATACTGATCCACTTAAATTTTCATACAAAGTTCAACTGTTTCGAGATACGAATTTAGTGTTTTAAGCCCTTAAACTTATTCGAGTGTACCACCTCAGAATATACTCCCGTATCCAGACTTCTATATTCAGTCTTACAGGTGAATGTACACTAATGATATCTATAAACGGGTAATGCGAGACCATGAGAGCTCAGGTTAGAATTTCTGTTCAGGCAAAGAGATGATGGCTCGTCTTTCGGTGTGTCCCATTTGGGGATCTTTTCTTCAATAGCACATGATTAGCATTTTTCAATGTTTCATCATTTTTTATGCTGAGGGTGGGCTTTACGATTAAAGCAGTGCAGAGCATTATACGAGGACTAGGCTATTGCTTCCGCAAAATCAGAAGTCCAGGTATAATACCCCAGATATCATCATGCACAAAGACCTAGTATGTCAGAAATAGAAAGTCTTTCAAACAAGATTTCGGAGGTTACCCATATATCCGAGAGATGTTCCCTACGAGATAAGTAATTTATGATATTTAGGTTTATATCTCAAAAACAATCTACTGAATGTATAAAAAGCTACTGGCACATCGACAGTGAGATCATTTATCACATTTGACTTTCCAAATCTTTAGCGTGCTGTGATAGTCCACTGATGTACTATCATTTCCTCTTTTCACAACAAAACTCTTTTGAATTTTTCAATGTTTTTGGATTTTTCGATTTTATCATGTTTTTGGCTTTTTCAAATTTTCTAATGTTTTTGGATTTTCTAAAAAATTCTTACTCCCCCTAAAATTCAAAACCATATAAAGAAAATTTGACAAACTGATATTTTAAGCTTCAATTCTTCATTCACTTAGCATAAACAATCAGAACTCCCCCTGACAACAAACTATTTTCCCATTATGATTTCAAAACACTTAAGTTTGTTTTAATCAAAATGGTTTTTCCGGAAAATAAGTTTTGTTGATTTTCACAAACCACTTGTATGTTAGGGGATAAACTCGTCACTTTGTTTTTTCAATCATTTGTATGAAAGTGAAATCAAGTTCAACTTAATGACCTTGATTACCACTTGTAGGAACAAACATTTGTATGTTCACTTCAACAATACCACTTGTAAATTGAAATATGACATTTTTGAGTTTTACCACTTGTAGGTTTTCCAAACAAAAATATTTCAAGAATGATGCCGATTCCTGCTCCACGATTACCAACTTGGGAGCTCCGCCAAGTCAGGATTTTTATATATAGAATATAGACACCCAAGCCTGACCAGCTTTGGGTGTAACCTTCTCAGTTTCACTTGGGGTTTGAACATTCCTTTTTCTTCTTAGAATTCTTTTACCCCTTTGGCCTACCCTCGACCATTTTCCCAAAAATATTTTTCACTTTTCCATTAAAAGCCTTTTCGACATCAAATTCTTTCTTTCCAGAATAGAATTGATTGGAAATTTCCACTTTTCCAACTTTTGATCTTAAATTTTCAGCCCGCAATGGTGGAAAATTGACATCATCCATTGGCGGAACTGAGTTTTCTCTTTTTACCTCAACTGGTGGCTCCTCTGACTTTGACGAGTCAGATTCATCGCCAAATTTCACATCTGATTTGTTAACAACCCACATTTGGTTGTCAAGATTCACCCTTCTTTTGTAAAACCTTTTCGAACATTCACCAACTTCATATGTTGAATTTTTAAACACTTTAAATTTTTCAGTTGGTGGTTCTGTTTTATCAACAACTTTTTCTTTGAGTTTAGAAACAACTTCCTGTGCTGTGTTGGTTGCCTTTGGACAGTTCCAGGCAATGTGACCAACTTCATGACATCAGTAACAGGTTCTTGTTTCCTTTTTGTAATTTGCTCCATTCCTTTCAAACTTTTGTTTTTCTGTGAAGAACTCTTTGTTCGATTGCTTCCAGAATGAGCTCGTTGCTTCTTCCTCAGAACTTGAACCTGAAACAAATATTGTTTTTGTTTTAGAAATTTTCTCATTTTTATGATTTTTGGGTGGAATAAAACCTAAGCCTTTCTTTTTGAAATTACTGTTATGGTTTGGTTTCTTTTGAAAACCAGAACCAGAACTGTAACCCTTTTTCTTGTTTAACCTTTGTTGAACTCTTGAAGTGTATCTTTTAGGTTTTTCAATAAGATTTACATCTTTTATTTCAGAAATGTTAATTTCTGTTAATTTGAAAACCTTTTTGATCATTTCAATTTTAACACCTCTTATTGGAAATTCCTCATCAGAATATAATTTGTCTGAATCATTCAAAGTATATGCCACTTTGAGTGGTTCGTCATTCAAATTAGATTTTGATAATAAAAATTCTTTATTGTAAACCCTTTTGACTGATGGTTTTGAACTGTTGACCGACGAAATCGAAGTTTCTGACTCAGACTTTGACTCTGACTCCTCATCCTTATCCAACACCTGATCGACCACTTTCTTTATTAACTCAGACTCATGATCAATGTCAGACTATGTGAATGTGACATCGATGGTAAACCATCAGTTGTTTCGGACTTTAACTTTATATTGACAGCCTTTTTGACCTGTTCCTCATTTGGTTTTCTGGGAGAATAACCTTCCCAGATTGGAGGCGGACACTTTTTATAATTTGCACTTTGTTTCTTACCCGTATCCTTCTTTTCCGGCTTCTCATCTTGAAATGCTTCAAAACCTACAACAGTTGGATAAATTCTGTCAATCAAATAATCAGAACTTGAATAACTTTGCAACAACCATCTAATTCTTTCATTCTCTATTTTTTCAGTCTCCAACTCTTGCTTCAACTTTGCACACTCTTCAATATAATGATTGATAGCCTTCTGCTTAGACATCATCACTGCATTCATCATAATCAAAGTATCTTCCCTTTCTGAGTTCGTCTTTTGCAGACTGTTCACCGTTCTCACCGTTCTGTTCAACACATCATACGATTCTTTTACGTATTTGACATCGAACAATAATTTTTCTTTCATCTCATCGAGCTCACTATACTTCTTGTTTTCTCTTCACACTGTTTGCAAGATTCCAAACATTTCAGACAAGGTTTAATGACTTCTATAATCTTTTCAACTTCTACAATCTTCTCAACTTCAACTATCTTTTCAACTTCAACTACCTGCTCAGCAATTTTAGCTTCCTTCCTTTCTTTTGCTGCTCGTCTCTCCTTTAACTTCTCCAATTTATCTGCAAAATAAGATTTGAAACTTTCAGCAGATAAATGAGTTTTTCCAATGTTAATTTGATTAATTTCCTCGTCATCATCACTGCTATCAGATGATGGTTGATCAAAATCTGGTGTCTTTTCTGAGCTTTCTGAAGAATCAAACTCTTCATCTTGGCTTTTCTCATCATTAGCAAACACATCCATCCACTCTTTCATCAACTCTGGTTTTTGAATGATTTGAGCAATGAAACTTTTAGCGACTTCTTCAGAGAAATTTTGACCGTTCTGAAGATGCAACGCGATGTTGCAGTGTAACACATGACCATTACTGTTGTTTGAGCTTTGAACACTCGGATTGTCACTTGGATATGAAGAAAAACCACTAGTGTTGATTGAGCTTTGATTAACTGATCCAGATGAGTTCTCTGCACTGAAAGCAGTTTGGATCTTTGGATTTGCTTCAACACTCTGAACATTGCCTTTGTAATACATCTTGATGTCTTGTTGACCACTTGAATTGTTCATTCTAGCAATCTTTTGTTGCTCAAGATCTTGTCCCTTAAGTTTCTCAATAAACTGTGCAATCGACAATCTACTATACTCTCCAGAATTCTTCAAAATCATGAGATAAGTACCCCATTCTTTTTGAGGTAACGCATCGGCTAACTTCTCAACCCATTCCTTTGGAGTTTTAGTAATTTCCAATCGAGACATTGAACACACAAGATGACAATATCTCTCAATGAGAGTCTTTGTAGTTTCACCTGGCACACTTGTAAACAATTCAAATTCTTTCTTCAGTAATGATTTTTTACTCTTGATCATCTCTGCACTACCTTCGAATTTTTTGCGAAGTGCATCCCAAACCGAATAAGCACTACCATCATGCTGAAGTCATATGAAAATATCTTCTTTCACAGCTTGTTGAAGTAGACTCACCATCATTTTTTCTGCCTTATAACTATCTCTCTCTTTATCTGAAAATTCCGAGATAATCTTTGCAACTCCCAAATCAGACAATGGTCTAGCATACTTAGTTCCAATACTTTCCCAAGATCTTAGATGATTTGCTTGAACCCAATTCTCGAAACGTTCTTTCCAACTATGATACTCTTCAATGCCCATCAGTTTTGGAGGTTTCTGTAACGTTACGGTTTCATTTTCCATTGTCACACTCTGAGCAACGGTAACACTCGGGGTGGTAGCAAATGCATTGTAAAATTCAGAATCCATGCTTCGGTTTCGAATATTCACACAACAAGCTTTCAAACGAACTGGTTCACCTCGTGAAACACCTGGAGATACAAAAAACAAATGATCAGTTTAAATGAACTGAATATGTGAACGTGTGTGACGGTGGAATTGATCTAGGACTCGTGTCGAACACTAGCGGACTTGTTCAAGTATTTCGGGTATAACCATTGAATGAATGGGCCTATCAAAAAGAAATGAATTCAATTGGGCCGCAAACTGTGAGTATGTTGGGCTTAACACCTTTAAATGACCGTTTGAATTAATAGACTGATGTTTTAAAAACTTAATTGGGCCAAAGAACCTTGAAAGCATTTATTTGAAACACATTTTGATTGGACCTTAAATGTGTATGTCCGACAACTGTTGTTTCCCAATTAATTCCATTGAACCGTTCAATTGTATTGGGCTTTCAACAATCCATAATCACACGGACACTTGAATGAACTGACACTCTCTAAATGATATTATAAAATTCGATTGGACCAAAATCCCACTAAGCCGACAACATCAATAGTCAAAATAACATGATTGGGCCGATAACAATGGACAGACTTATCACATGCAATCCTTGGGCTGCTCATCTTTAATCTGAATATTGTTTGGGCCGTTCAAATTGAGACGTTCAAATAACATGATTGGGCCGATAACAAGAACCACGTGATTGTTCAAGAACCAAATTAACTTGATTGGGCCGATGATATGATTGCAATAAATGGATTCAGGGGTTCACTTGATGTGGCCAACAAACTCAATGTTAAATAATCCACATGTAACATTAATCTTTCAATTGATTTCTATTGGGCCTCCATTCCTTTTAAACAACTTCTGAGTGGACCGATAGAATTAATGAACTGGCAACATAAGGATTTCTCAATTTGACTTTTGTAACATGATGCGTGTGTAGTGTAATATATTTTTGATGTATATTTAAACCCTTTTTACACTTTTAGCCAAGTTTTAAATTTATAAAAACACGATATTCACTAACACTAAACACACATATGGGCAAGTGCACCCATCGTGGATGTAGTATAGTGTTGGTAAGATATCGAGGTCGTCCAAGGACACAAGAGCTTTTAATACCGGTTTATCCTCAACGTCTAATCAAATAAAAAAAGTAAGAAAAATGTTTTTAAACTAAGAAAATAAAAACTAACTAAATGCTGAAAAATAAAAATAAAATAAAACAGATAGACAAGATGAATCACTTGGATCCGACACGTGTATTAGTATAACCTTTGATTATTTTCGCACTTTTGCACTTGTTTAAGAGATTATCTTAGTTATTGTAGTAGGCCCCTCTTTTGAAGGCGACGTTACCCTCAACCCAGTAGTTTGAGTCAGCAAGGATACAATCCTAAAGGGTCGGATTATTGAAAGATAATGAATTAAGTTATTAATGCAAATTGTGGTAGGCCCCGCTTTCGGCGGTGACGTTACCCTCGGCTAAGTAGTCTGAGTCAGCAGGGATACATTCCTAAATAGCCGGGTTATAGTATTAATAGTAGTTAACTTATGAGGGGGTCAAAGAGTTTGGATCCCCGCCATCCAATACCTATGGGCATTGAAGGAGATCCTACTAAATTTGACCCAGGTCCCAAGCAGGACCTCTAAACGCTGAACAAGGGCAAGACCCTTACCAAACCGTTCCCTTAACCCCCGACCAGGTAGCCAACATACCTCCATATAGACCGTGGAGATATGAATGGTGAAAATCTTTTATTTTATATAGACAGTAAAATAATGCCAAGACACCACGGACAAACGATAAGGAAAGATCACCTTCAACATAAGTAACTAGTTATTAAAGTCATTAATACAAAACCAAATAAAAAGTGCAAAAGATTGAAAATAAAAAGTATTATACTAAACACTTGTCTTCAATAAGTGATGTAAGAGACTTAGGCAAACATGGCCTTGATTGTCAAGAACTCTTACGATCAATCTTGGATCCCGAGACGACTCACACACTCTACGATGGACAATGGATGATGGTGGTGGATGATGGTGTTATGGTGGTGGTGGGTGGTGGATGAAGTGTGAGAGAGGTGGTGTGCCAAGGGATGAGTTGAAATGAAACCAAGCACTCCTATTTATAGGCTGAACAGAAGGCTGGGCACGGCCCCGTGTCCACTGGACACGCCCCCGTGCCCGTCTGACACTCTCTCTCCTCATTAATTGTAATTCGCAATTACAATTAATGCGCCTGCTGTACTTTCACCACGCCCCCGTGCCCGCTGGACACGGCCCCATGGTGGGCAATGGAAGCTTCTATAAGTTTGTCTTTTATGCTGCTTCTTGGGCACGGCCCCGTGCTGGCTGAGCACGGGGCGTGTTCAGACTTCTGCTTTCTCTTCTTTGCTCTGGAGGATGCTGTTGAGGGTCCGGGCAGTCTACTTTTATTCCTTTTCTTGTATTTATGCTAGAATTAGTTGTCTTTTTGCTTCTTTTGTGAATTTGAGCTCATTTCATCCTGAAAATACAAAAGGAAGACAAAAACACTCTTTTTCCAACATTAGTACTTAAAAAGGGTTAGTTTTATGCCTTAATTGATGTGATTTATATGTTGCATTTTACACACATCAAATACCCCCACACTTGAACTTTTGCTTGTCCTCAAGCAAAACTCTTTAAATGTGGCTTACACTCCCAAATGGAATAGGTAGAAGAGAAAGTTTTTGGTTTGTCATAGAGTGTCGGGAATCCAAGATCTTTGTAAGTTTTATTTTTATTTATTTACAATCCTATTTGTTATGATTTATTTAGAACGTTTCACAGGATAAATTACTTATTCGGGCAGTAGCATGCCTTATTAAAATTCCATTTATATATAAGTTCACATACCTCACGGGAGATCACTCAACACTCGGCCGAAGGTGTATTTTTTTTTTAGTGAATCACTCGAGAGCGGCATGGAACTTACGCCTTCCATAGGCTTGCCAAGCAATCAATCCTCCTCCTTTTTAACTTTTTACCTTTGTAAATATCAAGAGGACTTTTTGGGTGAAGGGTTAGGCTTGGGTTAAAGGTGGGTGGTTGGGTTAGTGGTTAGTAAAAGGGCGAAAATCGTAAAAAGCGTCGGTTTTCGTGACACACCTTGTTTTTAGTGACTCTTTATTTTGAAGTATTTCTCCAAACAAGCTTTTATATAGCTTTTGTTTGTTTTTGACTTCATCATATATTTTATTATTATTATTTTTGATAAGTCACATAAAATAGCGAGCTTACGAAAAAACCGAGCTTGTTACTAAAATAAAGGGTGAAAAAAAAAAAAAAAGGTTTTTGGTGGGTAAAAAGGGTTTTAGGGTAATGAAATGAAAGGTTTAGGCTCAAAGGGGCTAACTAGGGGGATTTTGGGTAGGTGGTAAAAAAATGAAAAATAATGGTGTAGAAAGAAAAATATGGTTAGTCCTAATGCCTCCATCACTTACTTGGGTTTAAGTTGGTAAGGACCGGGAATGTATCGTCGTGGCAAGTTCTAGAGTTGTAAGAACCAAGCGGCTATTCACACAAGAAACGAAAAATGAGCATTTAGTCCAAAGATGTATATTTGTATGCTCAATAAAGGCTCAAAACTCACTTTTGTGGGAATGGGTTTTTAATGCGATCAAGTATATATAATCGAATTTTTAACTAGACTTGTTATGCCGTTTCGTAATTTTCTTATGTTGGTTCTTTGTTATCACGACGCTATCGGTTGTAAATTTGTAAAAATATAACCTTTTTAGAACTTGTTATTCCCAAATTAAACCAAGACAAGTAAAAAAAACGAAAAGTTTTTGAAAAAAATTTGGGGTGTTTAGCGGTTCCAATAGAGTTTTGTGTAAGGCTTGTAATTAGGATTTGCAAAATTCAAGGTTTTAGCATCCCCCCCCCCCCACACTTAAATTACACATTGTCCTCAATGTGTCCCAAAAATAAGATTTTCGGTTGATTAGAATGTGTAAAAGTGGTTTAAAAAGCAAAGATTTATGTTACTGGCAGCCTGGACACGGCCCCGTGGCGAACTGCCAGTAATGAAAACTTACAGAAGATGAACACGGGGGCGTGTCCACTGGACACGGCCTCGTGTCTGGCAAATAATTGCAGGTCAGTAACCAAACAGCAGATCTGGGAGATGAACACGGGGGCGTGTCGGCTGGACACGTCCCCGTGTGGACAGTCTATGAGCCTGAAAAACAGGTTTTGTCTCCCGGTTTCTCCATTTTGGGGCTGCAAGTGCTAAGGTTTAGCACTCTAACCCTTGCATCGTACCTATTTAATCACTCAATACCACACCAAGCAAACATAAAACATCCTAATTTACCAACGTCAATTGTCTCCAAACATAAAGTGAAAATAAAATGAAAATAAAAAACAGTTAAAGAAAGTAAATTGTTCAACAAGCGGCACGCAGGCCGTAAATTGTTCGATAGAGAAGGGTACTTAAACCTGTGGGCTCATCACCAACCTGCCCCTTGTTCCTTCAAACCTCTTACTCCATGTCTTCATCGCTATCTCCACCTCCACCCCCATGTCCTGCCATATACTCCCGGATGCTGCCGATATCATCTTGTATATCGTTGATGTTGCGCTCAATAGCTCCGACCCGGTGGTAGGTGTTGTTGGCGAGATTGTAGGCGTTCCTGGTGCACATGAGGTTTTCCTGCAAAAGATCATGTAAACTTTGAAAGTTAGGAAAACCGCCTCCTTGTGAGGAGGATTGACCCGGATCGCCATGGGGTTGGTACTGGTATTGGGGAGGTGGTGCATGAAGAACTAGAGCCTCCTGCGGGTTCCATGCATAACCTTGCGTCCTTTGAAAGCTCACCGTCCTGTCTTCTGCCTCATAAAGCAAGTTCATGGCCCGGCAAATGTGGTAGTCGACTCGTCCCGACCATGGACTTCTTTGAAAGGACCTTGGAATGTTCGTGAAGTGCTTGAAAAGACGGTACACCCATCCCCCAAAGAAGATAGGTGTTGGAGCTCTAGCAAGGCGGTTGAGATGCATGTTTCGCAGTAGGAGATATGGAACATCGAGAGGCTTTTGGTTATGGACGCAGTGAAGGACAACCATATCTTTCAACCCCACAACGCCACTACTGTCGTGACGCTGGTTTAGCGAGTAAGTGAGGAGCCTGTGAATGTAGCGGTATAGCGGGTCCCTCAGTTTGGTGCTTTTGGTGCTGCTAGGGTTGTAGATTCCTTCACCTATTTGAGCCCATGCGGCTTGGCGTTCGGTTTCATCCAAGTCTCGTAGCCCCCCAGTATTCTCTTCATTTCCCGATTCCTCTTCACCATATAGCCCTATGATAGATCCAAACTGTGCCATGGAGATTGAGTACATTGTCCCTCCACATCGAAATGTGACCCCCTCATTGTCAAACGGGTCACACCTTGAGTTGAAAACGAAAGTACTGTAAAACTCCATTGTGCATTGATGCACCGACCGAAGCCGGGTGTTCAATGCAACTGCAAGTGGCCCTCTCACGATGTTGTTGAATCGGTCAAGTTGATTCACCATGGTTAACAAGTCGGTACATGCCCGCCTAGGGTACTCCTCCGGTCTTGTTTGTAGTATCTCATACCGCACCATAGCGTCAAGTTCGCTTGCGTTGAACCTTGTGAATTTTGACATCTGAAAGAATACATTAGAAGTTAGTATGAAACAAGGATATTTGGGGTGAAACTGCAAACAGTGGGCTGGACACGGCCCCGTGTTCAGCGGACACGGCCCCGTGTCCAGGCGTCTGTAACCCAAAAAGTTCATTTTTCGTCCCGGTTTCGAAAACCTGAAAATTTTTAGCCCAATAGTAGCGGTTTCCCCTGAAATTGAAACCCTAAGTGTCGTTTTTCCCAAAACAAACCGTTTACCCTTCCAATTTCGTGTTTTTCGGTTCAAAAACAAGGGTTTGGGGTTTTAGTGGAAAATCGAACGAATCTATCAACAATACATGTTTATTTACTTTCTACTACACTAATCTAAACTAATACTAACAGATTTCATCAAAAATTTGAAGTCCGATCCGGATGAACACGAAGAACCCTAGATTTTTCCCCAATTTTTGATGTTTTAACTACATGCAAGTAACTAATCTTACTACTAAAGATGATAGAATCATACCTTGATGTTGTTAAACTCGGTAGTGACGTCGGAAATCTGCAGAAAATCGCTTGAAACCAGAGCGTTTTCGGCAATACGGGGCGTGTGGAATGAGGTAACTGTTATGAAAAGAGGGTTTTATCCCGACAGTTGCCTCGACACGGCCCCGTGTCCAGCGGACACGGCCCTGTGCCGAGCAAAGTTTTTGAATTTTTTTTTATGTGCTCGTGTGCATTCCCCTTATTTCCGAAAATGGCTAGAAGACTTACCGGATTTTAAACGTACACTTACCTGTTCGTAACATGTCGGGTATGAGTTTATTCATTAACCGTTTGAAGTGAGATCTCCTCTTCCTCATCCTCAGTGGATCCTCGGTAGAGTTTTAGGCGTTGGCCATTGACTTTGAATGGTATCCCATTTCGAGTTTTAATTTCTACTGCACCGTGCGGAAAAACATGGGTGACGGAAAAAGGTCCTGACCACCTAGATTTTAGCTTACCAGGAAATAATCGAAGTCGTGAATTAAACAATAGAACCTGATCTCCTACCCGAAATTCATTAGATTTAATATATTTATCATGTAAATTTTTCATTCTTTCCGTATAAATTTCGGAGTTAGAATATGCATAATTCCTTAGCTCGTCTAATTCATTTATTTGACAAAATCGATTTTTACCGGCAGTTTCTAAATCTAAGTTCACATTTTTATTGCCCAGTAGGCTTTGTGAGCTATTTCTACTGGCAAGTGACAACTTTTTCCATAGACAAGCTTATATGGGGTTGTGCCTATAGTGGTTTTATAAGCAGTTCGAAAAGCCCATAAAGCATCGTCTAATTTGTCGGCCCATTCTTTTTTATTTATTCCTACGGTTTTTTCAAGTATTCATTTTAAACCTCGATTAGTCACTTCGGCTTGCCCATTTGTTTGAGGGTGATACGCTGTTGAGACCCGGTGATAGACCCCATACCTTGTTAATATTTTTTCGAGTTGATGATTGCAAAAATGGGTACCTCTATCACTTATCAAAGCCTTTGGTGTCCCGAAGCGAGAAAACAGTTTTTTCAGAAATTTTACCACTACTCTTCCATCATTTGTTGGAAGAGCCTCGGCCTCCGCCCATTTAGACAAGTAATCGACTGCCACAAGTATATATTTGTTTCCCTTTGAAGGCGGGAAAAGTCCCATGAAATCGAGTCCCCACACATCAAAGATTTCACAAACGAGAATGCCATTTTGAGGCATTTTGTTTTTGGAAGAAATATTACCTGATCTCTGGCAGGCATCACATGTCTTTACAAGGTTTTGTGCATCCTTGTAAATGGTTGGCCAGTAAAATCCTGAATCAAATACCTTTCGTGCGGTACTTGCGGCACCATGATGTCCTCCGTATGGACCTTCATGACAATGACGGAGAATTCTTCGTGCTTCATTACCATGGACACACCTTCGGATGAGCTGGTCGGCACACACTTTGAAAAGATAGGGGTCTTCCCAAAAGTAATGCTTTACATCAGCAAAGAATTTCTTTCTTTGATGATGTGGCCATCCCTTGGTGACTATACCGCTAGCTAGGAAATTAGCGTAGTCGGCATACCATGGCTCTTGTCTACTCTCCATCATTTCCAAGGATTCTGTGGGAAATTTCTCGTTGATTTGCTCGTCTCTGGTCGTTTCCAAAGCTGGGTCTTCTAAGCGTGAGAGATGATCTGCAGCAGTGTTTTCTGCTCCTCTTTTGTCCTTGATTTCGATGTCGAATTCTTGGAGGAGTAGAATCCATCTGATCAAACGGGGTTTTGCGTCTTGTTTCTTGAAGAGGTACCTGATGGCTGCATGGTCTATATAGACTACAGTTTTAGAAAGAACAAGATAAGAACGGAATTTATCAAAAGCAAACACCACTGCTAGTAATTCTTTTTCTGTAGTTGTATAATTTTCTTGTGCATCATTAAGAGTTTTACTAGCATAATAGATTGGGTGGAAATGCTTTTCTTTTCTTTGTCTCAAGACTGCTCCAACAGCAAAGTCACTTGCATCACACATGATTTCGAAAGGAAATTTCCAATCTGGTGCTATCATGATAGGTGCATTGACTAGCATTTCCTTGAGGGTTAGAAATGCTTGATTGCATTCCTTGTCAAAGATGAAGGGTGCATCTTTTTCAAGTAATTTTGTTAGAGGCCTTGAAATTTTTGAAAAGTCCTTGATAAACCTTCTATAAAATCCGGCATGCCCTAGGAAACTTCTGATTGCTCTTACGGAGGATGGAGGAGGTAATCGAGAAATAGTTTATATTTTTGCTCGATCAACTTCCATTCCTTCGCTTGAGATTTTGTGACCGAGTACTATTCCCTCTGTTACCATGAAATGGCATTTTTGTCAGTTAAGGGCGAGGTTAGTTTCCTCACATCGGGATAGCATTCGTTCAAGATTATCGAGGCATTGGTCATATGAGTCTCCAAAGATGGAAAAGTCGTCCATGAAGACTTCCATTGTCTTTTCTATCATATCATGGAAAATGGCCACCATACAACGTTGGAATGTTGCAGGCGCATTACATAGACCGAATGGCATGCGTCGATATGCGAAAGTTCCGTAGGGACATGTGAAAGTTGTCTTCTCTTGGTCTTCTGGTGTTATCGGTATTTGAAAGTAACCTGAAAAACCATCTAAGAAACAATGAAATTTATGACCGGACAGTCGTTCTAACATTTGATCAATGAAGGGTAAAGGAAAGTGGTCTTTCCTTGTTGCTTCATTTAATCGCCTATAATCTATACAAACTCTCCATCCGGTGACGGTTCTCGTTGGTATTAATTCATTTTTCTCATTAGTTATTACCGTCATACCTCCTTTCTTCGGGACTACTTGAACGGGACTTACCCACGGACTATCGGAGATAGGGTAGATTAATCCAGCGTCAAGCAGCTTGATGACTTCATTTTTAACCACTTCTTGAACATTGGGATTCACTCTTCGTTGTGGTTGAATTACTGTTTTGTAGTCATCATTCATTAAAATTTTGTGCGTGTACATGGAAGGGCTTATTCCTTTAATATCTACAAGCTTCCAAGCGATCGCGTTTTTGTGTTTTTTAAGTAGGTTAACTAATTTCTCTTTTTCTACGTTACTTAATTTAGATGAAATAATTACAGGTAAACTACAATCTATGCCTAGAAAAGCATATTCCAAACCTTTAGGCAGTTCTTTGAGCTCAATGGGTGGGTCTTTAGAAGACACCTCATTTTGTGGCTCATCTAGATTAAGAACCTTAAAGGTTTGTTCTATGGCTATCTCTTCCTCGACAAAGTGGTCTTCTTTGTTAGTTGTATCGGGTGGTTCAGCTTCATCTTCAATTAGGGGGTCATTATTGCCAAAAGGATATTTCATTGAACGCTCAAGATCTATGCTCCTTTTGAATGCCCCTAACTGAAGAGGTAGATTGTTGAATTTCCGGTTTTTCAATGCTTTATGAGTTTGTACAAAAGGTTTTCCCAAGACTAGGGGGTGTCATCAAGGATGACGAAGTCGGTTGGGATTACCAATTGATTTGTGTGAACCAAAACATCTTCAACTACACCGATTGATTTTATCACTTTTCGATCGGATAGAAAAATGGGTATTTGAAGTGGAGTAAAATCACTAATACTTAATTTTTCAAAAATGTAGTTAGGCATTATGTTAACACAAAGATCTTTATCAATAGTGATATTACTAATAAATGAATTTTGAAAGAAACATGGAACCGGTGTAATGTTAATTTCAAAAGGGTCTTCTTTTATTAGCGAAGTTTGATCATTAGTTAACTTAACACTCACTATTTCTTTGATTTTAGCACTAGTGTTTAACTCTTTTAAAAACTTGGCATGAGGGGTTATTAAACAATGATTTTCGAAAGTAGGTGACAAGAGATTAATTTCATCAAAATTAGACTCTTCATGAATTTTAACATTATCGGACTCACCTTTTTCATTGTTTAACTCATGTGTCGGTTTTTCACTTTCTTGTTCTTCCATTTTTACATTTTCAATTATCTCTACGTTATTATTACTATTCAATTCTTCTCTTGCGCGGGATTCCTCTTCCCTTGCGCGAGATTCTTTCATGTAACGTTCGATAGTTTTAATGTGTTCTAATATCCTATTGGTCACTTCGGTGCGAGAAAAAAAATTTGGATCCTCAAAGCTTGAATCCGGTTGTTCGATCCTTGGCTCCTCATAATACTCATATGAAGTAGATGGTTCACACCATTGTTCTTCATTGTAAGTATATGATGGATAAGGGTTGAAACTTTGTTCTTCATAGTACTCATATGAGGTGGGATGTTCACGCCATGGTTCCTCATAATAAGAGTATGAAGGTGGTGGCTCATATCTTGAATCTTCAAAGTATGAGTATGAAGGCTCATACCTTGGTTCATCAAAATATGAGTATGTGGGCTCCTCATAGTAGTTGTATGAATTGGATGGTTGATATGAGTTATTATATTGAACCGGGCGTGTGTTACGACAATTAGTGCAATAATTACCCCTATAATCATCCTCATCATAGGTGTAGTTGTAGCCTCTTGAGTATTGATCCATAAGAATCACTCAACAGACCACAACTGAGTCTCGAGACCAGAAAACAAAAATAAAGACGGAAACAGAAGCTGGACACGGCCCTGTGTTCAGTGGACACGGCCCCGTGTTCACGGTCTGTATCTGGGCGTTTTAATTAAAGTTACTGGTCACGTTGAGCACGGGGGCGTGTTCAGTGAGCACGGCCCCGTGTTCAGACTCTGTATCTGGGTATCTAACTAAAAATATGCAGCACGGGGGCGTGTTCAGTGAGCACGGCCCCGTGTTCAGGCTACTGTAAATGCAAACTAAACTAAAATGCAGAAAAATGTGCGCGCGTTTTGAAAAGGTTTTGAAAAACTGATTAGGCCATTGATTTTAAGCTTTCTTAAAATCCTTGTGTCCCCGGCAACGGCGCCAAAAACTTGATGCGTGTGTAGTGTAATATATTTTTGATGTATATTTAAACCCTTTTTACACTTTTAGCCAAGTTTTAAATTTATAAAAACACGATATTCACTAACACTAAACACACATATGGGCAAGTGCACCCATCGTAGACGTAGTATAGTGTTGGTAAGATACCGAGGTCGTCCAAGGACACAAGAGCTTTTAATACCGGTTTATCCTCAACGTCTAATCAAATAAAAAAAGTAAGAAAAATGTTTTTAAACTAAGAAAATAAAAACTAACTAAATGCTGAAAAATAAAAATAAAATAAAACAGATAGACAAGATGAATCACTTGGATCCGACACGTGTATTAGTATAACCTTTGATTATTTTCGCACTTTTGCACTTGTTTAAGAGATTATCTTAGTTATTGTAGTAGGCCCCTCTTTTGAAGGCGACGTTACCCTCAACCCAGTAGTTTGAGTCAGCAAGGATACAATCCTAAAGGGTCGGATTATTGAAAGATAATGAATTAAGTTATTAATGCAAATTGTGGTAGGCCCCGCTTTCGGCGGTGACGTTACCCTCGGCTAAGTAGTCTGAGTCAGCAGGGATACATTCCTAAATAGCCGGGTTATAGTATTAATAGTAGTTAACTTATGAGGGGGTCAAAGAGTTTGGATCCCCGCCATCCAATACCTATGGGCATTGAAGGAGATCCTACTAAATTTGACCCAGGTCCCAAGCAGGACCTCTAAACGCTGAACAAGGGCAAGACCCTTACCAAACCGTTCCCTTAACCCCCGACCAGGTAGCCAACATACCTCCATATAGACCGTGGAGATATGAATGGTGAAAATCTTTTATTTTATATAGACAGTAAAATAATGCCAAGACACCACGGACAAACGATAAGGAAAGATCACCTTCAACATAAGTAACTAGTTATTAAAGTCATTAATACAAAACCAAATAAAAAGTGCAAAAGATTGAAAATAAAAAGTATTATACTAAACACTTGTCTTCACCAAGTGATGTAAGAGACTTAGGCAAACATGGCCTTGATTGTCAAGAACTCTTACGATCAATCTTGGATCCCGAGACGACTCACACACTCTACGATGGACAATGGATGATGGTGGTGGATGATGGTGTTATGGTGGTGGTAGGTGGTGGATGAAGTGTGAGAGAGGTGGTGTGCCAAGGGATGAGTTGAAATGAAACCAAGCACTCCTATTTATAGGCTGAACAGAAGGCTGGGCACGGCCCCGTGTCCACTGGACACGCCCCCGTGCCCGTCTGACACTCTCTCTCCTCATTAATTGTAATTCGCAATTACAATTAATGCGCCTGCTGTACTTTCACCACGCCCCCGTGCCCGCTGGACACGGCCCTGTGGTGGGCAATGGAAGCTTCTATAAGTTTGTCTTTTATGCTGCTTCTTGGGCACGGCCCCGTGCTGGCTGAGCACGGGGCGTGTTCAGACTTCTGCTTTCTCTTCTTTGCTCTGGAGGATGCTGTTGAGGGTCCGGGCAGTCTACTTTTATCCCTTTTCTTGTATTTATGCTAGAATTAGTTGTCTTTTTGCTTCTTTTGTGAATTTGAGCTCATTTCATCCTGAAAATACAAAAGGAAGACAAAAACACTCTTTTTCCAACATTAGTACTTAAAAAGGGTTAGTTTTATGTCTTAATTGATGTGATTTATATGTTGCATTTTACACACATCATAACACCACCGATTGCAATTTAAAAACTCACATGACCCAATTATGCTTATTGTAAATAGCCGACAAGCTTTATGATTCAATTTGACCGTCAGTTTACCAACCACGTGCTACCTGAACACTGTATCTCAAAATTGATGATTACTCAACCGACCTGAAGCAAGCTGAAACAACTCAAACGAAATGACAGTCCAAAACCATTTCGTACGAAATGATGACCTGGGTGCACTTCACACGAAATGATGATTTCACACGAAATAATCCCTACGTGCGAAATGACTTGTATTTTCACACGAAATGATAAAATTCAAACGAAATGAATTGTATTTTCACACTAAATGATAATATTCAAACGAAATAGATCCAATTCGCATGAACTGAAGCGAAATGAGGTTCTATCTCGTGCGAAATGACGACATGTTCGAACAAACGGATAGTATTTTGACAAATTGATCAATTTTTAAGATGAATTAGAGTCTGATATGTTCAAGGATTGATTAAAACCATGTTTCGCATGTAATATGTAAAAATCAGTTCATTTTGACCATAAAATCTCGATTAATTTTGAAAATGTGAAAAAGAAGGTGTAGAAATGAGATTTTCAGATGAAATCAAGCTGAATCGGTAAGAACTCTTCCTCCTGAGCTCTGATACCACTTGTAGGATCGTTGTGCGACCTCAACGAGTCGTTCAGAAGAGTTTTTGATCAAAACGAGAGGCGGAAACAGACGTTTTGATGTTGAATCAGCTTGTAATGCACTTAGAATCACTTAAACTATCTCTTGTATTGATATGAAAGCTTTACACGACTTGGAGACACTTCGGCAGAGCTTCGCTACCGGAATCCAAAGTTACAAATGAAATCTCAAGTCACCTATTTATAGGATTTCTCATTTCGCACGAAATGCACTTTTCATTTCGCATGAAATGGACTTTTCATTTCGCACGAAATGTCATTTCGTGTTGTTAGGACCGGTTTCGACACCGTTCGATTGCGTAACGTACGTTCGACATGCGGAATCCGTGAACGTATGTGATCGAACACTCAATAACGTACAAGAAAACGTGATTCTATATAGATGACTTCTTGTACGATTCCGAGAATCACTTGGAGAGACTTTCTCTCTCTAGACTTTCTCTCTCTACAACTAGATCTCTAATTCTCCAAATGAGCTCGAAGTTTTCCAAAAGTCTTAATCTTTACAACTTAATGAGCTATTTATAGGCACAAGGATTATAAGGATTTCTCCTTATTTACAAGTTTGCCACCTTGCCCTTTTTTAACTAATTGTAACCTAAAAGCCTAAAACTCTTCGGTTTCTTTGATTTCTGCTACGGAATAGATTGACGGAGGCGATAGACAGATATTGCACTATCAGACTCCCCCTTGGATATTTCCGTAGTCAATCTCGTAGCGCCTTCTCTTTCTCTCTCTTGAACAGAATCCCCGTGGATCTGTCTTCAGGCTCCCCCTTTCGTCAAGCTTCCGTGCTTTTGGGATCGGCACCTGGATTTCCGTATACAAGCTCCTCCAGGAATGATACCTGGCTCTTTGTACGCTTTCATTTTCCTTGAGCTCGTCTTCAGACTCCCCCTTAGACTCAGCTGTCGGGATCGTAGTCTGGCTTTCATCGTTTCACAAGTTCAGGATCAATTCCTGGCTTTGTTCTGCATCTGCTCAGGATTTGAAACCTGGTTAACCTGCATATCCTCTACCTCATCATAAGTTTCACAAATTTATGTCAAATTAATTCCCGTAAACTTACAGGTAGAAATCATTTACAACAAACATATTAGTTACATCAAGTTCAAATAAATGACCTTGATTAACCAAATAAACCATTTATATATGTCATTTAAAGTTTTCAACATATTCCCCAAACCTGTTCATCATGATTAGCACTCGAATTTTGAATATCAGCTCTTCAAAATCAGCTGTCGAAAATCTTTTTGACTTTTCAAAAAAAATTTATGCTAAAACACTCCGAAAATCTTTTTGGATTTTTGTTTTTGAATGAAATGCAGTAAACAAATATATACAAATAATATTTTTGTGAGATTGTGTAAGAGGATCATATCAGTTCTTGAGACGAATCACTAGCACCGTTAAGCTTTAATCATTTTAAGTTCTAAACGATTCACCTCGATTGACGATATAGTTGTCCTCTTAAATTTTCACACAATTTTCAATCTATTCAGGATACGGTTTAGATGTTTTAGGAACTTAGCTCAATTCATGTGTCCTACCTCTTGAATATACTCCCGTATCCAGAATCTCAATATTCAGTCTTACAGGCAAGAATACTACAATGATGTCTGTACATAAATTAGGGGTTAAATGCGAGAACTGAGGGATCTCAGGTCAGAACTTCCGTTCAGCAGAGAGATATCAGCTTCGACTTAGTAGTGTGTCCCCTTTAGAGGATCTTTTCAGCTACAACAGATGATTATCAATTTTATTGTCTAATCAATCTGAGGGCTATAATGCTATGTTTCAAGCATTTCATGCAAAGCATTATCCAAGGACTAGGTCAGAACCACCGTTCAGCAGAAGTCCCGAAATAATACCCCAGACATCATAGAGTATAAACACCTAGTATATCAGAATACGAGACCTTTCAAACGAGATTTCAGGGGTTACCTATATATCCAAGTAATGTTCCCCACGAATTTCGCAAGTTTGAAATTTTAGGTTTATATCCCGAATAAATCTACTAAATGTACGAAAACCTATCGTCACATCATCAGTGAGACCGTTTATCACATTTGACATTACATTTCTTTAGCATGCTGTGATAGTCCACTGATGTACTATCATTTCCTCTTTTTTCACAACAAAACTCATTTTTAACTTTTCAATGTTTTTGGAATTTTCAAATTTTCTAATTTTTTTTTAAATTTTTCTCCCCCTAAAATCAAAATATGTTTCAATTTTGACAAATAAAATGACAAACTGATATTGAATCACTTCAATTCTCCATCCACTTGGCATAAACAATCAGAACTCCCCCTCACAACAAACTATTTTCCCATTATGATTTCAAAACACTTAACTTTGTTTTAATCAAAATGGTTTTTCCGGAAAATTAGTTTTGTGTGTTGTTTCATAAACTCGGGGTTATTTCATCACATTGTTTTCCTTTAGTTACTTGACGGAAAGAGAAATCAAGTACAACTTAATGTCCTTAATTAGTCTTTTGTAATTCGAAATATCACAGTTACCAACCTGTGAATTTCTCAAGAAAGATGCCGATACCTGTTCCACACTTACCAACCTGGGAACTCCGGCAAGTCAGGATTTTTCACTTGAAAAGATCCACCCAAGCCTGACCAGCCTTGGGTTTGATAGTTTTTACCTCAACAACTGGCTCTTCTGGTTTTGTCGAACCAGAATCATTGCCTGAGTGTGGCTTGTCTAACTTTGACCTGTCAGATTCATCGCCTGAAGGTGGCTTGTCTGATTTCGACATATCAGATTCATCGCCGACCTTTTTCTCGTCCTTTTTCGTCCTCAGATTTGCATCTGACGAATTCGGTTTACTTGACTTTGTTGTCGAGTGAATCGTTTCATCAGCACTATTATTCGATTTGTCGGGTGAACCCAAGGACAAAGTCCTTTCGAGATACTCCCTCGCCTTCTTCCTCTTCTTCCGCAGTCTGTCTTTTTGCCCCTGAGAAAGTTTTACTTTCGTTTCCTGAACTTTCTGTTCTTGAACTTTTGGTTCTTGAACTTTCTGTCCTTTGGGCTTGACATTGACTGGTTTCTTTGCCATTCTTTGAGATTCAGCCCTCGATCTTCCCATTGATCTCCTTGGGCAATTTCTGGCAATGTGTCCTCGAATTTGGCAGTTAAAGCATCTTCGCGTTTCATAACTCCAATTCTGGCAGTTAACAGCAATGTGACCTCTAACTCCACAAGAGTAACACACTCTGTTATCATACCATATATCACCTTCACTCCAAATGCTCAGATCATAACACTGTCTGGCATTGTGGTAATCTGCACTCCTCCTCAATGTTGGATTTTGCTTTGACGCACTGTGGTCAAACCTGCACCACTTATTACCAACATTTTGTGAGTTTTCATTTTTAAATTTTTGTGATTTTTTATTGTGATTGGATGAGTGATCTGATGAGCTTTTATTTTCTTTTTGAAAATTTTTCGATTTTATATCTTTTTGTTTCTGTTCTACACTCTTCTTTACAGGTTTTTGCGTTGAGCATTCACCTTTCTCAGTAGAATGTAAAACAGTATTTTTAAATTTTTCTTTTAAATCTAAAAATATTTTTCTTTTCTTTTCTTTTTCCTTTTCATCATCAGATACATCATCACAATCTTCAATTTTGACTTTGTCAAAATTTGTGACCTTGTCACTTATTGAAACAGAATTGATCGGTTTTGGACATGGAAAATTCAAACTATCAGATGTAATCACAAAACCTCTCAACTTCTTTTCAAGTTCTTCAATCTTGATCCTTGAATTCTCAGCTTCATTTTCAAGCTGAGATATTCTCTCAAGATGAGACTTAATTGATTTTTCATTTTCAATTTTAAGATTTTCAAGAACAGATTTTTCATTTTCCAAGACTTTTAACTGTTCTTGAAATCTTGTTTCATTTTCTTTCAGATTTTTGTTTTCCAATTTTATCCAGAGATCTTCATCTTCTGAAGATTTTCTTTTGCTTTCAAAATCTTTTTCATTTTCTTTCAAAATTTTGTTTTCTGTTGTTAAACTCTCAACAATCTTTAAAAATTCGTCATTTTCAGATCTCAATTTTTCGCAATTTAAACGTAAACCCTGAATATGTTCGTCATCAGCTTTCTTCTCGTTTTTCAGAGTATTGTTTTCCAATGTCAAACTCTCCACATCCTTCAAGAGTTTCACACTGTCTGCTTCTGATTTTTCACATTTCGAGCAATTTTCATTCATCTTTTCATATGTACCTGCACAAAAAAGTTTAACAAAATCAAGAGGATTCGAATTTTTATCAATATAACAACCCCTCTTAATATCGTATCTCATATTCCTTTGTGCTGCAAGACACTCATAAATTCGTTCTTTCATTTCAACAATCACATTCAAATCTATATCTTCTAAGTTCTCTTCTAACTTCACTATCAACTCTTTCTTTTTCTTTTCAATTACACAATTTTGTGTTCTAAGCTCTCTAATGAACTCTCTTGAACTAAATTTTGAGAACCTAGAATCCTTTTTCACCTTACACACAAATTCATCCCACTCTAAAGGTAATGCATCCTCAAACTTAGATTTCAGTTCAGCGTCTGAAATTTTTATGTAATACATGCTCAAACCTTCAAGTAAATCATTATATCGCTTTTCCAGATTATTAAATTTCTCATATTTCCTTCGCATAAAATATTTAAATCTTTCAACCACGACCTCCTTTGACTCAAGATAACTACCACAATACCAGTTGTTTAATTTTTCAAGTTTAATGTTTTCTTGTTCGTCAAACATTTTTACTTCACTTTCTTTGTTAAGTGACATGATTCAAAAATTTGTTTTTCGTTCAAAATTCACACAATTTCAACTTCTTGGAATTTGCCCCTTGTAGAAATCCCTTGAATCACCTGTGAACACACAAACAAATGATTAGTAAACACAATATCAAACTCTTAAAAACTGGATTGGGCCTTATGCTCTTAATGGGCGGTGACTTAAAATTTGATTGGGCCTTCAAGGTATTAAAGTTCAATGAGGTTCAATGATAATGGACGTGCACTTAAAGATTTGCCAACACCACGTCACAATAAATGGGGCGGTGATTTAAAAGATAGTGATTGAGTTAATTTGGGCGGTGCACTTCAAACAAAAACAACTGACAACCACTTTAAGTGAGCTTCACATGGGACGGTGACTGAGACCTGCAACTTATCTTCTCCTGCTGATAACGATGACACAAGCGCGAACCTCAATCAAAACAATATGCCCGGACCACTAATGTATCAATAAGCGAACCTGGATGTGACTTATTAGCGAACCAACCTTTCTACCATAAAAGCGACCCAGAATCTTATCACATGAGCGGTCCTGAGTTTTTCTTAAAAGCGGTTCAAGAGTATTACTTTTGAAGCGGTTCACACGTAACACTATAAGCGGTTCAGAATTTTGTCTTATGAGCGAGTCACAGTAGTCCGTATAAGCGATCCTTACTTGTTCACAAAAGCGAACCACCTCAAAATCAAATAAGCGGTTCAAAAGTAGGACCTATGAGCAGTTCATATAAGCGGTTCAACCCAAATACGTCCTATGAGCGATCCAACACCTGTTCGTATAAGCGGTTCATGTCAGATCTGATCGTATGACGCAAAATCGGACCAAAAAATCGCGATATCTCCAAAACGGCTTGGAGTTTTGAGCTGAAACTTGGTAGGGTTGTAGATCGAGTCTAAACGCACAACATATCCAAAAATCAAACGATTTGGACCGTGAAAACCTGTTCAATTTGACGTTTTTCAGAAAAAAAAACGTGAAAAGTAGGTAGAAGATGATGAAATAGATGAAATCGGATCAAATTCTGCTGAAATCTGGTACGAAAAGATGTGTTTGATCAAGCAATCGAGCTCCTAGCTCTGATACCACTTGTTAGGACCGGTTTCGACACCGTTCGATTGCGTAACGTACGTTCGACGTGCGGAATCCGTGAACGTATGTGATCGAACACTCAATAACGTACAAGAAAACGTGATTCTATATAGATGACTTCTTGTACAATTCCGAGAATCACTTGGAGAGACTTTCTCTCTCTAGACTTTCTCTCTCTACAAGTAGATCTCTAATTCTCCAAATGAGCTCCAAGTCTTCCAAAAGTCTTAATCTTTACAACTTAATGAGCTATTTATAGGCACAAGGATTATAAGGATTTCTCCTTATTTACAAGTTTGCCACCTTGCCCTTTTTTAACTAATTGTAACCTAAAAGCCTAAAACTCTTCGGTTTCTTTGATTTCTGCTACGGAATAGATTGACGGAGGCGATAGACAGATATTGCACTAACACGTGTGAAATGTCATTTCGTGTGAAATGCCATTTCGTGTGAAACTGGCTATTTCATGACTGTTTTCTGTTTCTCTCGAACTACGTGACTTGATCTAACAATTCTATTACAAGACTCGATACAAGACGAAGTCGACAGACATATGCACCAACATTAATGGTTGCTAATAGCCAATTTTCTGCGTTTTGTTCAGTGTCAAAGGAATTCTAGCTAGCCGGTGGTCGAGGGGGCTTGTGGTTATCTTGGATGATAAAAGGATGTTGAAGTAACTCTAAGGAGGTTTTTAGATGCTAGTTTCTGTTTTTGTTAAACTGAATATGCTTGGATGTTTTTTTACTATGTTTAAGTGATTACTTTAGACAATGGGTCAACATGGATGATTCGGCTATTTTAATTATGTTAATTTATATGGTTCATTTTGTTATGTTGTTTTATTTGTTTTATGTGTTTATAGGATTCTAATTAAAATGAAATTGAATCTAATCAATTATTCGTGAATTAAACTGATAGTAAAATAAAATAAAGTGGTGAATTAACATAATGATAAAATAGAAAAATATTAAATCGTTGAATTAAATTGACGGTAAATAAAGTAAATCTGTCTTATTTGACTATTGAACCGTCTTATTTGCGAAACCAAATCAACCGTCTTATTTGCCCAATATTTGCACAAAAAGACGAAACCAAATCAAGTGCTTTTAAGACGGTTATATGGATTGTAGTTTTTGGTATCAATTAATAAGAGACGGTCATCTATCAAAAACTACTTTATTTTTAAAAACGGTTTTTTAAACGACTTATTTGATTAAAAAACCCTCCTATTAGTTACCCTTTTTGTACTAGTGACCAAAACCCATTCCCTTGTAATAATAGAAATAGGGATGCCAACTTGCATGTTGCATCCATTCCTGGTCAACCAAGGTTACAAGCAAAGTGGACAGGACATGGATATGGTGGCTTGATAGAGACAAGTAAAAGAAGGTACTGATAAAAACTAGAGCTCGACTACTTTATACAACAAAGCAACTTTTATTTATTTGTTTATTTATTTATTTTTTGTCTTTGTCTTTAACACATTGCTAGTCAAACAAGTAAACCCATGTGGCGAATAACATGGTGGGTAAGAGTTAAATCCAAGCTAGGTTTGAATCCACTTTGATTTGTTTAGATTTTATTATTGTAATGTTTATAAAATAAAATATATAATGTTACTCATTGTTAATAACATATATAACGGTACGGTAAAAATATATATGAATATGCCAGGTGTATAAAAATATATTTTTATACGTTTGAATTCATGTCGCGCTAACCGTATATCGCAAATATAATTACAACCTACGTGTCGAAAACTTCAAATAGTAACATATATATATATATATATATATATATATAGGGAGAAGATCATGCGAGAACCACCTCTTATTGTGAGAACCGCGAGAACCAATGTGAACACACCAAAAATGCCTAAAAATAGCTAAAAATCACACAAAAATATTTTTTTTTAATATTTTTTATATAAAAATCGCTACTTTTCGAAGCAAAAAAAAACTTTTTTTTTTAAAAAAAAAAAAAATTGGCCACTAAAAGTAGCGATTTGAGCATAAAAAATATTAAAAAAAATATAGATTTTTTTTTATTTTTTTAGATTTTTTTAGGTTTTTTAGGGGTTTAGTTTTTAGCATTTTAGCTTTGGGGGGGGGGTTAGGTTTTTTTTTTGGGGGGGGGGGGGTGGGGGTTAGGTTTTTTTTAGGTTTTTTAGCTATTTTAGGTTGTGTTCACATTGGTTCTCAAGGTTCTCACAATAAGGGTGGTTCTCGTATGAGCCCCTCCCTATATATATATATATATATATATATATATATATATATAGGACAAAGATCCGTTAGGAACCACCCTTTATTGCGAGAACCGCGAGAACCAATGTGAACACAACCAAAATTATCTAAAAATAGCTAAAAACACACAAAAAAATATATTTTTAATATTTTTAATATTTTTTATAAAAAAAATCGCTACTTTTAGTAGCAAAAAAAATTTATTTAAAAAATTTAAAAAAAAAAATTGGCTACTAAAAGTAGCGATTTTAACTTAAAAAAAATAAAAAAAAATTTAGATTTTTTTTTTATTTTTTAGATTTTTTAAAGGTTTAGTTTTTAGCATTTTAGCTTGGGGGTAGGGGGGAGGTGGGGGAAGGGGGTTAGGTTTTTTTAACTATTTTAGGTTGTGTTCACATTGGTTCTCGCGGTTCTCGCAATAAAGGTGGTTCTCGCATATATTTATATAATCTTAAAAACAAATGTCGGTTGCTGTACAACCAAATGCCACCGACATTTGTTTGTTTATATTAGCTACTGAAAGCAAAGCTATCAACATTGAAATGGTTGGATCAGGTGGCTGGTGCATGTAGTCTTCTCAGTTCCATCCTGGGTTCGAATCCCCTTATACAATTTTTTTTTCATACTCTTTCACTGCATTTTTTCTTTTGTTTTCTTTAGAAACTCCCTATAACATGTTCGCACCTTTTCTTTTGTTTTCTTTTTCCTTACTTTTTTATTTTATTGTTATATATTATATTATTATATAACTATTAATATTAATTAATATATTTTATTATGGTGTAGTAACATGTACTTAAGAGGTTTTCTTTGTTTAAAGGATTTTGTACATGAGGATGAGGCTTTGCTTGATGTACATTGTTTATTTAAATTTAATTCAAATCAGCTAAACATTTTGAAATAAATTTGAAAACGTTTATCGTTTTTAGTTTTCTATTTCTTTTACTATACGCGCACACTGAAAACGATTGAGTTCACACCCGCAAAAATGCACGAGTCACACCCAAAAATGATTGAGTTCACACCCGCAATAACGCGCGAGGATTAATAGTCAAACTTTTGACATGAAAACTATTGTTACACATTCACTTGTAACTTTTGGTTATGAACAAATTGACCGGCAACCTGTTCTACTTAATAACTTGACACCTCATTTTATCTAAATTACTTTTAAGGTTATACACCGTAACGTGTGTCACGATATTATACTTTTTTTATCTATATCTAACCACGTTAATAGCTAAATTACTTTTACGACTTTACACCGCTGTCTAAATTATCTTTACAATTTTAAATTACAACATCCAAGATATTATACTCTTTTTATTATCTATGTATAATGATATTAATGTCACAAACGTAACGTGTGTAACAAAGTCAAAAACGTGTAACGTCAGGTACGGGCACCACACATTAATGTCATCATCGTTACGCGTGTAATGAGTTGACAAACACGATGTTGCTGCTGCAATGCGCGGCATGGGTCCAAATTCTAGTTCTAGTATATATATATATATATATATATATATATATATATATATATATATATATATATATATATATATATATCTATATATATATATATATATACCAAAATATATATTTTAATGGGGAAAATATATTGAACCCATGACCTCTTTTTGGTAAAGAGAGAGAATTACTATTACATCAGGTTTCCTTTTCTTTCTATGGTGTCCACCTAATTATATTTATGGGGTCCTAATACAATTTAATATATCGAATCTACTATTTTTTTTTAAAAAAACATTAGGGTCCGGGGACCCCGACCCACTCTATGCGGGTCCGCCCCTGAGGACGGCGTCAGCCCATGCTCACGTCTTAGGCAAAAAAGGTGGACGATGATATCCTACGACAGATATGGTAAGGCATAATCTCTTGTTGTTCGATTCACTACTTCACATTGTTTTTATAACCGGACCGGTTGAATCGGATAAAATCATATCTATTCTAAATTTTAGAGAAAAATATAAAGTAATGATAATAATATAATAAAATATTTTATATGTTTTAAAACTTTAATTAATAGTGGAATGCATCATTTAACATAAACTATTAATAGTTCAAAATGGTATTACATTTCCGATCGTTTAGGTGTATAGTATCTGTTTTAGATTATTTGCAAAACCATTACATCAAATGGTTTGGTAGCATATAACCCAACTCATGGGTTCGATCCTTTGTTGGCACAAATGATTTTTATTATCTCCTTCCCACTTTCCTTTACTTTTTTTTTGTCCCACATAGGCCAACTAGATAAAGTCACAAGCCTTTCACCCTTTATAAATCGAAGCACGGGCCTTCAAATTCAACACCCATATTTTGCAAAATGGTTTACACTAGTGCGTGGTTAAATCGGGTTTCAGCAGAGCCATCCTGTAAAAAAAAAAACTGTTTAAATGGCTGAACTGAACCGTATATTTCTGCTAACACACAACTTCTGCCTATTTGTAGTGCACAGTTTGCTACTGTTCGAGAAGGTTTGGATTGCGGATTACCAACGGGTCATAAAAATCGACTAGGTGATATTGACCGCTAACAGACCAGAACTTCTCTTTGGCGATTCACATTGCATCCTTCCCCTTTCTATATGTGTATATATGCAATTAGAATTGCTTTACAACCACGAAGATTACTCGCGCTATGCTGCGGGGTTTCGGTTAATATCTACCTTGGTTCAGTAAAGCAACCGGAAGATATATGCGGAAAAGAATATTGATATATGTTTTATATCGAGTGAAAACCATATCAATAAATTTAAATTAAATAGCGGGACGAGATGATTTAAAATTAATTGTAAAAGGAAACGTAAACGTTATCTTAAATATAACTTTAATGAAAAATGAACCTAAAACTAAAACACTAAACATAAAGAAAAAATAAAAATTAAAAATAATAAAGTCTAGAAAAAATAAATCAAGAAAGAAACAAAGGGAGCAAGAGAATGAAAACACTATTCATACAACTTTTTAATTGTAATTTACGTCAAAATGTAGACTAACTAAAAATATACATAAAAATAAACACGAAAACATATTATATTTGACCCGACATATTTTCATATTTTTGAAGAAAATTTACGTCGAAAAGTATACCAACTTGAATTTACATTGACACATACATAAAATAAGCACGCGAGAAAATAGCTATGTCACGTTGCGACGATGTCGAAACGTAAATTGACTCGAATTTATACCGTCTAATAAAAACGTATTATATTTGAATCGTGTCGTTCCAAAAAAAAAAATTACGTCAAAACGTAGATCAATTGAAAACAACATATAAAAATAATCACGAAAACATATTATATTTGACCCGACTAATTGACAGGAATTTTTTTTACGTCAAAACGTAAAACAACTAAAAACATACGTAATAATAAGCAAGAACATATTATATTTGACCTTACTTATTTTCCGAAAAAATTTACGTCTAAACGTAAGCCAATATAAATTTATAACAACATTTACATAAAAAAAAACACATAAAATTGGATTATAAAATTTTTAGAACAATAACGGGTTGTAAGTATCAACACTTAAAGTTAAAAGAAAAAAATATACAAAATAGAGTAAACTGTCATTTCGGTCCCTGAGGTTTGGGTAGTTTCGCCAAATCTTAAACCTTTTACATCTGGGTCCCTGTGGTTTCAGTTTTATTGCCATTTTGGTCCAAAAAAAAAACAGGTCTTGTTTGCCTTATAAAACCATGCTATTTTGTCCTTTTCTTCAGGGGCAAAATGGGCATTTCATTTTTATAAATAAATACCAGCCAACACCTCCTCCTTTCCTCTGCATTCTTCATACTTGAAGAAACCCTAATCTACACTACCTCCACAGCCTCACCCCATCTCTCTCTGTATCTCCGGTGACATCTCTTGCCGATAACGAACACCCACAACCATCCCTCAATCTCCTATTCTCCTTTTCATCTCAAATACACCACACCACCCCCATTCTGCCTCGATTTAATGGCCGGCCACCACTGTGGTGGTGGCGACGAGAGAGAGAGAGAGAGAGAGAGAGAAGCAGAGAAAACGACGGAGACGCCGATTTCCCGGCCACCACTGTTCCCGACTAATTTCTCCGGTAAACCACACAACACTCTCTTTTCTTTTGATTTTTTTTTAAGATCTGAGTGTATCGGTAGTTATGTGTGCGTTTTTCCGATGATGATGATAAGTTGAGATGATGATGAAAGTGGTGGCCGATGATGGTGTCAAAATGTAAAACAAGGGTTTTGATTCTGCATCTGATTTTGAAAATGAAACGATTCTCGATTGTATGAATGATCTTGTGTGTATATGATAATTTTGAACAGGATTTGATCATAGGTTTGATCAAATCTTTGAAACGGACTGATTTTGATTCTTGATCAAAAATCAGGGATGGAGTTTTCTGGTTTTGGATCGATGATACTTCACAGGATCAAGATTGATTAAACAGGGGATCAGATTGTTGATTGTGTGTTTGTGATTACAGGGGAAAAGGATTGTAGCAGGGTTGATTGTGTGTTTGTGATTACAGGGAAAATGTATTTTTTTATAAAAATGAAATAACCATTTTGCCCCTGAGGAAAAGGACAAAATAGCATGGTTATATAAGACAAACAAGACCTGATTTCATTTTTGGACCAAAATGGCAATAAAACTGAAACCACAGGGACCAAGATGTAAAAAGTTTGAGATTTGGACTAAAGTGGCAAAACTGCCCAAACCTCAAGGACCAAAATGGTAGCTTACTCAAAAAAATAAGACAAAAGACAAAAAAAAATCCGAAAGGAAGTTCATGTTCATCCAACTTGCAATTGTAATATTATATAATTCTTATATTACAGTTGACGTGAATGCTAAAAAAAATTCCTTATCAAATTAAACTGACAGACGAAGACAGTACCGAAGACAGTGTTGCTTCTCCCGATACCGAAGAAGACGGGTAACACCTGACTCTTGAGTGTAATCAAGTTGTATGAAACGCAGACCTGAGTTAGAATGATATGGAAGTTTAGTTTAAGACTTAAGTTCGACTCAAGCTCGTTTAAACATGATCTAGTTCGAGGTTTCAACAAATCAGTCTTGTCTAGCTCATGAAAGTGTGTTTTTTTTTTCATTTCCTAGGTTGGTTTTTTCTGTTCAGACTGCAATGTTTTGTGTTTATTTTCTTCATATCCTTGCTATATATAATACCTAGCCAACTATAGGTAATGACATTATTGGCAAGCCTTAGTTGACCATTTCACCACATATTATTGGCACATGTAGTTCTTGACTATTTGATGTGCTTGTTTTTCTCCATGAGTTGCACAAAACTGAAATCACTCTCAAGTGCTAGCTAGTTGCCTGTGGGGATTACCTGGCTTTAAGTCACTTCAGTGTGTCGATTTCTTTTTCAACTTTGCACCAACTTGAGAGTAAAATCATACCATTTTTTTTTTGATAAAGTAAATTAAATATGTTATGAATTTATATTGAGATAGATGGTAAACGGGCAATCGTAAAATCATACCAATAACCTCACTTATGCATAGGATTAAATTACCTATTACCACATGCTAAAAAGGGTAAAGCTAAATAACTTCCATATAATATATAAACCATTATAAATAACACAATGATATAATTCCCAAGGCACAAATGTAAGATATATTGCACTCAAACTCTGATGACCGACTTGATTTTGCTTTTACAATCCGATTTATTGGATTCATGCTCTTAGTTATGTGATGCGTGTAAGTGTGTATATGTTTTAGATATATATTTTAAGCCCCTTTTATGCTTTAGCCAAGTTTTAAATTTATAAAACACGATATTTACTAACACTAAACACACATATGGGCAAGTGCACCCATCGTGGACGTAGTATAGTGTTGGTAAGATACCGAGGTCGTCCAAGGACACAAGAGCTTTTAGTACCGGTTTATCCTCAACGTCTAATCAAATCAAAATGTTAGAAAAAGACTTTTTTTAAACTAAGAAAAATAAAACTAACTAAATGCTGAAAATAAAATAAAAATAAAAACAGATAGACAAGATGAATCACTTGGATCCGACTCGTGTGTTAGTATAACCTTTGATTATTTTCGCACTTTTGCACTTGTTTAAGAGATTATCTTAGTTATTGTAGTAGGTCCCTCTTTTGAAGGCGGCGTTACCCTCAACCCAGTAGTTTGAGTCAGCAAGGATACAATCCTAAAGGGTCGGATTATTGAAAGATAATTAATTAAGTTATTAATGCAAATTATGGTAGGCCCCTCTTTTGGAGGTGACGTTACCCTCGACTAAGTAGTCTGAGTCAGCAGGGATACAGTCCTAAATAGCCGGGTTATAGTATTAATAGTAGTTAACTTATGAGGGGATCAAAGAGTTTGAACCCTCGCCATCCAATACCTTTGGGTATTGAAGGAGGTCCTACTAAATTTGACCTAGGTCCCTTGCAGGACCTCTAAACGCTGAACAAGGGCAAGACCCTTACCAAACCGTTCCCTTAACCCCCGACCAGGTAGCCAACATACTTCCATATAGACCGTGGAGATATGAATGGTGAAAATCTTTTATTTTATATAGATAGTAAAATAATGCCAAGACACCACGGACAAACGATAAGGAAGAATCACCTTCAACATAAGAAACTAGTTATTAAAGTCATTAATACAAAACCAATTAAGAAGGGCAAAAGATTAACAATAAAAAGTATTATACTAAACACTTGTCTTCACCAAGTGATGTAAGAGACTTAGGCAAACATGGCCTTGATTGTCAAGAACTCTTACGATCAATCTTGGATCCCAAGACGACTCACACACTCTATGATGGACAATGGATGATGGTGGTGGATGATGGTGTTGTGATGGTGGTGGGTGGTGGATGAAGTGTGAGAGAGGTGGTGTGCCAAGGGATGAGTTGCAATGGATCCAAGCACTCCTATTTATAGGCTGAACAGAAGCCTGGGCACGGCCCCGTGCCCGTCTGACACTATCTCTCCTCATTAATTGTAATTCGCAATTACAATTAATGCGCCTGCAGTACTTTGGGCACGCCGCCGTGTTCACTGGGCACGGCCCCGTGGTGAGCAATAGAAGCTTCTACAGGTTTGTCTTTTCTGCTGCTTCTTGGGCACGGCCCCGTGCTCGCTGAGCACGGGGCGTGTTCAGTCTTCTGTCTTCTCTGTTTTGCTTGGGAGGATGCTGTCGAGGGGTCGGGCAGTCCACTTTTGTTCCCTTTCTTGTATTTATGTTAGATTTAGCTGTTTTTTTGCTTCTTTTGTTAATTTGAGCTCATTTAATCCTAAAAATACAAAAGGAAGACAAAAATACACTTTTTCCAACATTAGTACTTAAAAAGGGTTAGTTTTATGCCTTATTTGATGTAATTTATATGTTGCATTTTACACACATCAAATATCCCCACACTTGAATTTTTTGCTTGTCCTCAAGCAAAACTCTTTAATATATGGCTTACACTCCCAAATGGAATGGGTAGAAGAGAAGGTTTTGGGCTTGTCATAGAGTGGCGGGAATTTCCAAGATTGTTTAGGTTTTATTTTTACTTATTTACAATTCTATTCGTCATGATTTATTAAAAACTTTTCATAAGGTAAATTATTTATTAAGGCATAACATTCCTTTTTAAAATTTCATTTATATACAGGTTCACATACCTCACGGGGGAAATCACTCACACTCGGCCGAAGGTGTATTTTTAGTGAATCACTCAAGAGCGGCATGGAACTTATTCCTACCATAAGCTTGCCAAGCAATCAATCCTCCTCCTTTTTAACTTTATACCTTTGTAAATATCAAGAGGACTTTTTGGATGAAGGGTTAGGCTTGGGCTAAAGGTGGGTAGTTGGGTTAGTGGTTAGTGGAAAAGGGCGAAAGGCGTAAGAAGCGTCGGTTTTCGTAAAACATTTTGTTTTTGTGACTTTTTATTTTTTTAATGAAGTATTTATTCAAACAAGCTTTTGTTTGAGGAGCTTTGTTTGTTTATTTCCAACTTCATTGTAAAATATCATTTTTTTATAGTTACACGAAAACCGAGCTTGTTACTAAAATAAAAGGTAAAAATAAAAAGGGTTTTTGTTGGGTAAAAAGAGTTTTGGGTTAAGAAATGAAAAGGTTTAGGCTCAAAGGGGTTAACTAGGGGGAATTTTTGGGTAGGTGAGAAGAAAAATAAAAATAATGGTGTTGAAAGAAAAAGGGTTAGTCCTAATGCCTCCATCATTTACTTACTTGGGTTTAAGTTGGTAAGGACCGGGAATGTATTGTCGTGGCAAGTTCTAGAGTCATAAGAACCAGGCGGCTATTCACACAAGAAACGAAAAATGAGCATTTAGCGTAAAGATGTATATTTGTATGCTCAATAAAGGCTCAAAACTCACTTTTGTGTGAATGGGTTTTTATGTGATCAAGTATATATAATCAATTTTAACTAAGCTTGTCATGCCGTTTCATAATTTTCTTATGTTGGTTCTTTTTATCACGACGCTATCGGTTGTAAACTTATAAAAATATAACCTTGTTAGACTTAGAATTCCCAACTTAAACTTAGACAAGTAAAAAAATGAAATTTTTTGAAAAAAAATTGGGGTGATTAGCAATTCCAATAGAGTTTTGTGTAAGGCTTGTTATTAGGACTTGCAAAATTCAAGGTTTTAGCATCCCCCTACACTTAAATTACACATTGTCCTCAATGTGTCCCAAAAATAATTTTTTAGGTTGATTGAATGTGTAAAATGGTGTTAAAAGCAAAATTTTAGGTTACTGGTAGTCTGGACACGGCCCCGTGGTGACCGGGCACGGCCCCGTGTTCAGGTGCCAGTAACAATATTTAAAGAAAAGAAACAGAAGCCAGGACATGGGGGTGTGTTTGGTGAACACGGCCCGTGTCCAGTTACCTGAATTGGGCGTTTGTCTGCAGGATGTTCAGTACGGGGCCGTGTTGGCTGTGCACAGCCCGTGCTGAGCTTACTGTAATGGAGAAATTTTTGTCGCGTGGCCCTGTTTTCGTGCATGGGCCCATGTTTCTCGTTTCCCTTGTTATCCTTGACCATCCTGAGTGTGTTTTATTTCTGCAAATTAAAATTAAAAGATTAAATTAAACTAAGGATAGTTCCGCGGAATGCCTCCGTGGTGCGCCACGTTTATAAGGGTCCTTGGCTAGACCCAAGGCGAGGTCCGTCATTCATATCCACCACTGCTTGTGCAGTGGCGAGAAATGGTCTCCCTAGTATGAGGGGGACTTCGGTGTCTTCTTCCATATCAAGTATGACAAAGTCGGCCGGGTAAACGAAATTGTCGACCTTGACTAGGAGATTTTCAATGGCACCTTGCGGGAATTTGACGGATCGATCAGCAAGTTGTATACTCATTTTTGTAGGACTCGTTTTTCCTAGGCCGAGTCTTTTGAACATTGATGCGGGCATGAGGTTAATGCTAGCCCCGAGGTCGGCTAGTGCATTACGACGGGGGAGTCCCTGGTCGAGCAAGGAATTGTGAAGCTTCCGGGATCAATTTTCTTTTGGGGGAGTTTGTTGAGTACGAGGGCGGAGCATTCTTCGCCTAAGTTAACTAATTGCAATGTTTCAATTTTCATTTTATGAGTAAGGAAGTCTCTCATGAACTTAGAGTATTTAGGCATTTGGGTTAGGACGTCAATGAAAGGAATGTTGACATGCAATTGTTTTAGCAAACTTTCGAATTTTGCGAATTGCTCATTGGTCTTTTGACGGATTAATCTACCGGGGTATGGAACCGGAGGAGCCTTGGTGGGTTCTGGAGGTGGAGGAGTGACCTTCTCTTGTTGTGGCGGAGATGTGTCCTCCTCAATAGGTGCTGGCCCTTCTGCGGGACCCACGGTGTGGTTCCGTAGAGTGATGAGATGAACTTGTGCCTTTGGGTTTGTCTCGGTATTACTTGGTAGCGCGCCTTGCGATCTCTCGGAGAAATTTTGGGCTAGTTGATTTATTTGTTTTTCAATGTTTTGAATACTAGCTTGTTGATTTCTAAAATTTGATTCTAATTGTAGAAACCTATCCGAGTTTTTCTTTTCAGTGTCGGAGATGAGGCGAGATATAGTATCTTCAAGCCTTTCTCGTCCACCTTGTTGTTGAGGGAAATTTTGTGACTCATTTCTTGGTTGTTGAAAGTTTGTTCGTTGGTTTACGCTTTGTTGGTTACTACCATTGTCGGGTTCTCTCCAACCAACGTTAGGGTGATTTCGCATCCTTGGTTGTAGGAGCCCGTTGGAGGACCCGACGGCCTAGGTCTATTATCAATGTAGTTTACCGATTCTTGTTGATCGTCTGTTTCTTTCACATAACTCCAATTTTCATGTGGCCCACCACACCTTCACAAGCCATAACCGAGACCGTTTTTGTCATTTCCAACTTTTTTATTTTTGAAGAAAGGGCCTCGATTTGTGCTTGTAAAAAAGTGCTTTCATCAACCTTATGGGCGCCCGGGGCAATAGATTTATTGCCTCGGGGAGTGTGCCACTGGAAATTGTTTTGAGCAATTTCCTCAATTTGATTATATATTTCATGCGGGCGGCGATTACCTAAAAGTCACCCGGAGCTAGAGTCAAGTGTCTGCCTTGTGTGTGGCAACAACCCATTATAGAAAGTGGATACTTGTTGCCATATCGCAAGGCCGTGATGTGGACACTTTCGCAATAGCTCCTTGAACCTTTCCCAAGTTTCATATAAGGATTCCCCGTCCTCTTGTGAATATGTATTAATTTCAGTCATTAATTTAGCCGTTTTAGCGGGAGGGAAATACTTATATAGAAATTTTTGGGCTAGTTCATCCCAGGTGTTTACCGATCCAGCTGGGAGGGCGTTAAGCCAAGCTTTTGCTCGGTCTTTTAGTGAAAAAGGAAACATTCGGGGGTGGATGGCGTCATTCGATGCTCCATTGATCCGAAAGGTATCACATATTTCTAAGAAATTAGTAATATGTAGATGGGGATCCTCGTCCTCAAGCCCATGGAAGGTTGCAGAGTTTTGAAGCATTTGTATCAAATGCGGCCGAAGTTCGAAGTTATTGGCTTCAATATTCGGTGCATTGATAGCGGCGCCGAGATTACCTACGGTGGGTCGCAGATAATCCATGAGGGTACGTTGGTCCGCCATTGGGAGTGGTTTCCCCGAAACCTTCTCTTGGTTTTTAGCTTTTAGTCTTTTTCTGAGAAAGCGTTCGGGTTCTTCTAGAGGTTCTTTTATGTCTTTATTAGAACTGGAGCTCATACACTACGTAGAGGTGGCGTCTGGTTCCAAGTCCTGCAACAAAAACAGAAAAGAATGTTGGTCAGAAGGTTCACCACGGCCCCGTGCTCAGTGAACACGGGCCGTGGTCGGAGTTACAGTGATTGTTTTCCGGACCCCTGTTACTGGAGAGTTAGACACGGCCCCGTGGTCAGCCTTCTGTAACTCGGAAAACTAAAAACTGCCAGTAACACTGCTGGGCACGACCCGTGTCCGACCAGGCACGGCCCGTGCTGAGCTCTGCAGAAGCTGAAAATTTAAGAAAATCCTAAAAAATAAAAAGAAAATAAAAAAAAAAGAATAGGCCGTTGATTCCTAACTTTCTTAAAATCTTTGTTTCCCCCGGCAACGGCGCCAAAAACTTGATGCGTGTAAGTGTGTATATGTTTTAGATATATATTTAACCTCTTTTTACACTTTAGCCATGTTTTAAATTTATAAAACACGATATTTACTAACACTAAACACACATATGGACAAGTGCACCCATCGTGGACGTAGTATAGTATTGGTAAGATACCGAGGTCGTCCAAGGACACAAGAGCTTTTAGTACCGGTTTATCCTCAATGTCTAATCAAATCAAAATGTTAGAAAAAGATTTTTTTTTAAACTAAGAAAAATAAAACTAACTAAATGCTGAAAAATAAAATAAAAATAAAAACAGATAGACAAGATGAATCACTTGGATCCGACTCGTGTGTTAGTATAACCTTTGATTATTTTCGCACTTTTGCACTTGCTTAAGATATTATCTTAGTTATTGTAGTAGGCCCCTCTTTTGAAGGTGGCGTTACCCCCAACCCAGTAGTTTGAATCAGCAAGGATACAATCCTAAAGGGTCGGATTATTGAAAGATAATTAATTAAGTTATTAATGCTAATTATGGTAGGCCCCTCTTTTGGAGGTGACGTTACCCTCGACTAAGTAGTCTGAGTCAGCAGGGATGCAGTCCTAAATAGCCGGGTTATAGTATTAATAGTAGTTAACTTATGAGGGGATCAAAGAGTTTGGACCCCCGCCATCCAATACCTTTGGGTATTGAAGGAGGTCCTACTAAATTTGACCCAGGTCCCTTGCAGGACCTCTAAACGCTGAACAAGGGCAATACCCTTACTAAACCGTTCCCTTAACCCCCGACCAGGTAGCCAACATACTTCCATATAGACCGTGGAGATATGAATGGTGAAAATCTTTTATTTTATATAGACAGTAAAATAATGCCAAGACACCACAGACAAACGATAAGGAAGAATCACCTTCAACATAAGAAACTAGTTATTAAAGTCATTAATACAAAACGAATTAAGAAGTGCAAAAGATTAAAAATAAAAAGTATTATACTAAACACTTGTCTTCACCAAGTGATGTAAGAGACTTAGGCAAACATGACCTTGATTGTCAAGAACTCTTACGATCAATCTTGGATCCCGAGACGACTCACACACTCTATGGTGGACAATGGATGATGGTGGTGGATGATGGTGTTGTGACGGTGGTGGGTGGTGGATAAAGTGTGAGAGAGGTGGTGTGCCAAGGGATGAGTTGCAATGGATCCAAGCACTCCTATTTATAGGCTGAACAGAAGCCTGGGCACGGCCCCGTGTCCGCTGGGCTCGGCCCCGTGCCCGTCTGACACTATCTCTCCTCATTAATTATAATTCGCAATTACAATTAATACGCCTGCAGTACTTTGGGCACGTCCCCGTGTTCACTAGGCATGGCCCCGTGGTGAGCAATAGAAGCTTCAACAGGTTTGTCTTTTCTGCTGCTTCTTGGGCACGGCGCCGTGCTCGCTGAGCACGGGGCGTGTTCAGTCTTCTGTCTTCTCTGTTTTGCTTGGGAGGATGCTGTCCTTTTGCTTCTTTTGTTAATTTGAGCTCATTTAATCCTGAAAATACAAAAGGAAGACAAAAATACACTTTTTCCAACATTAGTACTTAAAAAGGGTTAGTTTTATGCCTTATTTGATGTAATTTATATGTTGCATTTTACACACATCATTATGACCCTTATATCGGAGAATCAAATGGCGTTTCTTAAAGGGAGGTACATATTGGACAGTCCATTAATGCTAAATGAGCTCATAGCTTGGATTAAAAAATATAATAAAAAGACTTTTCTTTTAAAAATCGATTTTGAAAAGGCTTATGATAACGTTTGTTGGAGTTTTCTTTTGGACATAATGGGGCAAATGGGTTTTCCTAAAGTATGGTGTAAATGGATCGAAGGGATCCTAGTTTCGGTTAGGTCCTCAGTTCTTGTGAAGGGTCACCTACCTTTTAATTTAAGTGTACCAAAGGGGTTAGATAGGGAGATCCTTTATCCCCGTTTATGTTCCTTCTGGTCATGGAAGCCCTGTCTAGCATGTTGTGCAAAGCTAGGAAGGAAGAACTTTTCAAAGGTATTTAAACTCCCAACAACGGTCCGGTAATATCTCACCTTTTTTATGCTGATGATGCTCTCTTGTTGGGAGAATGGGATAGGGACAAATTGAAGAAGGTGGCGAGATGTTTGAGAATCTTTTATCTTTGTCACACCCCGAAATATCAAAGCTGGCGTGACTGGACTGGTATCTTCATTGCACAGCGGAAGCAAATATGCTAAGATTTCTAGAAAATGAACGCCGCTAAGTACTCGAATTCCCATGGGTTCTCCTATTCCAACCGTTCCATAGTTTTGAAAATGCAACCTGAGAGAGAACATGCGAAAAAAGTCAACATAAAGTTGAGCGAGTTCATAGTTTGTTTTGAAAAGATTTAAAAGAAATCTTTTTCATAACCGGTTTTAAAGTTGTTGAGAAAATATAGTAAAATCATTTTCTTGGCATGATATATGAGAACTGTGAGTCTAGCCCACGAGAGTCTTTGTGCATTGCATGAGAAAGAATGGGCCGAGCCCAAACGAACCTTTGTAAGCAGGATCAGCGCGTCCTCTTACTTAGGCATAATATGAAAATCGTTACTAAAGTTTGTAAATCCATGTATTTGTGAGTTTCAATCAAATGAATCTTATGAATATATGAAAGTTTTAGTGTTGCAAATGGGTATGTAAAGCGTCTATGAACAGGTTGATCGTTAATGTTTCGCGAGGACATTAACGTATGCGACGACATAGGAAGTACTCAACCTGTGTAGACGATTTTTAGTGTCGAATCACCCCGACTGTGTCGAATCACCTCGACTGTGTCGAATCACCTCGACTGGGTGAATCACCTCGACTGTGTCGAATCCCCTCGACTGTGTCGAATCCCCTCGACTGTGTCGAATCACCTCGACTGTGTCGAATCCCCTCGACTGTGTCGCCCGTACCCATTAGAAAATCATGCACGTTTCGTAAATATGCGCGAGTTTTGTAAAACCGGTATGCTTGATCAAAATCATTCATAAACCATGTAAGTTCCTTGAAATTCATTCGCAACACGGTTTAGAAATATGAGTTTTCGTTCATCGAAAAGTTGTTTATTTTTGCAAAACTTGCATGTCTTTCCACCCCCGAAAACATTTATAAAAATGTAAAACTAGAAAAAGTGGGGGTTATGAACTCACCTGGATATTCCTGTGCAAAGCTAGCTTAGTGTGATTCTGTAGTGTCGTTCCAAGAACGTGCATTAGCTAGCGTGCAATTATGGCCTTCCTAACAGGGAATAACTTATCAGTTTCCAGTGTAACGACGTAGTTAAACTACGTGTCCGAGCTCTACCGAATCGTTAACTAAACAATTCTAGGATAGTGTTATCGTCTTGGTTTTCAAATAACCAATTTATGGTTATTCGATCCCATTTAAGTGGGATAGATACTAAGTCTCGAGTTCGACTAAGTTTTCGAGTGTTCTAGGATATATATTTATATGTATAAATATAAACATACTTACGAATTCGCGCTAGTCGTCACGAATAGAAGTCGTAGGTGGATATCGGTTCGTGTTGTCGTAGTTGTTGTATGATGGAAATAAATAAATAAATATATATATATATATATATATATATATATATATATATATATATATATATATATATAGGGAGCCGCTAGAATGAGAACCACCTCGAGTTGTAAGAACCGCGAGAACTACACCCCACGGAGCGCCGTTCGCCGCGATTTTTTTTTTACAAGTAGATGTGTGCATTATAAACACGGCCGTAAAAAATCACGGCGAACGGCGCTCCGTGGGGTGTACTTTTTTACACCTCAAGTTTGGTGAAAAAAAAAAAGAAAAAAGAAAAAAAATTAAAAAACACCAAACTTGAGGTGTAAAAAAGTACACCCCACGGAGCGCCGTTCGTCGTGATTTTTTACGGCCGTGTTTATAATGCACACATCTACTTGTAAAAAAAAATCGCGGCGAACGGCGCTCCGTGGGGTGTAGTTCTCGCGGTTCTTACAACTCGGGGTGGTTCTCATTCTAGCAGCCCCCTATATATATATATATATATATATATATATATATATATATATATATATATATATATATTTTAAGCCGTGACGTTTGAAATATAAACTCCGAATTCAGTTGTTCGAAATAAATATAAAAATCATATTTATCTTATAAAAGTATTTGGAATTTCGGCGTTCGGAGTAAATACAGACATTATATTTATTTTATAAAATGTTCGAAATTATCCAAAGTATCGATGTTTTAGGATAGAGATAAACATTTATATTTACTTTTATAAACGTATACGAACTAACGAGATTTGAAATAAATATTAAAGATTATACTTATTTTATAAGGGTATACGAATTGACGTCGTTTGTAATAAATATAGTTTGTTATATTTATTTTATGAAAGTACTCGGAAGTATCAATGTTCGAATAAATATAGATAATTATATATATGTAAATAAGCGCCGGATTTCGTTAAGTTGTAACCCGCGTGTTGTCGAAATGTTAAAATTTCAGTTTATAAGTTATAAAACGTCACTAAAATAAATATACTTTTATATTTATTTTATAAGAAACTTAGACTTCGATAAGTGTCGTTGTTAAGAATTAAACACGTTTTATAATTCGGGTTTTTAACAAAAATCGGACAGAGTTTCCTCTGTTTTTAGAATAACCCCGACGACCCAAGTTGTCGTTATTTTATCAAAAACTCAACAATTGTCAACCAAACAATATATGTATATATGTAATTTTCGTCAAAACGCAAAACCGTAAGTAATCACAAAATGTATTCGGTTTTGAGCTCGATCGCGTATAAATATGAAATCTAGAACTATAATTAAACTGACGAGATAAAAATTTCACGTCGTTTGAACTTTACCGCGTCTTGCGTTGCCCATCTTTGACCAGTCGACCTTTATGGACTTTCTGAACCGTTATGAAGTTTGACTGGCGTTGACCAGGTGTTGACCGAGTTGACTCGGTTTGACCGAGTCAACCGAAACCGAAACTGAGTCTGACCCGAAGCCGCTTGACCCGAATCGAAGTTGTTAACCGACCCGAACCTGTTGACCGAAGTTGACCGCACCAAAACTTGACCAGATCTGACCCGGACAAAACCCGAACCTTGCTTAAAATAACTTGAACCAAACACCTGAATCCAAGTCGAACTAAAGCTCAAACCTTCCACCACCACCGCTGCCTTCGTCGGCCTGTCGCCGTCGGCGACATATCACCACCGATCTGATCATCATCCTCATAAAGTTCACCTCGTCATCATCTCCAGAAAGCAATTAGCATCACTATCATTATAAAAAAAATAATAAAGAAAACAGGGTCTTGTTTTTACCGGAAAACACGTCGGATCCAACCAAGATATACCGTCGCCGTCGCAGACACCCACCGCTGCCTCCACCGCCATCGCCGTAAGTGGTGGTGCTGCTCCTATCTTCGTCGCTCTCTCTCTCTCTCTCTCCTGATTCTTGTCGCCTGAGTTCATGTTGCTTCGCCAGCTAAGCGGGGGTCGGAGGGACATCGGAGACCAGCTCCGGCCGGTGGTTAGAGTGGGGAGGGGGTGTCTCGCTGACCGGTTAACCGGGGCCGGCTCCACCTGTGACCGCCGGTTGGTCAATCGAGAAGAAGAGGGTGAAGAAAGGAGGGTCTGTGATGTTGTTGTTTGTGTGTTTGAGATTATGAGTTCTCTGTGTTTTGAATTTTGGATGAGTTAGGAAGGAGAGACGGTGAGATAAGCTTTCAGAGGGGAACCCAGATGATATGCGGTTGACAAAATGGGGGTGTTAGGGTTATAACTTCTCTTATATACATAGGATTTCTCCTTAAATGGGCTTGGGCTTTGGCCCAAGGCCCACAAGCCCAATATCGTGTTTCAAGTGGCCCGAAATCTCTTACGAGACCCGTTTTCAACACCCGTTTTTCTGAAAATTGTCGTAAATTATTGATATAAATTCAAAAGACGAAATTTTAGTGTCGGTAATCGCGTTTACGTGTTCGCTCGTCAATCACGGTCAAAGTCGCGTTTTTCGATTGTCATGCGTTTGTGATGTTTTGAAAGCATAAAAAATTCAAAAACGATATTTATAAGTATAAAATACGCGTATAAAATTCATAGTTGTCGGCGTTGTCAGTATTTCGTACGGTTTCGATTCATTATCGTTTAATATTCAACGGTTTCTCCACAGATCGTCGTACACGCGCTGTAAAGTAGATTAGGCGTTCCTAGACACTCCAAAGGCCTAATTAAGTTTATTTACGTCTTAAATACTATTTATTATCGCCTTAAACGTTTGTTAATCGCGTAATTAGAAGCCGTTAATTACCGGTTGTCACATTCTCCCACTGTTGCAGAAATTTCGTCCTCGAAATTTAGTCTATGTTATCTCCTCAAAGTTGTGTCGTTCCTAGGTAAGTCCGAATGATACCAAAGTGAAAGATTGCGTAATCGAATCAAGACTTATTCAGATTACGTGAATGTAAGGATATTTTGCATCAATAAGAACCCAATGGTTCAACTGAGTTTGTTCCAGAGATCGAGGTCAAGTAAACGAAGCGTAGTGATACTATCACCAATGCGACCAAGTTTACGGGGTTCTACAAAAGAGGAATTTCGACCAAGAGAATTGCAAATGAACATTCACAACATGCAAATCAATTTTGAAACAATAGAATTCACTACCAAAGGGAAACTTGCGTTGGTTGTCGTATAAATGGAACTCGAATTCAACAAACTCAAATAAATAGAATCATAAAAATGATTTATCAACTCTCGAGCCATTAAATGAATAAAACCAACGTGTTGCAAGGATACACCGAAATGAAATACATCCAAACCTGGTGTATCATCATCTTAATACATAGTTGCATTAAGATTACTTAAATGACGTGTCAAACGAAAAGCATATAGTTTCACATGAGACGGGTGATCATGATTAGCACAAGCTACAAGTTTATACCGACACCACAAGGTGTCGCAGTGATCGAAATAATTCAATAATAGTGGTGACCGAACAAGCATCACCGTGTTTTGAAATCAGACGCAAGGTTCAACGAAGTAAAAACAAATCTCATAGGATTTTCAATTGATATTGAAACAACAACCCAATAATGTTCTCGATCGAAGATGAAAAGCAATGAATATCACAAAATGTTCGATCGATGTTGAAAGAATCGTTAAAAGGTACACCGAAATATAACATGAATTTTGTGTACCATTATCCTAACACACGATTGTATTAAGATTGCTTTAATATGATAATTCAGCAAAACGGATTTAATATCAATAATCAAATAAATAAATAATTAAATCCGTACATGAGGTGAGCAACGAGATTAGCGCAAGCTTCAAATTTGTGAAAAAACGTCACCACAAGGTGATCGTGATCAAAGAAACGATTCAATGAAGTCGAAGACCAAACAAGCCTGTTATGGTTCGAAACAAATGAAGAGCTTGTTGGGAATATTTCGAATATGATGGCCTCAATCCATAATATGGAATCGTGAATCGAATATATATATATATATTACGAGCAAGTTCAATCAATTGAACTTGGTTGAATCATAATCCAACAATGAATTCATGTATCAATTAGAAAGTTTCGACATGGCCACAACGAAAAACCATGTATGCCACTCAAAAGAATGAGTTTTCCAAGAAAGTCGTTGACTATATACCAAGGAGTCAACATTTTGCAATAATATGGGTCGTCTAGAATACAATGCAAAGATTTAGTATAGTGAAATAATATTTGAGCTTTGATAAAACAACAATTTGGAGTGAAACCACATGCGCAACAAACAATGCATGCGTATCGGATGATTTTGTCAAGAAATGAAACAATTGCGTGTTCGCTATCATGAATTAAAATCCTCATGGTGCAACGACTGTTAGGGGAGTAGAAACACAAAAATCTACTCACTATATGCAAATGTCAGAATTTCAACAAAAGTAATTTAAGGACTTTACCTGGAATTTCATGTGATGGTCGGTTGTTAGGTGACATTACCATGGAATGTCGAACATAGCGTAATCGCCATTAATGAGGTAGGGGAATACGAAGAAATGTGACTTCTTTTGCAGCGCCAATAATTGTGAGTCTCTTTATACTAAGTACCGACTGTTGTGAAATCTTGTTCTAACGTACCTTAGCGAGATTCATGTTGTTTGCAGGATCACGTGGCAAAGTGCACATTTCGGTTGTTGTTCTCTCGCTGACGGGAGTAGCATCGTTGTTGTCGTGTCCAATTGTGTTTTCCCCAAGGCCTTGCCTCGAAAGTCGTGTGATGTAATTCGATGTCCACTGACGTGTAGTTTAAGTTTCACGTATAATTGCGCAATAGCGTTTCGTTCCACGTAAAATGTGATGTGCTCCAACATCCGTTGACGTATAGTTTTAGTTTCATGTATACTCGTGCACTAGCGTTTTGTTCTGTGTAGGTTACCTGCTCGGGTAAGTGAGATTGCATAGACGACAAAATATAATAGCGTTTGCCCGAGTTAATAATCGCGGTTCCTACGTGAGGACCTTTAATGAATTTCGACATAAGTTTTCCAAAGGTCCTAGATGCATGTTATCAAAACTCTCAAGGTTTTGCTTAGTGTATGTAATCGTTTCGTGTATCAAACACAACACATGTGTATGTTTTAACCAAAACTGTTATCTCATTGTTTTCGGCAACGGTTGGAACCCATATTCGAGTTCTAGGCATTCTATACATATTCAATGTCTTAAAAATCTAAGTCCCCAGAGGAAAGTGAGGTTAAAGCCTAGGTATCTCTACACAGAAACCTAATTCGCTGAAACCTATAGTTCTGATACCAATGTAGGATCGTTTTACCGACCGAAACGAGTCGTTCAGAGGCATTCTATTCAATATGAAAGGCGGAAACAAACATATTGAGTTTGATTCAGCTAGATATTCACTTTAAATGTCTTTCTGATTGATTTGAAAAGGTTTTACAGCCAAACGACACTTCGGCAGCACTTCGGCTCCGGAAACACACATACACTAATGACTTCAAACGAAATTACATGGCCCCTTTATATAGGCAACCTAATTTCCTTGAACACGTCTCAAACGAAATTACCCTCATGCGAAATTAGGGTTTCAAGCGGAATTATAATTCCACACGAAATTACAATGTAATTTCGTGCGAAATTACAATGTAATTTCGTGCGAAATTACACAGTGACCCTTTCATGCGAAATTACCTAAATTGACACTTTTCTTGAACTTCGTGCCCTGAACAATACAAGACTCGATACAAGACGAAGTCGACAGACGTATGCACCAACAAACTCCCCCTCGGATGTTGACCAGTCTTAAGTGTCGAGTCTTCAACGTCTTCAGTCTTTATCAGTCTGATTGCTCTCTCTAAGGTATCTGACAGTGTAAAACTTCTTCAATCTTTGCTCTTCTCTTTTCTTCAGCACCAACAAATCCTCTCCTTGGATGTCTTCAGACTCCCCCTTTCGATATGCTTGGATCGCAGTCTGGCCTTTTGAAATCACAGAGTTCTCAGGTACCGGAACCTGGCTCTCTATCACTCAGAATCAGGATTTGAAACCCGACTGACCTGCACATTCTCTACCTCACAATAAATTTTAAAAATTTAATATTTGACACATTTATATAGCACATGCAGGTATTCATCTAGAATGATTTAACAATATTAATTTCTGAAGAACTACTTGTAAACAAAATATTCAAAATATTATTATTTTAAACACAGACTCCCCCTCAAAATGATCATCATGTTTAGCACTTCGGAATTTTGAAAATCAGCTCTTCAAACATCAGTTGTCGAAAATCTTTTTGTTTTTTTCAAAATTTATGCTAAAACACACTAAAATCTTTTTTATTTTTTGATTTTAAAGAAATGCAGTAAAGAAATATTTACAAACAATATTTTTGCGAGTTTGTGTAAGTGGATCATATCAGTTTATGAGACAAATCACTAACACCGTTAAGCTTTAAACATTTTAAGTTCTAAACAATTTACCTAGATTGTCAGTATACAGATCCATTTAAATTTTTACACAAATTTCAACTGTTTCGAGATACGAAATTAATGTTTTAAGTACTTGAACTTATTCGAGTGTCCCATTTCTTGAATATACTCCCGTATCCAGATTTCTATATTCAGTCTTACAGGTGAATGTACGCTAATGATATCTGTAAACGGGTAATGCGAAACCGTGAGAGCTCAGGTCAGAACTTCCGTTCGTGCAGAGAGATGGCGGTTCGACTTTCAGGTGTGTCCCGTTTGGGGATCTTTTCTTCAACAGCACATGATTAGCATTTTTCAATGTTTCATCATTTTTTATGCTAAGGGCTGGCTTTAAGATAAAGCAAAGCAAAGCATTATACGAGGACTAGGCTATTGCTTCCGCAAAATCAGAAGTCCAGGTATAATACCCCAGATATCACCATGCACAAAGACCTAGTATGTCAGAAACAGAAAATCTTTCAAACAAGATTTCGAGGGGTACCCATATATCCGAGAGATGTTCCCCACGATATAAGTAAGTTTGATTTTATGTTTATATCTCGAAAACAATCTATTAAATGCGTAAAAACCTACTGACACATCCGCAGCGAGATTGTTTATCACATTTGTCTTTACAATTCTTTAGCATGTTGGGATAGTCCACTGATGTAGTATCATTTCCTCCTTTTTTACAACAAAACTCAATTTTGAATTTTATCATGTTTTTGGCTTTTTCAAATTTTCTAATGTTTTTGGATTTTCTGAAATTTCTTACTCCCCCTAAAATTCAAAAAACATTTAAAGAAAATAAACTGTACAAGTAACATGACAACTGAGTTTCAGGCTTCAATTCTCCATCCACTTAGCATAAACAATCAGAACTCCCCCTTACAACAAACTATTTTCCCATTATAATTTCAAAACACTTAAGTTTGTTTTAATCAAAATGGTTTTTCCGGAAAATAATTTTTGTTGATTTCATAATCCACTTGTAGGTTAGGGGTTCAATTCATCACATTGCTCTTTCAACCACTTAGAAACATTTAACAATTTTAGATTTTAATCAACACAAACACTTGCAGAAAATCAAGTACAATTTAATGTCCCTAATTAACCACTTGAAGATCGAAATATCACAGTTACCAACCTGTGAATTTCTCAAGAAAGATGCCGATTCCTACTCCCCAATAACCAACCTGGGAGTTCCGGCAAGTCAGAATTTTACTTATGAAAAACTTCCATCCAAGCCTGACCAAACTTGGATGTTTCCTCCTCAACTTCACTTGAGTAAAAAGTTGCTTTCTTTGTTTCGTAAAAGTCTTTTACCCCTTTCACCTTACCCTCAACCATTTTTCCAAAAATCTTTTTCACATTTCCATTAAACGCTTTCTCGACATCAAATTCTTTCTTCTCAGAATAGAATTGATTCGAGATCTCAATCTTCCCAACTTTTGATTTAAAATTCTCAGCCCTCAATGGTGGAAAATTAACATCATCCATTGGAGGCACTGAGTTTTCTTCTTTAACCTCAACCTGTGGCTCTTCTGACTTTGTGGAATCAGATTCATCGCCAGATTTCACATCAAACTTCTTAACAACCCACATTTGGTTGTTTGCTTAGCTCTCTTTTTATAAAAACTTGTCTTTGAACACTCACCAACTTCATATGTTGAATTTTCAAAAATTTTAAATTTGTCAGTTGGTGGTTCATTTTTCTCAACAACTTTTTCTTTGAGATTTTTAGAGACTTCCTGTTTTGTTTTTGTTGCTTGAGAACAGTTCCATGCAATGTGACCAACTTCATTGCATCTGTAACAGGTTCTTGTCTCCCTTCTTTGATAAACTCCATTCTTCACTTTCTCTAGATTCTTGGCAAGGAATTCTCTGTTTGATTGCTTCCAGAATGAGCTTTTTGATTCCTCTTCACAGCTTGTCCCTGGAACAAATTTTGTATTTGTTTTAGAAGTTTTTTCATGTTTATAATTTTCAGGTGGAATAAAAGCAAGACCTTTCTTTTTGAAATTACTGTTATGGTTTGGTTTCTTTTGAAAACCAGAACCAGAACTGTAACCTTTTTTCTTGTTTAACCGTTGCTGAACTCTTGAAGTGTATTTTTTAGGTTTTTCAGTAAGATTTACATCTTTTATTTCAGAAATATTGATTTCTGTTAGTTTGAAAACCTTTTTGATCTTTACAACTTGAACACTTCTTATTGGAAATTCCTCATCAGAATATAATTTGTCTGAATCATTCAAAGTATAAGCCACTTTGATTAGTTCATCATTCAAATTAGATTTTGATAAAAGAAATTCTTTATTGTAAACTCTTTTAACCGACGTCTTTGAACAGTTGACCGACGAACTTGAACTTTTGACAGACGAACTTGAACTTCCAGACTCAGACTTTGACTCATATTCCTCATCCTTATCCAACACCTGATCGACCACCTTTTTTATTAACTCAGACTCATGATCAGTGTCAGACGATGTGAACGTGATATCAATATTTTCCGGTAATTCGTCAGTTGTTTCAAATTTTAGCTTTATATTAACAACCTTTTGGACTTGCTCTTCATTCGGTTTTCTGGGAGAGTACCCTTCCTAGATAGGAGGCGAACATTTGTTATAACTGACACTCTGTTTCTTACCAGTATCTTTCTTTTTCGGCTTCTCATCCTGAAAAGCTTTAAAACGTACAACAGTTGGATAAATTCGATCAATCAAATAATTAGAACTAGAATAACTTTGCAGTAAACGTCTAATTCTCTCATTCTCAATCTTTTCGGTTTCCAACTCTTGTTTCAGCTTTGAACATTCTTCAATGTAATGATTGATAGCTTTCTGCTTTGACATCATTACTGCATTCATCATTGTCAACGCATCTTCTCTCTCAGAATTCGTCTTTTGAAGACTAGTCACTGTTCTGTTCAACACATCATATGTCTCTTTCACGTAATTGAGATCGAACAATAACTTTTCTTTCATCTTTTCAAACTCAGCCAACTTCTCATTTTTCTCTTCACATTGCTTGCATGACTCCAAGCATTTTGAGCATGGTTTGATGACTTCAACAATCTTTTCAACTTCGACTTTTTTTTTTCGACTTCAACGACTTTCTCAACAACTTCAACTACTTTCTCAACTTCAACCACATTCTCAGTTTCAACAATCTCTTCAGCAATTTTAACGTCTTCATTTTGAACAATCTTCTCTTTTTGATCTAAACTTTCATATTTCTTCTTTTTCTGTTCTTTTGCTGCTCGTCTTTCCTTCAGCTTCTCCAAGCAATCTGCAAAATAAAATTGAAAACTTTCAGGAGATAAATGGGTTTTTGCAACATTAATATGTCTTTCTTCCTCATCATCACCACTGTTATCAATTAGTGATTGATCAAAAACAATTGTGTTTTCTGAACTATTCTCATTATTAGTAAACGCTTTCATCCATTCTGTCATCAAATCTGGTTCTTTAACTATTTATGCAATAAGTGCTACAGTTTTTGAATCAGGTGGAATGTATTTATCCCAGCTGAAACCTGATGCCACTTTTTCATCATCTTGATCAATGATACCATAATAAGCTTTCTTATTTGCATCTTCGATCATTTTAGCATGAGCAGTTTGTGGTTCCTTTTGTTGATGCGGTTGATGAGTAATTTGTTGATATATGGCCTTCCGATAATAATCATTTTCACCGAATGGATTCTTTGTTCCACTTGCTTCTCGATTAGTGCATTCCCTCTTGAAATGACCTTTCTCCCTGCATCGAAAACAAGTAACTTTAGATTTATCAAAACCCAAAGTAGAAACATGTGCATCCAGAAAATCATTTCTCCCTGTAATCATTTTGAATTTTTCAGCTCTTCTCAAAACACTCGCTAAACACCATTTGATGTCCATGAGCTCCATTTCTTCTATATCAATCTGATCGTAATCGTCTTTCGTCAGCATAGGATTTCCGATCCTTCCTGCAACCAATCCCTCATAGGATTCTAGTACAGTAGCAAGTAACGCCATGTGGTCTTTAGCAACTTCTTCAGAAAAACTTTGACCATTTGGAAGATTCAATGCAATGTTGCATTGTATCACAAATCCATTTCCATTCTTTGATCCTTGAGATTGATAACTTGAAGCTGAAACATTTGGATTAACATTTGGATCTGAAGACAATCCACTGCTACTTTGACTTTGATTGACTGTTCCCGATGAATTTTCAGCACTAAATGCAGTTTGAATCTTTGGACTTAATTCAACATCTTGAACACTTCCCTTATAATACATTTTGATGTCTTGTTGACCACTCGGATTGTCCATCCTAGCAATCTTTTGCTGCTCAAGATCTTATCCTTCAATCTTTACAATAAACTGAGAGATTGTCAAGCCATCATATTCTCCAGTATTCTTTATGATCATCAAAAATGTACCCCACTCTTTCTGCGGTAAGGCATCAGCCAGTTTGTCAACCCATTCTTCTTGTTCTTTGTTTATATCTAACAAAGACATTAAACGAACTAAGTGACAATATCTTTCAATCAGTTTCTTTGCGCCCTCACCCGGTAAACTTGTAAACAAATCAAATTCTTTCTTCAATAACGCTTTCTTATTTCTGATCATCTTCTCACTTCCCTCAAACTTAACACGAAGCGCATCCCAAATCGAACGTGAAGTATTGTCGTGTTGAAGTAATATGAAAATGTCTTCTTTCACAGCTTGCTGTAGCAGGCTAATCATCATTTTCTCTGCTTTGTACATATCCATTTCTTTGTCTGATAACTCAGAGATCGCCTTGATAACACCCACCTCAGTACGGGGTCTAACATACTTTTTCTCAATGCATTCCCAAGATCTCAAATGATTCGCTTGAACCCAATTCTCAAAACGATCTTTCCATCCATAATACTCTTCTATGCCCATAAGCTTCGGGGGTTTTTGCAATGTTCCGGTCTCATTTTCCATGTTCATGCTTTGAGCAATGGCAGCCGGAGTAGTTGGGGATGTGGCAAACGCGTTATAGAATTCCTCTTCCATGATTCGGTAACAAGTTTTTCAAAATCAGACAATCTCAAACGAAATTAAACCTTTCAAACAAAAATCCTCAAGCGAAATTACCTGCACAGACGAAATTACAACTCGAACGAAATTAGATGTTTCAAACGAAATTATTATTTCGTGTGAATCGGCCAAACGAAATTTAATTTCGTACGAAATTACATACAATTTCAAACGAAATCACAAATTTGAAACGGAATTATAATTTCGTATGAAAATTTCAAGCGAAATACTAATTCCGTGCGGAATTAGCTGCAAATTCAAACGAAATTAACCAGCTTGGAACGAAATTATAATTTCGTATGGAATATTTCGCACGAAATTATGCTGATGTCATCATTTCTGTCAAACTTTTGTCAAATTGATCAGGATTTAGCTCGATTTTAGGTCCAATTCTTTCAAGGCTTTGTTAAAACACAATTTCGCTTATGATGTGTGAAATTCAAACCATTTTAACCCTGAAATCTTGATCAATTTAGAAAAGAAGGTGTAGAAGTTAGAAAATCTGATGGAATCAATCTAAATTTGCTAGAACTCCTCCTCCTGAGCTCTGATACCACATGTAGGATCATTTTACCGACCGAAACGAGTCGTTCAGAGGCGTTCTATTCAATATGAAAGGCGGAAACAGACATATTGAGTTTGATTCAGCTAGATATTCACTTTAAATGTCTTTCTGATTGATTTGACAAAGTTTTACAGCCAAACGACACTTCGGCAACACTTCGGATCTGGAAACACACATACAATAATGACTTTAAACGAAATTACATGACCCCTTTATATAGGCAACCTAATTTTGCTTGAACATGTCTCAAACAAAATTACCCTCATGCGAAATTAGGGTTTCAAGCGGAATTACACAGTGACACTTCCATGCGAAATTACCTAAATTGACACTTTTCTTGAACTTCATGCCCTGAACAATACAAGACTCGATACAAGACGAAGTCGACAGACGTATGCACCAACAACCAATCTGTCACACCCCGAAATATGAGAGCTGGCGTGTAACAACTCTCATCAAAAGTTATATTTATTTAAATAAATTGTCCAATAGGAAACCCTAATTGAGAAACCCAAGCAATTCTGAATTAACCCTAAAATTTGCAGAACATTTGGAATCAGGATTAGGGCCCCTAAAACTAAGGGGGGGGGGGGTAAACCCTAGTTATAGTTATCTACATAAAATGCTGTCAAAAATGAAATTTCATGCAACGTCGACTCATCAGGGCTAGATAGGTAACGAAGCATGCCTAGTCTACTTTGACATCTCAGGCGAGTCGCGACAGAACCAGGGACATCTTCCGCGACACGCGGGGGAACCCAATTTCAAGTATAAATAGAACAGTCTGTTTCATGCAATTGAGTGTTCGTTCGACGTTCAAATTCAGATTGTACATTGAGTTATAGCATAAACAGTTCTAAAACACACACTGATCATGAAGTACTGCCGCAAAACAGGGTAATAACTCGATCGCTATTACGATTCATTTTCCGACTGATCAATATATCCAATGGATGTTTAAGTGCCGCCCACATTAGGGTTATACTTTGTCGTTCGTCGTTAAATCGATGGATGTTTAAGTATTGCACTTTGTCGTTCGTTGTGAGAATTTGATCTCGTGAGTTATCGTAACTGCTGTATTGATCACTAACCCGGTTTTGTGTACATTGTTATTTAAATTAGGTTAACAAGGCTAAACCATATTCTGTCCGTGTTAAATCTTCAATGTGAGTCATTCTCTTTTTATCAAATGTTTTACAATACTCCAAATTATTTTCAGAATTATAATTACAGTGATTAAGTTTATGTAATCACCAAATTACAGCCGGTATGTGGGGTATTGTACACATTACTACTATTTTAATCACATTAGGTGGGCGAACCTAAAATTAAGTGATATACGTCATTCATTGGGGCAGCCAATGGTGATATGACCACAGTCACAGATCCGGTCGAGTGACAAATACTGTGGGTAGTTGGTAGATATCAGAAACATATATAAAAACTCTTAATACTGTAAATTATAATAAACGAGTCATTTCAGTAAACTGAATGATTCACTCAGTATTTCCCGCTGACAAAACCTTTTTCAATCATGTTTCAGGTGATCTATTGTAATTCAGGAAAAGTGCTGGGGAGCATTGCAAGCTTAAAATAGTGGCTCATATTAAAATAAAGAAATATGTTTTGTAAAAATAAGGATTTCTTAGTGAAATTATGTTATTGTAAATTACCGGGATTTTAACCCGAGTTGTGAAATAAAATAATCGGGAAAATTTAGCTTTACAATCCTGATAATAAACTTCCGCTGTTAAACTCAATTAAATAAATATCACGGGATTTCTGTCCCGCGGCTCCTGAAACGGGTCAAACCGGGTCGGGGGCCGTGATAGAAATGAGGTGGTATCAGAGCCACTGAGTTAAGCTAATTAAGTATTTAGAGATACTTAATTTTTCCTGATTACTATTATGTGATTATGTGTTTTATAAACTGATTATTTGTTAGTTACAGTATGGGTAAGCAAAAGCTGCAAGATATCTATCTTAAATTAGATAGGTCAGTCTATGAAGAGGGAAGTTCATCTTCAAAACTTCCTACAATTCCTGAAGAAGGAATATTTGTGCAAAAAGCACAATATGAGAAACCGCTTTCTCCTAGAAAAAGGAGTATGATTATTAAGAAAAGTAAAGAGCAAATCCGAGAAAAAAAAAGGATTAAAAAGGAAACCCAGGAATTAATCAATAAATCACCTTGGGAAGACAAGCTAGATGAGAAATGGGCAAATTTGTATATGCTAGCTACAGTAGCAGAACATGCAGATCTATAAATACCCTAAGTCTAGTAAATAGCATTTCCCAGTAAATAATAAATAAATCCGAGTGTGTTCTTTCCTGTTATTTTGTACAAATAGTGTGCAATAAAACTTTGATGTTTATTTGTTAAACTTTGTTCCAAAGTTTTAACTTAGTATTTTTGTGCATTTTGCATATATGCTACACAGCATGAATGAGATATCTGAAGCCTTTCAGAACCTCGATCTTTACCCGGTGAATGTAAAAGTTTCCAAAGATTTTACTGGATACTTTGCTGATGTGGAACAACCTGTAGAATTCAATGCTCCACCTTTGACAAAGCCAAAACGAAAGAAAAGAAAGAATTATGTATGGGGTAGTCGTATCCGTAGGAAAAAGCCAGCCACAAAACTTCCTAAAATAAACAACCCTTTAGAAAAAGGAAAAGAAATTATAATCAAAGAAAGTACTAAACAGCAAGAGATGGAAACTGAAGTCAAGAAAGACTCTAGGCAAATGGAAAAACAGTTTGAGGAATATTCTAAAGATATAGAAATGGAAGTAGGACAAGGTTCTAGACCAACTCAGATAGAAATTGGAGAGAGTTCAAACCAAAATCAGGGAATAACTTTTCAGGAGGAAATAGATTTTCTATTGGCAAACTGTGAGACTATTCAACCTGTCAATACGAATGTTTTTACCTATCCTAGTGAAAATCCACTCCCTATGAATTTTGAACCAGCAATCCCGGAACCAATAGTCCACTCTCAACCTGTAGAAATGGACGAATGGTGGACGAATGATTGGCAATTTCAAAATATTGTCAACGACCCTTATTCCTTTTTTCCACAATTCGATCCAGAACCCCTACCTAATCCACCAATGAGTAACGAAAATATGGCGGAACTTCGCCATTATGGTGAAGAATTGATGGATGCAGGAAATAGAATCAGGGAGATAGGGGGACAAATTGCCTGGAAGTATGATGAAAGGGAACTTCGTTTTTAGGACGATAAGTGACGAGAGATAGGAGGATGGTAAAACTATAGTTGTGTAATAGTAATAGTGAAATCAGTCTGTAACATAACTACGAATAAAACTTTGTAAAATATTTGTGTGTAGTGATGCATACTATAACAGATATAAAATGAAATCGAGAAATCGATAGTTTTGACTATACGTGTATTGTAAATTGTTTGATTGTTTGTGTATAATTGCTATTTATCAAATACTAATAAAAATTATATATATATATTATCAGATGGCAAATATTGGTAATGAACCGGTAAATGAGGTTAATCAGTCGGAGCAACATCCAGGGGATCAATATATGACTAGACAAGATATTGAACATATTGTTGCTCAAGGGATAGCCAATGCTATTCCAGCATTCGTTGCTGCTGTAAAAAGTCTAATCGAACCGCAACATATCGTTCCTAGTAAACGTACTTCTAAAGGTAACTTTAGTAACAGTATAAACGGGGGCAATAATCATGTTAATCATGATAATGAATCTCAGCACACGCCGCTCCCTAAGAAACTGAAAGCTGCAACACCTGGTTGCACTTTCAAAGAATTTCTTGCTTGTAAACCCACTGAATTTGCAGGCAATGAAGGGGCAACTGCATCATTGCATTGGTTAGAGAAAACCGAAGCAGTAATTGTAATCAGTAAGTGTGCCAAAGATGATCAGGTCATGTACGCATCGAATCTATTTAAAGAAGGAGCACTTGAATGGTGGAACACTGTGTTACAAGCTAAAGGAAGAAATAGGGCTTATGCTATGACTTGGGAAGAATTTAAGAATCTTGTAGAAAGAAAATCCTGTCCTGAGTATGAAAAGGAACAAATGGCAAATAAGTTCCTAACTCATCGGATGATAGGTGTGGATTGTCGTGGTTATACTTTGACATTCTTTGAATATGCTAGAGTGGTACCAACACTGGCTTCGCCAGAACCGGTACTCATTTCTCGCTATATTTGGGGATTAATTAGCGAAATTCGCAATATCGTTAAGGCTGCGAGACCTCGCACTATTGACGATGCCGTAGAATTAGCTAACACCCTAACTGATGAACTGATATGTACAAGAGATGAAGACAGGAAGACGGAACCAGCTCAGAAAATTACCCAAGGATTTAGGGTGGGTAATAGTAGTAATTTCAAGAAAAGAGGAGCAGGGCAATCTTCAACTTTGCCATTCTGCAAAATTTGCAAAAAGAAACATTTTGGAAAATGTAACAAACTTTGCAATTTTTGCAAAACGATAGGACATCATGAAGAAAACTGCAGAAAGAAATCCATAATTTGTTACAATTGTGGAGAAGCTGGACATTTCAAGACAGAATGTCCTAAGTTAGTCAAACCAGTAGACAACAAACCCAAGGCGACCGAAGGAGCTACTAAGAAGAATGCCAGAGCATTCCAGCTAACCACTCAAGAAGCAGAGCTCATCCCGGATGTGATAGCCGGTACGTTTTTAGTTCACGACGTTTATGCAAAAGTATTGTTTGACTCTGGTGCAAACCAAAGTTTTATAAATACTTCATTCTGCCAAGCTCTTAAGTTACCCTTAACTACCATTAGGCAGATTTTTACAGTCGAAACCGCAGATGGGAATTCAGTAAAAATCAATCAGGTTTTGCAAAAAGTAGAAATAGAACTTTCAGGCCATAAATTTGATGCAAACCTATTACCTATGAAATTAGCTGAATTTGATGTTGTGTTAGGAATGGATTGGTTAATAGCCAACCATGCTCAAATCATTTGTGCTAAAAACTCTATAAAAATTCAAGCACCTACTGGAGAAGTAATCATGATTACAGGAGATAAACCTCGAAAGCCACTGAAGTTCATATCAGTAATGAAAGTTGCTAATTATGAACGAAAACAAGGAATAGTATATATGATTTCAGTAATCATTAGTACTAAAGGAAAAGAACTTAAGGAAATTCCTGTAGTCTCAGAATACCCAGATATATTCCCGGAAGATTTACCGGGGTTACCACCAGATAGGGAGGTAGAATTTAGGATTCATCTAATTCCAGGAACTACACCGATAGCCAAGGCACCTTATCAATTAGCTCCTACCGAAATGCTAGAATTAAAGAAGCAATTAGATGAATTACTAAGCAAAGGATTTATACAACCTAGTTCATCCCCTTGGGGTGCACCAGTGTTGTTTGTGAAAAAGAAAGATGGATCAATGAGAATGTGTATCGATTATAGAGAGCTAAATAAGATTACAATTAAGAATTGATACCCATTACCTAGGATTGATGATCTTTTTGATCAATTACAAGGCGCTAGGTACTTTTCTAAGATAGACTTGCGCTCCAGATATCATCAATTAAAGGTTCAAGAAGAAGACATACCTAAAACTGCTTTTAGAACTAGGTATGGACATTATGAGTTTACAGTCATGCCCTTTGGGTTAACTAATGCACCTGCAGCATTCATGGACATGATGAACAGAATCTGTAAACCATATTTGGATAAATTTATAATTGTTTTCATAGACGATATACTTATTTATTCAAAAAGTCAGGACGAACATTGTCGGCACTTGCATGCACTCTTAACTTTGTTAAGAAAAGAAAAATTGTACGCCAAATTTTCGAAGTGTGAATTTTGGCTACAAGAAGTGCAATTCTTAGGACACATGGTGAATCATGAAGGTATTCACGTAGATCCTGCTAAGATAGAAGCAATTACCAATTGGAAGGTTCCACAAATCGCAATGGAAATTAGAAGTTTTATAGGTTTAGCCGGATATTATAGACGGTTTATTAAGGAGTTTTCCAATATAGCTGTACCATTAACTAAGCTAACCTGTAAAGCCATTAAGTTTGAATGGGGACCTAAACAAGAAGAAGCCTTTAGAATCTTGAAGCAGAAATTAACCAATGCTCCAATTTTAGCCTTACCAGAAGGAACAGAAGATTTTGAAGTATATTGTGATGCTTCAAAATTAGGATTCGGATGTGTGTTAATGCAATGCAAGAAGGTAATTGCGTATGCTTCCAGACAATTGAAAAAGCACGAGGAAAACTATACAACTCATGATTTAGAATTAGGAGCTATAGTTTTTGCCCTTAAGATATGGAGACATTATCTGTACGGAAGTAAGTTTACTGTTTATACAGATCATAAAAGTTTAAGGTATATATTTGGGCAAAAAGAGTTAAATATGAGGCAAAGAAGATGGATGGAAATCCTGAGTGATTACGACTGTGATATTCAATATCACGAAGGAAAAGCAAACGTAGTCGCAGATGCCTTAAGTCGTAAGTATCATGAGAAGCAAAAGCGAGTCCGTGCTCTTAGAATAAATCTACAAGTAGATTTAATGGAACAATTGAAGGAAATTCAGGAAACGGCAATCAAAGACAATGCCGAAGGAATGAAAGGTTACCTAAAAGAATTAGAACAAGGAAATGATGGAATTTGGAAATTCCACAAAAGCAGAATATGGGTACCTGAACAGGGAAATTTAAGATCAAAGATTTTAGAGGAAGCTCATAAATCTAGGTATACTGTACATCCAGGAAATAATAAGATGTACCAAGATTTAAGAAAGAATTTCTGGTGGATAAGAATAAAAAAGGATATAGCCGAATACGTATCTAAGTGTCTAACTTGTTCACAAGTTAAAGCCGAACATCAGAAACCTTCAGGTCTACTACAACAGTTAGAAATGCCTGTATGGAAATGGGAACTCATAACAATGGACTTTGTTACTAAGTTACCCAAAACCAGAAAAGGTAATGATGCGATTTGGGTAATTGTGGATCGATTAACCAAATCTGCTCATTTTCTACCTATGAAAGAAACCTTTAGCATGGAAAGGTTAGCCAAGTTGTATGTGGATGAAGTAGTATCCTTACATGGAGTCCCATTCTCCATTGTATCAGATAGAGATAGTCGTTTCACTTCTCGTTTCTGGACAAGCTTCCAAGAAGCAATGGGAACCCGACTCAATCTACGGACGGGCAAAGTGAAAGGACGATCCAAACTCTAGAAGACATGCTCCGAGCATGTGTAATTGACTTTGGTGGTAATTGGGATAACCATTTACCATTAATCGAATTCTCCTATAACAATAGTTATCACTCAAGCATCGAAGCCGCTCCATTCGAAGCACTTTATGGACGCAAGTGCAGAACTCCCGTATGTTGGGCAGAAATAGGAGAAAGTCAATTATCAGGTCCAGAAATCGTACAAGAAACCACTGACAAGATAACTCAAATCAAAGAAAAATTGAAAACAGCCAGAGATCGTCAGAAAAGCTATGCAGACAATCGCCGCAAGCCACTAGAATTCCAAATAGGAGACAAAGTACTATTGAAAGTTTCTCCTTGAAAATGAGTAGTACGATTCGGTAAGAAAGGAAAACTGAGTCCAAGATATGTTGGACCATTCCCAGTGATCCAACGAATAGGACCAGTAGCTTATCGCTTACAACTACCAGAAGAATTAGCTGAAGTACATGATGTATTTCATGTATCCAATCTCAAGAAATGTTTATCAGACGAATCCCTGGTAGTACCTCTTCAAGATGTGGAGGTAAATGAAAAGCTGAAATTCATAGAGAAACCCTTACAAATAGAAGACCGGAAGGTCAAGTTTCTTAAACACAAGCGACTAGTACTGGTAAAAGTCAAATGGAATTCAAAGAGGGGACCAGAATATACTTGGGAACTGGAGACAGAAATGAAGCGGAAATACCCTCATTTATTCCAGTAAATCTCGAGGACGAGATTTTTCTTAAGGTGGGGAGGATGTAACAACTCTCATCAAAAGTTATATTTATTTAAATAAATTGTCCAATAGGAAACCCAAATTGAGAAACCCAAGCAATTCTGAATTAACCCTAAAATTTTCAGAACATTTGGAATCAGGATTAGGGCCCCTAAAACTAAGGGGGGGGGGGGGGGTAAACCCTAGTTATAGTTATCTACAAAAAATGCTGTCAAAAATGAAATTTCATGCAACGTCGACTCATCAGGGCTAGATAGGTAACGAAGCATGCCTAGTCTACTTTGACATCTCAGGCGAGTCGCGACAGAACCAGGGACATCTTCCGCAACACGCGGGGGAACCCAATTTCAAGTATAAATAGAACAGTCTGTTTCATGCAATTGAGTGTTCGTTCGACGTTCAAATTCAGATTGTACGTTGAGTTATAGCATAAACAGTTCCAAAACACACACTGATCAAGAAGTACTGCCGCAAAACAGGGTAATAACTCGATCGCTATTACGATTCATTTTCCGACTGATCAATATATCCAATGGATGTTTAAGTGCCGCCCACATTAGGGTTATACTTTGTCGTTCGTCGTTAAACCGATGGATGTTTAAGTATTGCACTTTGTCGTTCGTTGTGAGAATTTGATCTCGTGAGTTATCGTAACTGCTGTATTAATCACTAACCCGGTTTTGTGTACATTGTTATTTAAGTTAGGTTAACAAGGCTAAACCATATTCTGTCCGTGTTAAATCTGCAATGTGAGTCATTCTCTTTTTATCAAATGTTTTACAATACTCCAAATTATTTTCAGAATTATAATTACAGTGATTAAGTTTATGTAATCACCAAATTATAGCCGGTATGTGGGGTATTGTGCACATTACTACTGTTTTAATCACATTAGGTGGGCGAACCTAAAATTAAGTGATATACGTCATTAATTGGGGCAGCCAATGGTGATATGACCACAGTCACAGATCCGGTCGAGTGACAAATACTGTGGGTAGTTGGTAGATATCAGAAACATATGTAAAAACTCTTAATACTGTAAATTATAATAAACGAGTCATTTCAGTAAACTGAATGATTCACTCAGTATTTCCCGCTGACAAAACCTTTTTCAAACATGTTTCAGGTGATCTATTGTAATTCAGGAAAAGTGCTGGGGAGCATTGCAAACTTAAAATAGTGGCTCATATTAAAATAAAGAAATATGTTTTGTAAAAATAAGGATTTCTTAGTGAAATTATGTTATTGTAAATTACCGGGATTTTAACCCGAGTTGTGAAATAAAATAATCGGGAAAATTTAGCTTTACAACGATCCTGATAATAAACTTCCGCTGTTAAACTCAATTAAATAAATATCACGGGATTTCTGTCCCGCGGCTCCTGAAACGGGTCAAACCGGGTCGGGGGCCGTGACATGGCGTGACTGGACTGGACTGGTATCTTCATTGCACAGTGGAAGCAAATAAGCTAAGATTTCTAGAAAACGAACGCTGCTAAGTACTCGAATTCCCATGGGTTCTCCTATTCCAACCGTTCCATAGTTTTGAAAATGCAACCTGAGAGAGAACATGCGAAAAAAGTCAACATAAAGTTGAGCGCGTTCATAGTTTGTTTTGAAAAGATTTAAAAGAAATCTTTTTGATAACCGGTTTTAAAGTTGTTGAGAAAATATAGTAAAATCATTTTCTTGGCATGATATATGAGAACTGTTAGTCTAGCCCACGAGAGTCTTTGTGCATTGCATGAGAGAGAATGGGCCGAGCCCAAACGAACCTTTGTAAGCAGGATCAGCGCGTCCTCTTACTTAGGTATAATTTGAAAATCGTTACCAAAGTTTGTAAATCCATGTATTTATGAGTTTCCATCAAATGAATCTTATGAATATATGAAAGTTTTAGTGTTGCAAATGGGTATGTAAAGCGTCTATGAACGTTAATGTTTCGCGAGGACATTAACGTATGCGACGACATAGGAAGTACTCAACCTGTGTAGATGATTTTTAGTGTCGAATCACCCCGACTGTGTCGAATCACCTCGACTGTGTCGAATCACCTCGACTGGGTGAATCACCTCGACTGTGTCGAATCAACTCGACTGTGTCGAATCCCCTCGACTGTGTCAAATCACCTGGACTGTGTTGAATCCCCTCGACTGTGTCGAATCACCTCGACTGTGTCGCCCGTACCCATTAGAAAATCATGCATGTTTCGTAAATATGCGCGCGTTTTGTAAAACCGGTATGTTTGATCAAAATCATTCGTAAACCATGTAAGTTCCTTGAAATTCATTCGCAACACGGTTTAGAAATATGAGTTTTCGTTCATCGAAAAGTTGTTTATTTTTGCAAAACTTGCATGTCTTTCCACCCCCGAAAACATTTATAAAAATGTAAAACTAGAAAAAATGGGGGTTATGAACTCACCTGGATAGTCCTGTGCAAAGCTAACTTAGTGTGATTCTGTAGTGTAGTTCCAAGAACGTGCATTAGCTAGCGTGCAACTATGGCCTTCCTAACCGGGAATAACTGATCAGTTTCCAGTGTAACGACGTAGTTAAACTACATGTCTGAGCTCTACCGGATCGTTAACTAAACAATTCTAGGATAGTGTTATCGTCCTGGTTTTGAAATAACCTATTTATGGTTATTCGATCCCATTTAAGTGGGATAGATACTAAGTCTCGAGTTCGACTAAGTTTTCAAGTGTTCTAGGATATATATTTATATGTATTAATATAAACATACTTACGAATTCGTGACAGTCGTCGCGAATAGAAGTCGTAGGTAGATATCGGTTCGTGTTGTCATAGTTGTTGTACGATGGAAATAAATAAATATATACATATATATATATATGTATATATATATTTTAAGCCGTGACGTTTGAAATATAAACTCCGAATTCAGTTGTTCGAAATAAATATAAAAATCATATTTATCTTATAAAAGTATTTGGAATTTCGGCGTTCGGAGTAAATATAGACATTATATTTATTTTATAAATGTTCGAAATTATCCAAAGTATCGATGTTTTAGGATAGAGATAAACATTTATATTTACTTTTATAAACGTATATGAACTAACGACATTTGAAATAAATATAAAAGATTATACTTATTTTATAAGGGTATACGAATTGACGTCGTTTGTAATAAATATAGATTGTTATATTTATTTTATGAAAGTACTCGGAAGTATCAATGTTCGAATAAATATAGATAATTATATATATGTAAATAAGCGCCGGATTTCGTTAAGTTGTAACCCGCGTGTTGTCGAAATGTTAGAGAGAGGAGGGGGTGTCTCGCCGACCGGTTAACCGGGGCCGGCTCCACCTGTGGCCGCCAGTTGGTCAATCGATAAGAAGAGGGTGAAGAAAGGAGGGTCTGTGATGTTGTTGTCTATGTGTTTGAGATTATGAGTTTTCTATGTTTTGAATTTTGGATGAGTTAGGAAGGAGAGATGGTGAGGATAAGGTTTGAGAGGGGGACCCAGATGATATGCGGCTGACAAAATGGGGGTGTTAGGGTTATAACTTCTCTTATATACATAGGATTTCTCCTTAAATGGGCTTGGGCCCAAGGCCCACAAGCCCAATATCATGTTTCAAGTGGCCCGAAATCTCTTACGAGACCCGTTTTCAACACCCGTTTTTCTGAAAATTGTCGTAAATTATTGATATAAATTCAAAAGACGAAATTTTAGTGTCGGTAATCGCGTTTACGCGTTAGCTCGTCAATCACGGTCAAAGTCGCGTTTTTCGATTGTAATGCGTTTGTGATGTTTTGAAAGCACAAAAAATTCAAAAATGAAATTTATAAGTATAAAATACGCGTATAAAATTCGTAGTTGTCGGCGTTGTCAGTATTTCATACGGTTTCGATTCGTTATCGTTTAATATTCAACGGTTTCTCCACAGATCGTCGTAGACGCGCTGTAAAGTCGATTAGGCGTTCCTAGACACTCCAAAGGCCTAATTAAGTTTATTTACGTCTTAAACACTATTTATTATCGCCTTAAACGTTTGTTAATCGCGTAATTAGAAGCCGTTAATTACCGGTTGTCACATTCTCCCCCTGTTGCAGAAATTTCGTCCTCGAAATTTAATCTTTGTTATCTCCTCAAAGTTGTGTCATTCCTAGGTAAGTCCGAATAATACCAAAGTGAAAGATTGCGTAATCGAATCAAGACTTATTCAGATTACGTGAATGTAAGGATATTTTGCATCAATAAGAACCCAATGGTTCAACTGAGTTTGTTCCAGAGATCGAGGTCAAGTGAACGAAGCGTAGTGATACTATCACCAATGCGACCAAGGTTACCGGGTTCAACAAAAGAGGAATTTCGACCAAGAGAATTGCAAATGAACATTCACAACATGCAAATCAATTTTGAAACAATAGAATTCACTACCAACGGGAAACTTGCGTTGGTTGTCGTATAAATGGAACTCGAATTCAATAAACTCAAATAAATAGAATCATAAAAATGATTTATCAACTCTCGAACCATTAAATGAATAAAACCAACGTGTTGCAAGGATACACCGAAATGAAATACAACCAAACCTGGTGTATCATATTCTTAATACATAGTTGCATTAAGATTACTTAAATGACGTGTCAAACGAAAAGCATATAGTTTCACATGAGACGGCTGACCGTGATTAGCACAAGCTACAAGTTTATACCGACACCACACGGTGTCGTAGTGATCGAAATAATTCAATAATAGTGGTGACCGAACAAGCATCACCGTGTTTTGAAATCAGACGCAAGGTTCAACGAAGTAAAAACAAATCTCATAGGATTTTCAATTGATATTGAAACAACAACCCAATAATGTTCTTGATCGAAGATGAAAAGCAATGAATATCACAAAATGTTCGATCGATGTTGAAAGAATCGTTAAAAGGTACACCAAAATATAACATGAATTATGTGTACCATTATCTTAACACGCGATTGTATTAAGATTGCTTTAATATGATAATTCAGTAAAACGCATTTAATATCAATAATCAAATAAATAAATAATTAAATCCGTACATGAGGTGAGCAACGAGATTAGCGCAAGCTGCAAACTTGTGAAAAAACGTCACCACAAGGTAATCGTGATCAAAGAAACGATTCAATAAAGTCGAAGACCAAACAAGCCTGTTATGGTTTGAAACAAATGAAGTGCTTGTTGGGAATATTTCGCATATGATGGCCTCAATCCTTCATATGGAATCGTGAATCGTATATATATATATATATTACGAGCAAGTTCAATCAATTGAACTTGGTTGAATCATAATCCAACAATGAATTCATGTATCAATAAGAAAGTTTCGACATGGCCACAACGAAAAACCATGTATGCCACTCAAAAGAATGAGTTTTCCAAGAAAGCCATTGACTCGATACCAAGGAGTCAACATTTTGCAATAATATGGGTCGTCTAGAATAAAATGCAAAGATTTAGTATAGTGAAATAATATTTGAGCTTTGATAAAACAACAATTTGGAGTGAAACCACATGCGCAACAAACAATGCATGCGTATCGGATGAATTTGTCAAGAAATGAAACAATTGTGTGTTCGCTATCATGAATTAAAATCATCATGGTGCAATGACCGTTAGGGGGAGTAAAGATACAAAAATCTACTCACTATATGCAAATCTACTCACTATATGCAAATGTCATTTAAGGACCTTACCTGGAATTTCATGTGATGGTCGGTTGTTAGGTGACATTACCATGGAATGTCGAACATAGCGTAATCGCCATTAATGAGGTAGGGGAATGCGAAGACGTGTGACTTCTTTTGCAGTGCCATTAATTGTGAGTCTCTTTATACTAAGTACCGACTATTGTGAAATCTTGTTCTAACGTACCTTAGCGAGATTCATGTTGTTTGTAGGATCACGTGGCAAAGTGCACATTTCGGTTGTTGTTCTCTCGCTGACGAGATTAGCATCGTTGTTGTCATCTCCAATCATGTTTTCCCCAAGGCCTTGCCTCGAAAGTCGTGTGATGTAATTCGACGTCCACTGACGTGCAGTTTAAGTTTCACGTATAATTGTCAATAGCGTTTCATTCCACGTAAAATGTGATGTGCTCCGACATCCGTTGACGTATAGTTTTAGTTTCATGTATACTCGTGCACTAGCGTTTTGTTCTGTGTAGGTTACCTGCTCGGGTAAGTAAGATTGCATAGACGACAAAATATAATAGCGTTTGCCCGAGTTAATAATCGCAGTTCCTACGTGAGGACCTTTAATGAATTTCGACATAAGTTTTCCAAAGGTCCTAGATGCAGGTTATCAAAACTCTTATGGTTTTGCTTAGTGTATGTAATCATTTCGTGTACCGTGTATCAAACACAACACTTGTGTATGTTTAACCAAAACTGTTATCTCATTGTTTTCGGCAATAGTTGGAACCCATATTCGAGTTCTAGGCGTTCTATACGTATTCAATGTCTTAAAAATCTAAGTCCCCAGAGGAAAGTGAGGTTAAAGCCAAAGTATCTCTACACAGAAACCTAATTCGCTGAAACCTATAGCTCTGATACCAATCTGTCACACCCCGAAATATCAGAGCTGGCGTGACTGGACTGGTATCTTCATTGCACAGCGGAAGCAAATAAGCTAAGATTTCTAGAAAATGAATGCCACTAAGTACTCGAATTCCCATGGGTTCTCCTATTCCAACCGTTCCATAGTTTTGAAAATGCAACTTGAGAGAGAACATGCGAAAAGAGTCAACATAAAGTTGAGCGAGTTCATTGTTTGTTTTGAAAAGATTTAAAAGAAAAATCTTTTTGATAACCAGTTTTAAAGTTGTTGAGAAAATATAGTAAAATCATTTTCTTGGCATGATATATGAGAACTGTTAGTCTAGCCCACGAGTGTCTTTGTGCATTGCATGAGAGAGAATGGGCTGAGCCCAAACGAACCTTTGTAAGCAGGATCAACGCGTCCTCTTACTTAGGTATAATTTGAAAATCGTTACCAAAGTTTGTAAATCCATGTATTTGTGAGTTTCCATCAAATGAATCTTATGAATATATGAAAGTTTTAGTGTTGCAAATTGGTATGTAAAGCGTCTATGAACAAGTTGATCGTTACTGTTTCGTGAGGACATTAACGTATGCGACGACATATGAAGTACTCAACCTATGTAGACGATTTTTAGTGTCGAATCACCTCGACTGTGTGAATCACCTCGACTGTGTCGAATCCCCTCGACTGTGTCGAATCCCCTCGACTGTGTCGCCCGTACCCATTAGAAAATCATGCAAGTTTCGTAAATATGTGCGCGTTTTGTAAAACCGTTATATTTGATCAAAATCATTCGTAAACCATGTAAGTTCCTTGAAATTCATTCGTAACACGGTTTAGAAATATGAGTTTTTGTTCATCGAAAAGTTGTTTATTTTTGCAAAACTTGCATGTCTTTCCACCCCCGAAAACATTTATAAAAATGTAAAACTAGAAAAAGTGGGGGTTATGAACTCACCTGGATATTCCTGTGCAAAGCTAGCTTAGTGTGATTTTGTAGTGTCGTTCCAAGAACGTGCATTAGCTAGCGTGCAACTATGGCCTTCCTAACAGGGAATAACTTATCAGTTTCCAGTGTAACGACGTAGTTAAACTACGTGTCCGAGCTCTACCGAATCGTTAACTAAACAATTCTAGGATAGTGTTATCGTCTTGGTTTTGAAATAACCAATTTATGGTTATTTGATCCCATTTAAGTGGGATAGATACTAAGTCTCGAGTTCGACTTAGTTTTCGAGTGTTCTAGGATATATATTTATATGTATAAATATAAACATACTTACGAATTCGCGCTAGTCGTCGCGAATAGAAGTCGTAGGTGGATATCGGTTCGTGTTGTCGTAGTTGTTGTACGATGGAAATAAATAAATATATACATATATATATATATATAGGGAGGAGCTCATGCGAGAACCACCCTTATTGTGAGAACCTTGAGAACCAATGTGAACACAACCTAAAATAGCTAAAAAACCTAAAAAAAACCTAAAAAAACCTAACCCCCAACCCCCCCCCCCAAAAACCTAAACCCCCCACCCCCCCCCCACCCAAAAAAAACCTAACCCCCCCCCCCCAAGCTAAAAAAACCTAAAAAAAACCTAAAAAAACCTAAAAAAACCTAAAAAAAACCTAACCCCCACCCCCCCCCCAAAAAAAAACCTAACCCCCCCCCCAAAAACCTAAACCCCCCCCCCCAAGCTAAAAAAAACCTAAAAAAACCTAAAAAAAACCTAACCCCCCCCCCCCCCCCAAAAACCTAAACCCCCCTCCCCCACCCCCCAAAAACCTAACCCCCCCCCCACCCCCCACCCAAGCTAAAATGCTAAAAACTAAACCCCCAAAAAACCTAAAAAAATCTAAAAAAAATTTAAAAAAATCTAAAAAAATCAAAAAAAAAATCTAAAAATTTTTTTTTGATTTTTTTAATATTTTTTAGGTTAAAATCGCTACTTTTCGAAGCAAAAAAAAAAAATTTTTTTTTTTTAAAAAAAAAATTAAAAAAATTTTTTTTTTTTTATTCGAAAAGTAGCGATTTTAACCTAAAAAATATTAAAAAAATCAAAAAAATTTTTTTATGTGATTTTTAGCTATTTTTAGGCATTTTTGGTGTGTTCACATTGGTTCTCGCGGTTCTCACAATAAGAGGTGGTTCTCGCATGATCTTCTCCCTATATATATATATATACATATATATATATATATATATATATATATATATATATATATATATATATATATATATATATATATATATATATATATATATATATATATATATATATATATATATATTTTAAGCCGTGACGTTTGAAATATAAACTCCGAATTCAGTTGTTCGAAATAAATATTAAAATCATATTTATCTTATAAAAGTATTTGGAATTTCGGCGTTCGGAGTAAATATAGACATTATATTTATTTTATAAAATGTTTGAAATTATCCAAAGTATCGATGTTTTAGGATAGAGATAAACATTTATATTTACTTTTATAAACGTATATGAACTAACGACATTTGAAATAAATATAAAAGATTATACTTATTTTATAAGGGTATACGAATTGACGTCGTTTGTAATAAATATAGATTGTTATATTTATTTTATGAAAGTACTTGGAAGTATCAATGTTCGAATAAATATAGATAAGCGCCGGATTTCGTTAAGTTATAACCCGTGTGTTGTCGAAATGTTAAAATTTCAGTTTATAAGTTATAAAACGTCACTAAAATAAATATACTTTTATATTTATTTTATAAGAAACTTAGACTTCGATAAGTGTCGTTGTTAAGAATTAAACACATTTTATAATTCGGGTTTTTAACAAAAATCGGACAGAGTTTCCTCTGTTTTTAGAATAACCCCGACGACCCAAGTTGTCGTTATTTTATCAAAAACTCAACAATTGTCAACCAAACAATATATGTATATATGTAATTTTCGTCAAAATGCAAAACCGTAAGTAATCACTAAATGTATTCGGTTTCGAGCTCGGTCGCGTATAAATATGAAATGTGGAACTATAATTAAACTGACGAGATAAAAATTTTACGTCGTTTGAACTTTACCGCATCTTGCGTTGCCCATCTTTGACCAGTCGACCTTTATGGACTTTCTGACCCATTATGAAGTTTGACTGGCGTTGACCAGGTGTTGACCGAGTCAACCGAAACCGAAACTGAGTCTGACCCGAAGCCGCTTGACCCGAATCGAAGTTGTTAACCGACCCGAACCTGTTGACCGAAGTTGACCGCACCAAAACTTGACCAGATCTGACCCGAACAAAACCCGAAGCTTGCTTAAAATAACTTGAACCAAACACCCGAAGCTGAAAAACCCGAATCCAAGTCGAACTAAAGCTCAAACCTTCCACCACCACCGCTGCCTTCGTCGGCCTGTCGCCGCCGACGATATTTCACCACCGATCTGATCATCATCTTCATAAAGTTCACCTCGTCATCATCTCCAGAAAACAATAAGCATCACTATCATTCTAAAAAAAATAATAAAGAAAACAGGGTGTGGTTTTTACCGGAAAACACGTCGGATCGAACCAAGATATACCGTCGCCACCGCAGACACCCACCGCTGCCTCCACCGCCATCGCCATAAGTGGTGGTGCTGCTCCTATCTCCGTCGCTCTCTCTCTATCTCTCCTGATTTTCTCCTCTCTCTCTCTCTCTCTCTCTCTCCTGATTCTTGTCGCCTGAGTTCATGTTGCTTCGCCAGCTAAGCGGGGGTCTGAGGGACGTCAGAGACCAGCTCTGGCCGCTGGTTAGAGAGGGGAGGGGGTGTTTCGCCGACCGGTTAACCGGGTGTTGGTGCATCCGTCTGTCGCCTACGTCTTGTATCGAGTCTAGTGTAGAATAGGCTAGAACAGGGCACGGAACCCAAGAAACTGTATTTAAAGGTGATTCCGCTCCAAATGACATCTTGTCATTTGGAGCGAAACCCCTTAACATGTTGATTCCGCCCGTAATGTCTTTAGAATGATTCCGCCCGAAAGGTTAACATCTGATTCCGCTCGTAATGTGATTCCGCTTGTATGTGTTCGAGCGGAATCAGGCCGACTATAAATAGGGTGCCAGTTAGAGCGAAATCATATAGTTAGTCGGGTCATTGTCTTCCGGTTAGCCACGAAGTGCTGCCGAAGTGTTGTCAGACTTGTAAAACGTTTGCAGATCAATAAAAACAACAGTTTAAAGTGAATACGGCTGAGATTGCACCGAAACATTAGTTTCCGCCTCTTGTTTTGGATAAAAACTCTTTTGATCGACTCGTTCGGGTCGGAACACGATCCACAAGTGGTATCAGAGCTCAGGAGGAAGAGTTCTTGCCATTTTAGCTGTGTTTTCTGATTTTCTACTCCTTCTTCTTCAAATTTGAAAATTTTTCACGGTAAAACAGGCTAAATTTTCACAGAACACGCGTAATCATGATTTGATAAATCCTTGAAAGTTTCAAAGCTAAAATCAATCTAAAACTAAAAATTTTTGAGGTTCCGCTTGAAATTGATCGTGCACAGGATGACGTCAGCAGCACTTTTGGGTGATTCCGCTCGGATTGGACTTTGATTCCGCTCGAAAGTCTAGATTCCGCTTCAAAAGTTAAGATTGATTTCGCTCCAGTTGACCATTACATCTGATTCCGCTTGAATCAACTTAATTGTTGATTCCGCTCGAAGTTGATTGGTGATTCCGCTTCAGTTAGCCATTCATTAGATTCCGCTTGAACTGATTTCCTGATTCCGCTCCAAACTACAGCGTGATTCCGCTCGTGAAGTTTAATTGGGATTTCGCTTGAATCGAATATTGTGATTCCGCTCCAGACCCTGATTTCGCCTGAACTTGAAAATTTGTGAACTTTTGAAATCTGAACAATGGACAACGAATTTTATAATGCCTTTGCTGGACCAATGAACATTACTCAGAGTACTTTGCTTGAAAATGAAACCAGGACATCTTAGAAACCGCCTAAGCTCATGGATATTGATGATTACAATGCATGGTCTGAACGTTTTGGAAACTGGGTTGAGGCATATCACTTGGATGCATGGGAACATACAGAAGAACCATATGTTAGACCCACAAGGAATGGTATTCAGCAAACAATTAGAGAAATGAGTGCTGATGAGAAAAAGAAGTATAGAGATGAGAAATTAATGGTGAGTTTGCTTCAGCAAGCAATTAAGGAGGACATTTTGATTTTGCTTCAACATGATGGAAGTGCTTATTTGATCTGGACTGAATTGGAAGCAAAATTTGTAGGAAGTGATGCTATGCTTAAAAACAAGATGTCTCTCATGAAGAAAGAATTTAATCTTTTTCGGGGTTTAAAATCTGAAAACACCAAGCAAATTATTGAAAGATATTGTAACTTGGTGAGAAATATGTCGAAACTTGGTATTAAAAAGGATACTGATGAATTAATTGAAAAACTTGCAGATACGCTACCACATGAAATATGGGGAACTTTTCTGATGATGCTAAGAAACAACAGAAAAGAATATAAAAAGCTAACCTTGGGAGAGTTCATCAAACATCTGGAAGCTCAAGAGACGGAGCAGCGAAAGATCGCTAGGATGAAGAACTACGATGGAGAACAAGACATCAATCTGTATTTCAAGAGTGGTGTTAGTGAAAAGACAAATCTTTCTCCAAAGGTTGAAACAGCTTATAATGCTAAAGGTTCTTCTGAAAAACAATCTCAGGTATCAAGCAGCACAACAGGATTCTCTTCATTTCCAACATATGATCCACAGTTCACTACAACAAAGAGTGGCAAAGTTCTTCAATGTAACATTGCCTTAAAGCTTGAGAATGATCATAATTATACTGAGAAAGTTGCTAAAAGCCACATGTCTTTGTTGGTGACCGTGCTTGACGGAGGATTAGTTGCAGGAAGGATCGGAAATCCAATGCTCACGAAAGAGGATTACGATCAAATTGATGCCGAGGAAATGGAATTGATGGACATTAAATGGTGCATGGCTAGTGTGTTGAGACGAGCTGAAAAATTCAAACAAATTACAGGCAGAAATGATTTTCGCGAGGCACATGTTTCAACTTTAGGTTTTGATAAGTCTAAAGTTACTTGTTTTCGTTGCAGGGAAAAGGGGCATTTCAAGAGGGAATGCACAAATCGAGAAGCGAGTGGAGCTCAAAACCCTTTCGGAAACAACGACTACCACAAGAAGGCGATTTATCATCAAGTCACACCACAGCCGTATCAACAACAACAACAAGCACCGCATCAGGCACAGACTGCACATGGGAGAAGTGTGATTGAAGATTCAAAAATAGCGTGTCTAGTTAATCAAGTAAAAGATGGTGATTTTAGTTTGGATAAGTATATTCCAATGGAAAGCAAAGTATGTTTGGCAGATCAAGAAGATGAAAAGTTGGCTGAAGGTTACAGTTGGGACAATTTTTGCCCAAACAAAGAATTCATGGCCAAAGAGATGTCAAATGTTAAAGCTTTTATTGCTAATGCTTACGATCTGAAATGGGCTGAAAAATGCAGAAAAGTCAGAGAAGCAGAAGAAGAAAAATGGAGAAAAATTGAAGAAGAAGAGGAAGAAGAAGAAAGGTTAAAAGCTGAAGCTGAAGCTGGGAAAAAGAAAAGAAATGAGTTTTTCCAATCAAACAGAACAATCAAAGACGTTCCAGAATTTGAGATCAAAGTTGATGCTGAAGCAGTCAAAGTTTCTGAAAAGTGCTTGAATTGTGATTCTTTGATCAAACAAAACAATGAATTGCTGTACAACATAAAGAGATTGAAAGAATCATATGATACTTTGAACAGAGAAATCAACAAGTACACTGATTCAAACTGTGAACAAGCTGTAGCAATGAATACACTCAAAGGAGCTTACATGAGACAGCTTGATGATGTCAACTTCTACACAAAGAAATGTGCTGATCTGGAATTGAAGCTGACAACACAAAGAATAGAAACTGAGAGAGTTAAAAATTTATTGGATAGTTACTCATGTTCTACTTTTGTTGTTGACAGGATTTATCCGATTGTGGAGAGTTTGAAGACATTTGAAGAAGTAAAGACTTCGGAAGAAAAGAAATCCGTGACAAAAGATGAAGATGAAGTGAAAATTTCTGGTAAGAAACCAAGTGTTGTCTACAACAGATGTCCGCCCCCGGTCGAAAATGGATATTCGACTAGAAATCCAAATTCCGAAAGAGTCAAAAAGGCAATTAACTTACAATGGGAGTCTGGGCCATCAGATAACTTGCCAGAAAATATTGATGTCACGTATACATCGTCTGACACTGATCATGAGTCCGAATTGATAAAAAGTGTGGTCGATCAGGTGTTGGATAAAGATGACGTTGAAGAGTCAAAAATGGAGTCCAAACCCGAGTCAAAGTCTGAGTCCGATACGTCAAAGCCAACAATCAAAAAGGACAAACGGGTTTATGATAAAGAATTTATGCTATCAAAATCTAATTTGAATGACGAACCGTTCAAAGTAGCATATACTTTGAAAGATTCTGACAAATTATATTCTGATGAGATTTTTCCAATAAGAAGTGTTAGATTTGATATGATAAAAAAGGTTTTCAAAATCACAGAAATTAATATTTCTGAAATAAAAGATTTAAATCATTCTGGAAAACCTAAACAATATACTTCAAGAGACCAACAAAGAATTAACAAGAAAATGGGTTACAATTGTGGGTATAGTTTCCAAAAGAAACCAAACCATAATCGTAATTTCAAAAAGAAAGGTCTTGGATTTAATCAAACGAAAAATTATAAAAATGAAAAAGTTTATAAATCAAAAACTGTGTTTCTTTTAGGAAAAACGACAGAGGCTGAGAAAGAGCAAGCATTCAGAAAGCAGACGAATCAAGAGTTCCTTGCCAAGAAGCAAGAAGAATTAAAGAAGAATGTTGGTCAGAAAAAGACAGAAACAAGAACCTGTTTTCAGTGCAAAAGTGCTGGGCACATTGCTAGAAACTGTCCTAAAACATTCAAACCAAAACAGGAAGTCTCTGGTAAACTGAAAGAGAAAATTGTTGAGAAAACTGAACTTACAACCAAAAATTTTACAGGCTTTGAAAACTCAACCTTTGAAGTGGGAGAATGTTCAAAGAATGCCTTAAAAAGAAAAGATAATTTGAAAAATCAAAAATGGGTTGTTAAGGGTTCAGGAAACAGTTCTGGTGATGAATTTGTCTCCACAAAGACAGAGGAGCCGCAGGTTGTTGTGAAAGATGAGAAGAAAGTTCTGACAGTGGATGATGTGAATTTTCCACCACTGAGTGCTAAAAACTTCAAATCTAAAATCGGAAAAGTTGAAATTTCAAATCAATTCTTTCCTAAAAAGAAAGAATTGGATATTGAAAAAGCCTTTAACCCTGCAGTGAAAAACATTTTTGGAAAGATGATTGAGGGGAAGGCTAAAGGGGTGAAAGAGTTTTATCAAGCCAAAAGGAAAGATATAACCCCAAAGGAGACTGAAAAGGTTACACCCAAGGTTGGTCAGGCTTGGGTGGATATATTTTTCGTTGAATAGAAACCTGACTTGCCGTAGCTCCCAAGTTGGTAATCGCGGAGCATGAATCGGCATCTTTCTTGAAAATGTTTGTAAAATTTGTTTTGAAAAGTGTGAATTGCCAGAACTCCCAGGTTGGTAAGTGTGGAGTAGGAATCGACACTTTGAGAATTCAACCGTCAGATGATAATTGGTTGAAAAGGTTTGTGGCAGGCGTTTGGTTTTGATCCTACAAGTGGTTTATCAAGGTCATTAAGTTGAACTTGTGTTAACTATCATTCATAAGATTGGTAAACAATGTGATGAAATGACCCCAAACCTACAAATGGTTGATAAACGAACTTATTTTCCGGAAAAACCATTTTGATTAAAACAAACTTAAGTGTTTTGAAATCTTAATGGGAAAATAGTTTGTTGAGAGGGGGAGTTCTGATTGTTTAAGCCAAGTGGATGGAGAATTGAGGCAATTCGATATCAGTTGTCATGTTATTGCACAGTTTGTTTTCAATTTCTTTAAATGTTTTTGAATGTTAGGGGGAATAAGAAATTTTCAGAAAATCCAAAAACATTAGAAAATCTGAAAAATCCAAAAACATGATAAAATGAAAAACGAGTTTTGTTGCATAAAAGAGGAAATGATAGTACATCAGTGGACTATCACAACATGCTAAAGAAATGTAAAGTTAAAAGGTGATAAACAATCTCACTGTGGATGTGTCAGTAGGTTTTTACACATTTAGTAAATTGTGACGAGATATAAACCTAATTTTCAAACTTGCTTATCTCGTGGGGAACAACTTCTTGGATATATAGGTAACCCCTGAAATCTTGTTTGAAAGGTCCCTCTTTCTGAGCTCCTAGGTCTTTATACTCAGTGATATCTGGGGTATTATACCGGGACTTCTGCTGGATGGAAATTCTGACCTAGTCCTCGTATAATGCTTTCTGCAAAATGCTTGAAATACAGCAAAAGCCCTCAGCAAAAATGATTAAACAATAAAATTGATAATCATTGCTGTTGAAGAAAAGATCCTCTAAAGGGGACACACCTAAAGTCGAAGCCGTCATCTCTCTGTGTATACGGAAGTATCGACCTGAGCTCTCACGGCCCTCGCAATTTAACCCCTTTACAGATATCATCTGTGGTATACTCACCTGTAAGACCGAATATTGGGATCTGGATACGGGAGTATATTCAAGTGGTGGGACACGCGAATAAGTTTAAGTCCTTAAGACACTAATCGCATATCTCGAAATAGTTGAAATTTGTGTGAAAATTTAAGTGGACCAACATACTGACAATCTAGGTGAATTGTTTAGAACTTAAAATGAAATCAAGCTTAACGGTGTTAGTGATAGTCTTAAAAACTGATACGATCCTCTTGCATGAACTCGCAAAAAATATTGTCTGTAAATATTTCATTTCTGCATTTACTTTTATTAAAAAATCCAAAATTTTTAGTGTGTTTTAGCATAAAGTTTGAAAAATTCAAAAAGATTTTCGACAAACTGATGTTGAAAAGCTGATTTTCGAAATTCCAAGTGCTAAACATGAAGAACAGGTTTGGGAGAAAATGTATGAAGATGTTATGTTTACAAGTGGTTTTTAGAGAACAAATCATTTTATATATTTTCTGAAATAGTTTCTAAATTTTAAAGATTTAATCATTTTGAAACTTATATGTTGGGTAGAGACTGTGTAGATAACCTAAGCTGGAAGAGAGCCAGGTCACGATCTTGGCATGAATCATGAATGTGTGAATTCCAGACTACGATCCCAGCAGATTGAGAGGGGGGGGGGTCTGAAGACAAAGTTGAGGAAGCAGCTAGAGCCGATGCTGATTCTGAAACTGCATTCACGAGAAAGAGATTGAAGAGGAAAGATAAAGTGTGAGGATTTTTACAATGACAAATACTTCAAAGGAAGATCGAAGACTGATAAAGACTGAAGGTTGACAACCGAAGACTCGACACTGAAGACTCCGTCAACATCCGAGGGGGAGTTTGTTGGTGCATCCGTCTGTCGCCTTCGTCTTGTATCGAGTCTAGTGTAGAATAGGCTAGAACAGGGCATGGAATCCAAGAAACTGTATTTGAAGGTGATTCCGTTCCAAATGACATCTTTTCATTTGGAGCGAAACGCCTTAACATGTTGATTCCGCCCGTAATGTCTCTAGAATGATTCCGCCCGAAAGGTTAACATCTAATTCCGCTCGTAATGTGATTCCGCTTGTATGTGTTCGAGCGGAATCAGGCCGACTATAAATAGGGTGCCAGTTAGAGCGAAATCATATAGTTAGTCATGTCATTGTCTTCCGGTTAGCCACGAAGTGCTGCCGAAGTGTTGTCAGACTTGTAAAACGTTTGCAGATCAATAAAAACAACAGTTTAAAGTGAATACGGCTGAGATTGCACCGAAACATTAGTTTCCGCCTCTTGTTTTGGATAAAAACTCTTCTGATCGACTCGTTCGGGTCGGAACACGATCCTACACCGGGGCCGGCTCCACCTGTGGCCGCCGGTTGGTCAATCGAGAAGAAGAGGCTGGAGAAAGGAGGGTATGTGATCTTGTTGTCTGTGTGTTTGAGATTATGAGTTCTCTGTGTTTTGAATTTTGGATGAGTTAGGAAGGAGAGATGGTGAGGATAAGGTTTGAGAGGGGAACCCAGATGATATGCGGCTGACAAAATGGGGGTGTTAGGGTTATAACTTCTCTTATATACATAGGATTTCTCCTTAAATGGGCTTGGGCTTGGGCCCAAGGTGTCACACCCCCAAAATCCACCATGTGGAGTATCACCGCTTGGAGGCGTGACATGACCAGGATCAAGCCACCAATCATATTGAACAATGTATTTAAGATAGATAAAATCCAACCACACGATATAATTGGTGATCAAAGCTAGTTAACCAAGTTCAAATTAAACAGCGGAAGCATAAAACGTGTAACCAAAACATAAGTCTTATGAGTTCATAAAGTTCAAATATTAAGCACGGGACATAACAGTCCATATCCCACAACGACCTCCTCCTCGTACAAGCTCCATAAGCATCTAACGACCTGTAAGGCATGTAACAACGAGTCAACAACAAAGTTGAGTGAGTTCACAGTTGGTTGTTTAGTTTTAAGTTGTTTCCGAAAACATGGTTTGTCTTTTGTTGGCTTACTTGCCGTGGGGGTTACCCCATAGATGAAAATAAGATTAACCAGTTCCTTCTTTATTACCCAAACCATAATCCATAATCAGTGGGGGGCTTCCCCATGTGAACCACTAGACCGTTACCATATCGACTACTAACGAAAGTAAGTTGTGCCCTACGTCAACGTCTATCATCATTGACAGTATTCCATAGTCCATTAGTACACGCCCGTCCGACTGGCACGGTGTGAGGTTTGTTAAACCTAATAGCGCTATTAACTAATGACCCGCTCGCCATTGGCCTCGGCGATTAAGTCGATATAAAATGAGGGATTTAATGATAGAGTTTTGTCTAGTAAGTTTTAAGGTTGTTGTCCTACCCAAGGAGGACGAACGTACGTATTCTACCCAATGAGAATACGCAGGATTAATATTGGCATCCTACAAATGGAGGATGGCGGTACATATCCTACCCAAGGAGGATATGTAGGTTCCGTTTTAATTCTTTAATCCCATTCCCAACCACCGGGAATCCCATGCCTTAGAAAGTGTGTGAACTCACCTTGGTTTGCTCGGTTAGATTAGCTACTCTAATAATCAGAAATCAAGCACGTCCTAATAAGGTACAGATAATAATCAGTTTGTCGTGCTTGCATAACACGTATCCTACGTACGGTTTATCTACTCATTACTTCTATCACGTACCACACAATTCTAATGTCGAGGTATTTTGTTAAGTAATATTATTTTACCTTCAAATAATATATAACCATCTCACAAAATAATCAAGTATCCACATAAGTGTTCTAGTATAAAATATATATTCTAAATATATATTTAACCATTTTACTTGTAGAAATCAACCTCCGATACTTTGTATTTTTGTAACAAAACTCATGGCGAAGTTTATTTTGAAAAACAAAGTTAAAACGTATTTGTGAACACTTGTTAGAAAAATAATTTCTAAGTGTTGGAATTTTTAGAAAATTCGCAAGAGTTTCCTTTGTAAATGAAGGTGTCCATGCTAATAAGCATATCATTTTCTTTTCCAAAAATCATTCAACAATCAACAACAATTTACCAAGAGCAACTATTCCATTTAAAAACCAACATGAACTTGATGTTTCATAAAAACGCGTAGTAACTTGGTATGGCGTTTAGTGGGTTTAGTTACCCTCCAAAGTGTGTCTACTTTATTTAGGATCTCATGCTCAGGATTTTTAGATGTTCACAACTTGTAAATATAATTTATAAAAATGTTTACTTATAACGTCTTCTTGTGTTAAAAGTATTTCTACACTTATGTTGTTATTTAAAAATAGTGTAGGTTTAATAAAAACCATGTTCTTCTAAAAATCATCCTTTTAAACTTGGTTCTCTTTGAAAATCGTTCACAAGTTTTAGATCTACAAGATTACTAGATCACTTGGTTTATTATTTTTCAAGAAAAATCATTTTTCTTTCAAGTTCATGTGTAGGCTAGAAGATGATTATTTCATACAAGCACATAATCACTTCTAACTTGTTAAACCATGTTTTTAATCATGCTTTAGCAAGTTCCATATGATGATCAATCATTATATTACTAGTAATCACCAAGTAACATCATACATACTCAAAATAACATCATTCTAGCATTATTTCATCTTATGTAAAGCTTACGTTCAAGTTTTATGTTTATGATCGTTAGTGTTTATATGCTTTCATCAAGATATAACTATTAACCACTAAAAACATGGAGTAAACAAGGATCAAAGAAGCCTTACAACTAGCTTAAAGCTAGGGAAGACCAAGCTTGGAAATGTTGAGGATAAAAGCAAACTAAAGAGGTCCTTAATGATTCGTGAGTTCTACACTTCGTTACTCACCTCCTTGCACCTTGAGAAGCACTTGAAATGCTTGATTGAAAATTGGAAATAATGATGTGGGGAGGGGGGGTTCACGACCGAGGGTTCAAGGGAGAGAGGAGAGTGATGTATTGGTGAAGAAGATGATTAATGCAAGTATTTTATAATCCTCAAATCCTATTGTCCATTGTTTGGTGTGTTTGTGGAAGTACAAGCAATATCTCAACAATTCCAATGTAAATCATATGGGGGTTATGGAAAGATTTGTTATATATTTGGTGTGGGGTCCCATGGGGACGGTTACACAAGGGGGGGGGGTGTAAGATGTATCTTGTTGTGGTACAAGTAATTAGTTAGGGGTTAAGTGGTAAAAGTGTAGTGTTTAGTGTGTACCATGTATTATGTAGCGTGTTAGTGTGCTCGGGAACCATAACTAGCTCAGAAAAACAAAATACAATGTTTCTTGCAATATTTTAGTCTTCCGGGTAATGTCCGGTTGTTCGGTTAGATACCGTTCCGTTAAAGTGCTACGTTATTCCATATAGTGTCCTATATATATCTTTTTGTAACACTTTTAATTCACAACACTTAGGAAAGCATACAGGATCATTTAGTCAATTTTTCTGCACAAGACTAGTATGTTAAAAAGCACTTGTAAGTATGACGCAGTAATCAGAAAGTAGTTAAGTAATTCAGCACAGTCATCAAGCACTTTAATTAACATTAATAAATCATACGGATACATGTAATTATGAGGGTTGTCACATTCTCCCCCTGTTAAGAAAATTTCGTCCTGAAATTTAGCACGCGATTACTGAGGAAGCTAGTTAAGTTGCGTGGTTTTCCTGGTTTTCATGGGGTGTCACATCATTCCTCCATTGGTTTGGAATTTCGTCCCGAAATTCTGCAGTAGCTTCAGCCTCAGTAGTGGTTGCACTTTTCTTAAACAACCGGGGATACTTGAGTTTCATTTGGTCTTCTCGTTCCCAGGTATACTCTGGGCCACGACGGGAGTTCCAACGAACTCGAACAAGGGGTATTCTGGTACGCTTGAGAACTTTAACATCTCGATCAGTAATCTCTAGTGGTTCCTTGACGAATCGCAGCTGATCGTCGATAGTGAGTTCCCTGGGAGGAACTATGAGGGTCTCATCTGACAGACACTTCTTCAGATTTGACACATGGAAAACATTGTGAACTCCGCTGAGTTCTGCCGGTAGATTCAGCTTGTAGGCCACCTTGCCAATTTTCTCAATGATTTCGAACGGTCCAACATATCGCGGGTTGAGTTTGCCTCGCTTGCCAAAACTAACTACACCTTTCCATGGTGTGACTTTAAGTAGCACTCGATCCCCAACCTGGAACTCGAGTGGTTTTCTTCGCTTATCAGCATAGCTTTTCTGACGGTCACGAGCTGCCACCATTCGTTGTCATATCTGAGCAATCCTTTCGGTTGTATCTACTACAAGTTCTGGGCCAGTGATTTGACTGTCGCCAACCTCTGCCCAGCAAGAGGTGATCGGCACTTCCGTCCGTACAATGCCTCGAACGGAGCGGCCTAGATACTGGTGTGGTAACTATTGTTATACGAAAACTCCACTAACGGGAGGTGTTTTTCCCAGCCATTACCAAAGTCGATTACACATGCCCTAAGCATGTCTTCAAGGGTTTGGATGGTGCGTTCAGATTGCCCATCCGTCTGTGGATGATATGCCATGCTCATGTCTAATCGAAAACCAAAGGACTTGTGCATAGCTCGCCATAACTCAGATGTAAAACGTGAGTCACGATCAGAAATGATGGAGGTTGGCACTCCGTGCCTTGATACTACTTCCTTTAGGTATACGTCTGCTAGAGTAGAGAACTTATCCGTTTCCTTGATAGCCAGAAAATGTGCAGGCTTGGTCAGTCGATCCACGATCACCCGAATGGTATCATTTCCGCGTTGAGATCTAGGCAGACCAGTAACGAAATCCATGGAAATTTGCTCCTATTTCCATTTAGGTATCTCAGGTTGTTGAAGTGGGCCTGATGGTTTCTGGTATTCGACCTTGACCCAAGCACAAGTCAAGCATTTACTAACGTAGGTTGCTACGTTGGCTTTCATACCGGGCCACCAGTATGTAGTCTTTAGGTTATGGTACATCTTATCCGAACCAGGATGTACTGAGTAACGAGACTTGTGCGCTTCATCCATCACAAGTTCGCGTAAGTTTCCGTAAAGTGGAACCCAGATGCACCCTGTCACATAGTAGGCATCGTCTTCCTTTTGTTCTAGCCGCTGCCTCGATCCTTGTAAGGACTCAGCCCTGATGTTCTCTGCTTTCAACGCTTCAACCTGAGCATCTCGTATTTGAGCGGGAAGGCTAGAGTGAATGGTAAGCTGAAACGCACGTACACGCTTAGGTGTAGAATCCTTTCGACTGAGGGCGTCAGCCACAACATTGTCCTTGCCCGGATGATATTTGATAGCGCATTCATAATCGTTCAAGAGCTCGACCCATCGGTGTTGTCGCATGTTTAACTCCTTTTGCTTGAAGATATGCTCAAGACTCCTGTGATCTGTGTAAATGGTGCACTTGGTACCGTACAGGTAATGTCTCCATATCTTAAGTGCGAAAACAACTGCTCCCAATTCCAAGTCGTGCGTAGTGTAGTTCCTTTCGTGAACTTTAAGTTGGCGCGATGCATAGGCAATGACCTTGTCACGTTGCATCAACACGCAACCAAGTCCTTGGATGGAAGCGTCGCAGTAAACCACAAAATCATCTGTGCCTTCAGGCAATGAGAGGATAGGCACGCTACAAAGTCTGTCTTTTAAGTGCTGAAATGCGGACTCCTATGCATCACCCCAACGATAGGTGACACCCTTCCGAGTCAGTGAAGTGAGAGGTTGCGCAATCTTTGAGAAATCCTTGATAAACCTTCTGTAATATCCTGCCAAACCCAAGAATTGGCGGATTTCTGTTGGTGTACGGGGTGCAGGCTAGTTCTTGATCGAGTCAACCTTAGATGGATCCACATGAATCCCATCCTTGTTTACCACGTGGCCTAGAAAATGGACTTCGCAAAGCCAGAAGTCACATTTCGAAAACTTGGCATACAACTGCTCTGTTCGAAGAAGTTCCAAGATAAGCCTCAGGTGTCGCTCGTGTTCCTCCTGACTCTTAGAATAGATCAGGATGTCGCCGATGAAAACAATAACAAACTTATCCAGGTAAGGCTTGCATACTCTGTTCATGAGATCCATGAAGACCGCAGGTGCATTCGTCAATCCAAAAGGCATAACCAGAAACTCGTAATGCCCATAATGAGTCCTGAATGCTGTTTTAGAGATATCCTCGTCTCGGACTCTCAGTTGATGGTAACCTCACCTCTAGTCAATCTTGGAATAGAAACTTGACCCTTGCAACTGGTCGAATAGGTCATCAATACGTGGGAGAGGATAACGATTCTTCACGGTCACCTTGTTGAGTTCGCGATAGTCAATACACATTCTGAAGGTACTGTCTTTCTTCTTTGCAAATAACACTGGAGCTCCCCAAGGCGAAGAGCTAGGACTTATGAAACCCTTTTTCCAAGAGTTCTTGTAGTTGCGTGGACAGTTCTTCAAGTTCTGATGGAGCTAGACGATAAGGTGCTCGAGCTATGGGCGCTGCTCCAAGAGCTAGCTCGATCTGAAACTCGACTTGCCGATGAGGCGGAAGACCGGGTAATTCCTCAGGAAAGTCGCGCATAATAGGAATGCCTTCTATCTTCTTTTCCTTCGAAGATGTATCAGAAACGAGGGCTAGAATAGCAGTGTGGCCCTTTCGCAAACACTTATGGGCATTAAGGAAAGAGATGATTCCCACCATAGCACCACTCTTGTCGCCATGGATCGTGAGAGGTTCTTCACCAGAGCGAGGAATACGGACGATTTTCTCTTTGCAAATAATCTCCGCTTGATGTTGAGATAGCCAATCCATCCCAATAACGACGTCGAAACTACCAAGTACGATAGGGATAAGATCGATAGAGAAGGTCTGACTAGCTAAGACGAGGTTACAACCCTTAACTATGCGTGTGGCTTCAAGACTTTTACCGTTTGCTAGTTCTACCGTGTGTTTGGTGTTCAAAAGTGTTGGAGTGCGCTCAAGCATTTGGCTAACTTTTAAGGACATATAACTAGTATAGGCACCCGAATCGAATAAAACCGTAACAAAGAAGTCATCAAGAAGAAAATTACCCATCACAACGTTGGGATCGTTCCTTGCATCACCCTGACCAATCACGAAGGCACGATCTCGGGCGCTATTACCATTATTGTTACCCCCGTTGTTGCCTCCATTGTTGCCTCCATTGTTGTTCCCGTTTCCTTGGTTGTTGTTGTTCTGATTCTGGTTCAGCTGAGGACAGTTCCTCTTAAAGTGGCCTTCAGCGCCACACTGAAAGCATCCTTTATTGCCCTGCTGTTGCTACTGCTGGTGGTTCTGTGGAGCTTGTTGTTGTTGTTGGCGATTCTGATTTGCTGGTCGTGCGCCCCTGCAATCCTTTGTTTCATGACCAAACTTGTTACACCTCAGACAGCGACCCTTGTGGCACTGCCCGCTGTGATGCTTGTTGCACCGGTTGCACTTGGGGTGGTTCCCTCGATATCCACCCTGTCCTTGACTACCAGAAGATTGCTGACCAGGACTCTGGTAGTCATCAGTCTTCCGCTGCTGGGACTGAGACTGAACTGAAGTAGAACCCTGGCCCGGATTTCCATCCCACTTGCGCTTGTTATCACTAGGGGCATCAAAAGTAGTAGCGCTAATACGTTTGGGTAGCTTGTTCTGCTTAACTGCCTGATCGGTGAGACGATGAGCCAACCGGATGATTTGCTGAATGGTGCCAAGATTAGCTGAGGTCACGTGGCTTTGAATTTCTGGCACCAAACCCTTAAGGTACAGCTCGATACGCTTGATAGGAGGATCCACCATAGTGGGGCATAAGATAGCTAATTCATTCGATCTCTTTGTGTATGCCTCGATTTCAGACCCCGTCATCTTCAAATTGAAAAATTCCACCTCTAGCTTGTGGATGTCGTCACGACTACAGTACTCTTCTTTGATCAAATCTTTGAAGTCGTTCCATGGGGTGGCATTAGCAACCGCCAGCCCTAGCAGTTGAACCTGTGCTTTCCACCAGGTTAACGCAGCATCTTCGAGTGTTCCAGTAGCAAATTTCACCCTACGATCTTCAGGGCATTCACACATCTCAAAAACAGACTCAATCTTCTTGAACCAATGAAGAAGACCTACAGCTCCTTCTGTGCCGCTGAAAGTACTAGGTCGGCAATCCATGAATGTTTTGAACGTGCATACAGGAGGCTGAACATGTTGACCTGTTACGCGAGAATAAAAGACAAGGTTAAGCACAAGAGTTGGTTCGCGAGGGTAGGATCTAAACGTCCTAAGATGGGTTGATATGGCAGGTTCTACCTCCTACAGGGACAGCTGCGAGTGCCTCAGCAACTCGTTCATTGATCAAAGCCGTCAACTGGGCTTGAGTTAGGTTGATACCACCACGTCCTCCGCGTCCGTTCATGATCTTCACAACGAAGCAACGTGAGTGAGAAAAGTGTCGCGAAAGTGCGTAAGCGTGGGACGACAGAAGAGAGTAAGCACGCAAGGCTCAAATAGCAGTTATCACATTAACTAATGCACTATGTGGAATATCAAACAGATAATATAAACATAATTCATACCACCTATTGTGTCGAGTCTTGCACGTGGAGCGAAGCATCGTTGTGGATCGTTGAGCACTGTACAGGTTATAGTCTGGTTTTATCAAAAAGTTTTTCCCCTTTTTAAAACCAAGTTCACTATAACCAATGGCTCTGATACCAATCTGTCACACCCCTAAAATCCACCATGCGGAGTATCACCGCTAGGAGGCGTGACATGACTAGGATCAAGCCACCAGTCATATTGAACAGTGTATTTAAGATAGATAAAATCCAACCACACGACATAATTGGTGATCAAAAGCTAGTTAACCAAGTTCAAATTAAACAGCGGAAGCATAAAACGTGTAACCAAAACATAAGTCTTATAAGTTCATAAAGTTCAAATATTAAGCACGGGACATAACAGTCCATATCCCACAACGACCTCCTCCTCGTACAAGCTCCATAAGCATCTAACGACCTGTAAGGCATGTAACAACGAGTCAACAACAAAGTTGAGTGAGTTCACAGTTGGTTGTTTAGTTTTAAGTTGTTTCCGAAAACATGGTTTGTCTTTTGTTGGCTTACTTGCCATGGGGGTTACCCCATAGTTGAAAATAAGATTAACCAGTTCCTTCTTTATTACCCAAACCATATCCATAATCAGTGGGGGGCTTCCCCATGTGAACCACTAGACCGTTACCATATCGACTACTAACGAAAGTAAGTTGTGCCCTACGTCAATGTCTATCATCATTCACAGTTTGCCATAGTCCATTAGTACACGCCCGTCCGACTGGCACGGTGTGAGGTTTGTTAAACCTAATAGCGCTATTAACTAATGACCCGCTCGCCATTGGCCTCGGCGATTAAGTCAATATAAAATGAGGGACTTAATGATAGAGTTTTGTCTAGTAAGTTTTAAGGTTGTTGTCCTACCCAAGGAGGACGAACGTACGTATTCTACACAATGAGAATACGTAGGATTAATATTGGCATCTTACCCATGGAGGATGGCGGTACATATCCTACCCAAGGAGGATATGTAGGTTCCATTTTAATTCTTTAATCCCATTCCCAACCACCGGGAATCCCATGCCTTAGAAAGTGTGTGAACTCATCTTGGTTTGCTCGGTTAAATTAGCTAATCTAATAATCAGAAATCAAGCACGTCCTAATAAGGTACAGATAACAATCAGTTTCTCGTGCATGCATAACACGTATCCTACGTACGGTTTATCTACTCATTACTTCTATCACGTACCACACAATTCTAATGTCGAGGTATTTTGTTAAGTTATATTATTTTACCTTCAAATAATATATAACTATCTCACAAAATAATCAAATATCCACACAAGTGTTCTAGTATAAAATATATATTCTAAATATATATTTAACCATTTTACTTGTAGAAATCAACCTCCGATACTTTGTATTTTTGTAACAAAACTCATGGAGAAATTTATTTTGTAAAACAAAGTTAAAACGTATTTGTGAACACTTGTTAGAAAAATAATTTCTAAGTGTTGGAATTTTTAGAAAATTTCGCAAGAGTTTCCTTTGTAAATGGAGGTGTCTATGCTAATAAGCATATCATTTTCTTTTCTAAAAATCATTCAACAATCAACAACAATTTACCAAGAGCAACTATTCCATTTACAAACCAACATGAACTTGATGTTTCATAAAAACGCGTAGTAACTTGGTATGGCGTTTAGTGGGTTTAGTTACCCTCCAAAGCGTGTCTACTTTATTTAAAATCTCATTCTCCTAATTTTTAGATGTTCACAACTTGTAAATGTAATTTACAAAAATGTTTACTTATAACATCTTCTTGTGTTAAAAGTATTTCTACACTTATGTTGTTATTTAAAAATAATGTATGTTTAATAAAAACCATGTTCTTCTAAAAATCATCCTTTTAAACTTGGTTCTCTTTGAAAATCGTTCACAAGTTTTAGATCTACAAGATTACTAGATCACTTGGTTTATTATTTTTCAAGAAAAATCATTTTTCTTTCAAGTTCATGTGTAGACTAGAAGATGATTATTTCATACAAACACATAATCACTTCTAACTTGTTAAACCATGTTTTAAATCATGCTTTAACAAGTTTCATATGATGATCAATCATCATATTACTAGTAATCACCAAGTAACATCATACATACTTAAAATAACATCATTCTAGCATTATTTCATCTTATGTAAAGCTTACATTCAAGTTTTATGTTTATGATCTTTAGTGTTCATATGCTTTCATCAAGATATAACTATTAACCACTAAAAACATGGAGTAAACAAGGATCAAAGAAGCCTTACAACTAGCTTAAAGCTAGGGAAGACCAAGCTTGGAAATGTAGAGGATAAAAGCAAACTAGAGAGGTCCTTGATGATTCGTGAGTTCCACACTTCGTTACTCACCTCCTTGCACCTTGAGAAGCACTTGAAATGCTTGATTGAAAATTGGAAATAATGATGTGGGGAGGGGGGTTCACGGCCGAGGGTTCAAGGGAGAGAGGAGAGTGATGTATTGGTGAAGAAGATGATTAATGCAAGTATTTTATAATCCTCAAATCCTATTATCCATTGGTTGGTGTGTTTGTGGAAGTACAAGCAATATCTCAACAATTCCAATGTAAATCATATGGGGATTATGGAAAAATTTGTTATATCTTTGGTGTGGGGTCCCATGGGGACGGTTACACAAGGGGGGGGGGGTGTAAGATGTATTTTGTTGTGGTAGAAGTAATTAGTTAGGGGTTAAATGGTAAAAGTGTAGTGTTTAGTGTGTACCATGTATTATGTAGCGTGTTTGTCACACCCTAGCTTTTGCGGAAGCGTGGGTTTAATTTGGTGTGACTTCTTAATACCATAGCAATAATCATAACAATGCTATATGAAAATAAAACACATGATGATCATCCATTCATTAAATTTAAAGTTACCACAACATCATTGTTTGAAATGTCGACACATAAAACAAGTTACACCCATGACATGATTAAAGCGTGTTCACATGACACAAGAAAAGACTTGAATAAAAACATGGTTTAAGACATGTAACCCGTCCAGGTAAGGGTTACACCTCCTAAACCTGGATGACCTCATTATTCACTACGCAGCTTGACACAATTGCACAGTTCGCCAGATCCATTAATTTCCTGAAATACATGTAGTTTAAAAAAATCAATAAAAGTTGAGTGAGTTCATGTAAAAGTGAGTATGTATAAAGCTTCAAAGTATGAATAAAAGTCCCTGGTATGTAGTAATAAGGAAAAAAGAGATCACCAATGAGTTGGAAAGCCACTGGTATGTGTGAAAAGGTGCAGGAAGACTCAAACCTAGCAAATTTGTTACCGGGCTTCGGCTGTAAGACACAGTCACCTCTATGGGCCGCCCCGGCCTCATGGGTGTGGGCTCGCTACACCCAAATAGATCTATCACTCATGTCCCTCGGTCCTAACAACGAGGATTGATGGCCTTAAGTGTTGTACCCACCCTTCACATGATCTAGTAGTAAAAACCCTCTCTACGCTAACCATATCATGTAAATAATTGTTTGTAATAATTGTCACATGTATTTCACCCCCGAAGTATAAAACTGAAAACAGTAAAGAGAAAAGGGGGACATGAACTCACAGAAGTGCGTCTCCTGAATAGAATCGTCAGTCCAAACTCGATCTGCTACGCGACGACCTACACGTATTAATGTCTATTAGGCGGACGGGCCGTGCCTTAGCTTAGGGTTTAATGTTCTGAGTCACGTTACTTTGACATTATTCCAAGTTTGTGACTACTTGTTAAAGTAATAATAATTATTTTAACTTAAAGTTTGTTTTTAGGAAAATAGTTAGGCAACTATTTCGTATCCACACTTCTCAAGTATTTTATATGTGTATTTCCTTCCCAAGGATGGGGGTATTTATATATGTATTTTGTGATTAAAGTACTTGACATTATATATTTCTAAGTCCCACTTTAGAAAAATATACAATAATTTATTTATCCAAAAATAATATATCCCAAATATATATTTCCACGTATGCTAGAAAAATATATCATAAGTTCTCAAAATAACATATTTTTCTACTTGTTTCAATAACATGTTATACGTTGTAATAATTCATATTTTTCGTTATCAAAATGTTATCCATCCAAAACATACCAATAACGGTATTTTGTTAAGTTATAGTATTTTTATCTAAATAATATAACTAGTTCCCAAATCCACAATTTATCACACAATCGGTTTAGCAAAATATATATTCTTAATATATATACTTGTCCATTTTTATTTACGAAAATCAACCTCCGATACTTTTATTTTTTTCCAAAAATTATGGCGAAGTTTATATTCGAAACACAAGTCATAAGATATACTTGTAATATTTGTTTGGAAAAATATTTTCTAAGTCTTGAGATTTTTAGAAAATTTCGCCAGAGTTTCCCCTAAAAACGGAGGTATCCATGCTATTAAGCATATCATTTTCTTTTCAAAACCAATCAACAACAATCCTTACATTACCAAGAGCAATAATATGTGTGTTTCACACTAGTCATGAACTTGATATATTTCGAAAACGCGTAGTAACTTGGTAAGACTTTTAGTGGACTTAGTTACCTTTCGAAACGTATTTATTTCTTTAAAAATCATTCTCACAAAATGGTTTAGTGTTTACAACTTGTAAATAATTTTTGCAAAAATTTAAACTCTTGAACTCTTCTTGTAAATAAAACATCTTCACACTTGTTTTATCTCTAAAAATAGCTTAAGTGTTTGTAATCGTCATGGTTTTCCAAAAACCGCTTTTCTAACTTAGTTTCTTACAAAAATCCTTTGTAAACTCTTGGATTTACAAACTCATCAACTTACTAGTAAGTTTATATTTTGTGAAAAAATCATTTTCATCAAGTTCATGTCTAACTAGAAAGTGGTTATTTTTCGTAACACATAACCATTTTCTTTTCATGTTAAATCATGTTTCCTAACATTATTTAACAAGATCATATGGTGATTAACATCACAAAACCAATAATCATTATAAAACTAACAACATACTCATGACTACATCAAACTGGTAGCATTTCACTTTCAAGTTAACCTTTTATGTTCAAGCTTCATGTAAAGTTTCATGTTCATCTTCTTAGTGTTCTTGTTCTTGTGATTTAAACATAATCATCATACTACATATTTTAACTAAGAAACAAGATGAAACAAGGTATAACAAGACTTACTACTAGCACAAGGCTAGGGTAGAATCTAATGAAGAAGATGATGAAGAAATGATGAAGAACAAGCAAGAAAGAAAGCTCCTTGAAGTCCCACAAGTTGCAAGCTTCCTTAATCCTTCTTCTAGACTTGAATGAGACTTGAAAATGGATGAATGGGGTGGTGGAAGGGTGGTGATGGTGGCGGTTGGGTGTGAGCCGAGAGAGGGAGAGAAGAGAGTGAAGGTAAGGGGTGTGAAATGAGGAGTGATGGTTGTGATCTTGGGGCCATGCTCTTATAAGATTACTTCACATATTTTGGTTACTTCCACAAGCCATAATCTATTAAAATAATAGATCATAATCTAGTAGGAGATAGGAAGCATGGTGAAGATGATTTGGTGGGTCCATTGGGACCGAAATCGGTTTGGGGGGGGGGTTGGTTGTAACTTTTTCAACTAATAGGTAATGGATAGTTAGAATTCAAGTATTATGTTTGCACATGATATTTATTTGATATTTAGTGGGTATTAGGGTGTTCGGGGATCAGGACAAGCCAAGAAATAAATAAACAATGTGTTTGGCAAAAATTTTGTGTTCCGGGTAATGTCCGGTTATCCGGTTGGGTACCGTTTCGTTAAAGTATTTAATTATTCCTTAAAGTGTCTTTTATGTATATTTTTGCATCACAATTAATCCCCAGCACTTAGGAAAGTATACAAGACCATTCTGCCATATTTTTGCACTTTACTAGTATTTTAAAATGCTAAATTTTATTAATGAGTGCAGAATTCTGCATTTAAAGTGTGTTTTAGGCACTTTCCGGCACTGTAACTAGCACCTATTGACACAATTTTATGACCCTCACTTCCCTACACTCCCTACTAGTGTAGTACCCTGTCTCTGGCTCATACTGGCCTCAAAAACATTGTCTGTGTAGGTGCTGGCATTGTCAGCATATTTCTGAATTATCCGTTCAGTGTGCTAACTGTGCTTTGTGCATCAAGTATGTCACTAAAGTTTGTGTGTAATATACAGAGTGACAGTATGAAATATGATGCATATGTATGTATGATGCAGAAATCATAAAGCAGTTTAAGTTGTCAGTTGTAATCAAGCACAGTCATTAAGCACATAATTAAAATTAATTAATTGTACAGTACCTGTAATTGTGAGGGTTGTCACATTCTCCCCCCGTTAAGAAAATTTCGTCCTGAAATTTTAGGTTCTGCTTCTAGATGCGGGGGTCTTGGGGAACAAATGTGGGTATTTCTCTTTCATACGATCCTCACGTTCCCACGTGAATTCTGGGCCGTGTCTTGCATTCCATCGAACTTTGACGAGCTTGACACTACTCCTGCGTGGTTTGTTCACCTTCCAATCAGTGACCTCAACTGATTCTTTAATGAAGTGGAGTGTGTCGTCGATATGAACTTCGTCGGCAGGAATGACAACTATCTCTTGGGTTGGACTCTTTTTCAGGTTCGATACATGGAATGTATCGTGAACACCATTAAGTTCAACAGGTAGGTCCAACTTGTATGCTAGAAGCCCAATCCTTTGCATGATTCTGAATGGGCCAATGTAACGCGGATTCAACTTCCCACGCTTCCCAAAGCATGCCACACCCTTCCAGGGTGAAACCTTCAGTAATACCATTTCTCCTACCTCAAATTCCAGAGGTTTCCTTCTTCGGTTCGTATAACACTTTTGTCGATCGCGAGCCGCTTTGATGCGTGGTACGTGCGCGACTACACATATTTTTACAATGAAATTACACACGAATTGGTTTTAAATTTATAAAAGTGATTATTACTTTTACATCAAAATACACACGAAAGGGCAAGTGTACCCCGTCATATATGTAGTAAAGTATCGATAAGAACCAAGTATCGATCCACGGAAATGGGCGGAGAAATAATACTAGACCTTTGCCACTAAATTACCGGTAAAAACATAAATTGTCTTGGTTTTAACTAATCTAAAGTAAGCATAAATAAATACTTGTAAAACATAGTAAATTATATATAAATAGCCTTGCTTAATACACAACCAAAGCATGTCATCTAAGTCAGTTTTGGCACTAGAAGCATTCGGTCAATTTTCCATTTCGAGACAATTAGTATCCCTTTCGGGAATCCTAACATGACAATCATTCGGAAAGTTAAAACGATAAACACACTTTAACCACCTAAAATTGTTCTTTAACGTGCGATTGATTAATGTCTACAAAAATCTCCTAAAAATAAGTTAGTCATCCGTTAGGAGTTTTCTAACCTCACTTAATCAAGGAAAGCAACACCGATAAACACAATGCAACCACCGAGACAAGCATAAACTAGATTAAATCACAACCGAGTTCATTTTACAAATCTTGCACATAAATTCACCAAGATAGCAATTTTGGCCGAAACTACTAACTAAGCTAACAAATCATGGCAAGAATTCGTAACAACACCATCTAACCCGTTAGAGTCCTTCCGTGAGGGCAAGCTTTCTTGATTAATAATAATTACATTTTATTAAACCACTAACCCGTTAGAGTATCATGGTGCCCACATTTTAACCAAGTTAAGCTAGTTAACTAAATTAAAAGTTTACTAATACATGATTAAATAAGCTTCATTTTTCAACTATCTTACCTAACCAAGCACCAATCATCCAACACAATTACTTATAATCAAGAAATCAATATCAATAACAAGGTTGCAAACTAATCATCAAAGATAATCATAGAAAACACTTCCAAATTTCATTACAAACATAGATTAACATACTAATGGTTATAATCAAGCAAGGGATTGTTGTGTTTTTGCCCAAAGGCTACAATAATACATAAACATTAACCTAAATGCTTGAAAGATTAACAAAAACATGGAAAGATTAGAAAACCCAACCATAAACAAGCATAAGATTAAGAATCCGGATAGTAAATGAGCAAAACCGGGCAATGTGGCTTGAATCCAAGTGAAAGCAGAAGCCTTCGGAGCCTCAAAATCGCCTGCAAAGCTCTCTAAAATTCCAGAGTTACTAATAGAATGGTTCTGTTCTGTTTTTATGCTTTTTCCATGTTGCACGGTCGTTCTTCCGATCGCACGACCGTGCACTTTAAGCAATTATTGGTGGTGGTCCACCATACTGCGTGACGTCACACATCGTTGACTGGTCTTCGGACACGCACGGGCGTTCTTCACTTGGCACGGTCGTTCCTCACCGAAGTCTAGTTGCACGCCTGGTCCTTTGGTCGTTCAGTTCCGATGTCTTGTTTGGTTGTCGGATCCGCACGACCGTTCCGCATACGGCACGACCGTGCCTTTTCGGGTTGGCCTTCAATGCCTTGCACGCGGAGTTGCACGCCTCGTTCACTGCCGGGTCCTTCAGGATCATCGGTGACGCACGGTCGTGCATGTGGTCGCACGACAGTTCCAGACGCCCAGGTCAGTTTTCTTCACAGAATCTTCGCAGCTTCGTCGTTTTGTCCGGAAAGTCCTCGTTTTTGCTATCATCTTGTCTGGTATGTTGTTTTAGGCCTGTAAACAAAGATGTAGATAATTAAGTACCCGAATGACGGTTTTACGGCCGAAAACGCATAAAATAGGGGTAAAACGGGGGACTAAAATATGTGTAAATTAGCGAATATCAAATCTCCGCACACTTGAACCTTGCTTGTCCTCAAGCAAGCTGAACTAAAAAGCAATAAAAGACGGAAGCAAACAAGAACCCTAATTTACACACTATTTTATTGAAAACTACTATAAACGGTTAGCCGGTTTGTCGAAAGACAACATCAAAAGACTCAAACCCAACAAGCATAAGCAATTATAATAGCGACAACCAAAAGGCCGTGACTTCACATTTAATTGACTCAACATGTTAATCTTCACACGACTCACAATATTCACACACACTCGGTTTTATTTATGAAACATACATAAAATGTGTATGTGCAAACACTCAATGCCACGTCAATGAAATATGCAATATCATAAGCTTGTCATAAGATCTCGTCTCCACCAACTAATCATGCAAATAAGTGTAAATCAAGAGGTCTTTACGGGTTGTAACGTTAGGCTTGGGCGAAGGGTATGGAAGTAGACATATAAAGTGGCGAAAATGGTTAAAACTCGGTAGTAGCGTTTAACTAGCAACAACGTATACAACTATACATACAAATGCCTTAAAAAGGCGACTATTGCACAATCGAGCTTATCAACGAAATTTTAACATTTAAGTGTTCAAAATTGCTCGATTTTATCAACTTCACCCTATTTTAGGGTGTTTTATTTTCTGTTTTTTTTTATAAGCAAACTATACAATAAACTGAAACAAACGCTAGTTAAACGATTATTTTGTCCGAGTTTCAACACTAAAAAGGGTATAAAACATACAAAGGCGAAATTTGGCTAAGTGGGCGATCATATGGGTAAACAAAGGTAAACGGGAAGGCTCGACATGGTTAATCCTAAAGGGTAATATAAGGTGAACGGGGAGCACAACACAAAGAACAAGGTTTACAACAAAGGGGTAATCTAAGTGCCTCTATCACTTTTACACAAATCCACAAGTTCATGGTTTTAACAAGCATACTAGTGACAAGTTCTATATTACACATAACATCCGGCTCACTCCTATATCCGAAATGAACAAATATATAATAATAGGCTCAAATATGCTCACGTAACGGATGGAAATGGGTAAAAGTGTGAAAACTATCATGTAAGTCTTTCTTTGTTTGTCACGCTTTCCGGTTTCCTTTTTCAAAAAATATTTTGCTTGTCGAGTTTTTATCAAGTCCGAAGCTTTCTAAAACACAACCAACCGGTTTATTTACTAAAATATATACAAAATACAGGTATTTTTGAATGATTTTTCTGATTTTATATATATATATATATATATATATATATATATATATATATATATATATATATATATATATATATATATATATGAGGACAAACAAAGTTAACAAAGTTAACCCCCTCCCCACACTTGAACTTCACATTGTCCTCAATGCGAAACCCGAAATATAGAGAAAAAGGATAATAGTACTCCCCCCAAGATGATATCTGATGAATCGAGACTTCCAAAGCTGTGTCTGTCATATGCTCCGGTCAAAGACTTGATAGCCACAATCTGCAAGTATGTCATATGGTACAGCAAAACAGAACAGTAACAGAATAAACACAAATAAACCATAATGTACATAAATACTACCAATCCAAATAACGACATAACAGAAAGTAAAGTGTTTGAAAATACAATACAATCCGAGGGTGTTCGACATACTAAGCAAAAAGAACACCCGAAATGACAAGTACTAAAATAATAATAAAAACCACCAACGAACATCACCACCAACTCCTACTTGTCGTCACCGTCATCGTCTCTCGTGAAGGATGGGCCCGCACCACCATAACCAGGTGGGTTCCACGGTGGGAACTATGGAGGGTGCTGAAAGTAGTCGGGATATGCATGGTGCATCTCCCCAAATAGGTACGAAAATCCGGCAATCACCCCCTGGTATAAGCTCTCCTGGCTATGCCTCAGCTGATCCTGCGTGGCCCTGAGCTGATCTTGACTAGCCCGGATATGGTCCTGGCTGGTCCTAATCTGGTCGATGTGCGTACCATGCTGTTCCTGCGTAACACGCATCTGCTGGAACTGCTGATAAAACTCAGGCCAATCCTGATGCTGGTAGTACTCATGGTGCTGCGGCTGGTGTGGTGGTGTGTGGTGCGGTGGTGTGTGTGGTCCGTGCTGCTCCTGCATCTCTATATCCTCTTCCTCTTCCTCTGCTGGGAGTGGGGGCAACGGGTCCCAGACCTCGTTGTTGAGCCCCCTCAACCTATCCCCGTGATCAGTCTCAACAATTACCCCCATCGCCTTCAGTGACCTGATGTCAACATGAACCCCCTCGGTTATCAGAGTGAGACCCTGAAGCACCTCCTCAGTCATAAGGTGTTCGTTGTACGCAATTTCGGTCACATACTGACCGCCATGTATCTGACTGTTAGGAGTCCTCCCTGAGCACTTCACAAAGTATTCAGCCATTCGCGCCGCTAAGTTGATGGGTGCTTTCTCCACCAATGCGTATAGAAAAATCAAATCTGGTGTTGCACAGTTACCAAGACTGTCCATGCGACCGCATATAGTGTGGCTAAACACATGGTGCATCACTCGCACCAGAGGGTCTTTAAGTCGTGAGGCCTTTGACATCCTTGGGTTGTATGGGTCCCCAACGGCATTTGCAGCCCAAAACGCATCCCGTGCTGTATCAGAGGGGAAGGTGAACTGCTCTGTGAAGACATCGGGATCATCCATGTCTTCTCTAGTGTAAATCCCGAGCCTCCTACCTAAACGACCAACCGACCACCTGTGCCATCGACCACATAATCTGAAAGCTATCCGCTCCTTGTGGCGGAATTTGGGTCGTCGAGCAGCAACCGGTTTTTCGTAGGCATATGATGCAAAGAACTCGATGGTCAGCTCCAAGTAAACGGGTCGGTTGCAACCGACCAGATTTGTAAGTGGGCGACTCATCATGTTCTCTAAACGGTCATACTGATTGAGCTCTTGCATTACTTCCCAATCCAGCCATCTAGGGACTCCGAACTGCCCCCTCCGGGCCCATAGTTCGTCTCTTTTTGGAATGCATAAAGCCTCACGCTCGTCGTTGGGGTTGAATTGTAGGAAGGGATGATTCATCTGCACGAGGAATATAGTTAGAAATCATGGAACAGGAAAAATTTTATTCGAAAACAGCAGAACGCACAATTATGAAGGAACTGTGAATCTGATCTGGGCATCCGGCACGGTCGTGCGGCGATACGCACGGTCGTGCGTCGCCGATGACGTGCACCATCTGCCCAGGGAACTCGGAACTGGACGGTGTGCGGTCAATCGGCACAACCGTGCAACACCGAACAACAAGCTTGAATCGTGATTTACCCGGAACGGCACGACCGTTCCATCCAAGGAACGACCGTGCGACTGCTGACCTGCAGATTTCAACCCCCTGAACTTTGAATAGCCTGATTTTCCCAAAATCAACAACTTTTTTGCACAAACAGGGGTTGGAAACTTAACCGGGTGTTCACGATAAGCAAGATTCAAACAAGGGTTAGGGTTTCGATTTGTTTATGAAGAGAACCCTAATAAATCCCTTGAAGAATCGGAGGAAATCTAACCTAGAAAGCAGGGAAACAAGAAATCTACAACTACGAACGTACCGTGCGAAGAAGGGTGTAAGATCGTGCGAAAAACCGTGCGATTTGATGAAGTATCGCTCTGGAACGGCCTGGTGCTGGTAGGGTTTCGCGAATTGTGAATGGGGGTTGCAGATGAGGGTATTTATAGTGCCAAATGACAAAACTGCCCTCAGCCTGACGCACGGTCGTTCTCCGTTTAGCACGGTCGTGCGTCGCCGACAACATTCACTTTTCTCGGTGATGCACCGAGGGTGCGATCCACCGTGCCAGCAGCTCGGAAATGCACGGGCGTGCGAATCCTGGCACGCTCGTGCATCAGCTGCAGATCAGAATTTTCCGCAGAAGCCATTTCCAGCAACTGTTTTGGCCGTTTTTCGCCATTTTTTCAACACGCCTACTGTTCTACCAATATTGCAACATAGAACCTTCGCTCGGCACGAATAAAAACTGTACAAACTAACGGAAACTACCTAACTAACCTAAATTACGCTAAAACTACAAAGACATAAAAACGGACAATTTTGCCCTTATAGCGCCAAAGACGCTCCTGCTACATTTTTGTCGGCGAGTCAGTAGCGTAGACTCATGCTAAATTTTTGTCGACGAGTCGATAGGAAGACTCCAAGTTAAAACTAGAAAATAAATCCTAAATGACGATACTACCCCTAAAGCGCAAAATACGCTCTTGCTGCATTTTTGATCCACGAGTCAGCAGCGTAGACTCTCTCCTCCCCACACTTATGATGTGTGCAGGGTTTGGAGTTCAATAACCTCCATCACCGACTCTGTCGGCCCGGCAACGTATAACTTCAAGCGATGGCCATTTACTTTGAAAATAACGCCGTCCGCGTTCTCTATTGCAACAGTCCCATATGGAGGTACCTCTTTAACCGTGTATGGGCCTGTCCAACGTGAATGAAGCTTTCCGGGAAATAAGCGCAACCGCGAGTTGTAAAGAAGAACAAGATCGCTCGCTTGGAATTCTTTGTGGTCCTTCAAGCGTTTATCGTGCAATCTCTTCGTGCGCTCCTTGTACAACACCGAGCTCTCATAAGCGCGTTGTCGCAACTCTTCCAACTCATGAATCTGGAGAAACCGGGCTTCACCTCCGGCTTTTAGGTCCAGATTTGCGGTTTTTAGCGCCCACATCGCTTTATGCTCCAACTCAACCGGTAAATGGCATGCCTTTCCGTACACAAGCCTAAAGGGAGTAGTCCCAATAGGCGTCTTGTAAGCCGTACGAAAAGCCCACAACGCTTCATCAAGCTTATCCGACCAATCCTTGCGGTTTGCACCTACCGACCGCTCAAGGATTCTTTTCAGCCCCCGGTTCGTGACTTCCACCTGCCCGCTTGTCTGTGGATGATAGGGCGTGGATAGACGGTGATGCACACCGTAACGGGACAAAGCTCTCTCGAGCTGAGTATTGCAAAAATGCGTCCCTCTGTCACTGATAAGCGCTTTCGGAGCGCCGAACCGGGCAAATAAGCTTTTCAAAAATCTCACGACCACCCTGGCATCATTGGTGGGTAAGGCCTGTGCCTCCGCCCACTTCGATACATAGTCAACCGCGACCAAGATGTACTTATTACCTCGTGAGGGGGGAAATGGTCCCATGAAGTCTATCCCCCAGATATCAAAGACTTCACAAACCTGAATCCAGTTCTGAGGCATTTCATCACGTGCTGATATATTTGTCGCCCTCTGGCAAGCATCGCACGCTCTAACCCAACTCTGCGCATCACGAAATATAGTCGGCCAATAAAACCCGGAATTCAACACTTTCTTGGCGGTAAAGTTGGCTCCATGGTGGCCTCCGGTAGGTCCATCGTGACAGTGGCGCAGAATATCGGTCGCCTCCTTCCCTGAAACACATCTCCTGATCACCTGATCAGCACCAACCCGAAACAAGTAAGGGTCATCCCAAATGTAGTGCTTGACATCCGAAAAGAATTTCCTCTTTTGCTGGTGAGTCAACCCTTTAATCAGAATCCCGTAAGCAAGGTAGTTCGCAAGTCGGCGAACCATGGCGACTCATCGCATATCTCAACGCTCATCAAAGACTCGTGTGGGAAGCTGTCATTTATGGAATCCCAACGCGCGTCCACGATGTCTCCATGCTCTAACCGAGATAGATGGTCAGCCGCTACATTCAACGCACCCTTTTTATCTTGAATTTCAATATCGAACTCTTGTAGCAACAAGATCCACCTGATCAGACGCGGTTTGGCGTCCTGTTTGCTGAAGAGATATCAGATGGCAGCGTGATCAGTATATACAACGGTTTTCGAAAGCACCAAGTACGATCTAAATTTGTCAAATGCGAAAACGACCGCCAAGAGCTCTTTTTCTGTCGTGGTATAATGCTCCTGAGCGTCGTGAAGAGTTTTGCTCGCATAATAGATAAGGTGAAAGTGCTTTTCTCTCTTTTGGCCAAGAACGGCCCCTATAGCGTAATCACTCGCGTCGCACATAATCTCAAACGGCAGACTCCAGTCCGGTGCAACTAAAATAGGGGCCTCAATCAACTTTTGCTTGAGAAGGTCAAAGGCTCTCAAGCAATCATCTCCGAATATGAACGGAGCGTCTTTCTCCAACAAACGGGTCATGGGTCTGGCGATTTTTGAAAAATCTTTAATGAATCGCCGATAGAACCCGGCATGACCGAGAAAGCTCCGTATCACTCTAACAGAGGTGGGAGGCGGAAGTCGTGAAATGATATCCACTTTGGCTGGATCGACCTCCATACCAGCATGCGAAATCTTATGTCCCAGAACTATGCCCTCCTTCACCATGAAGTGGCATTTCTCCCAGTTCAGGACCAGATTCGTCTCCTCACACCTCTTCAACATTTTTCTCAAATTTTCCAAGCAATGATCGAAGGAATCCCCAAATACCGAAAAATCATCCATGAAAACCTCCATGGAATCCTCGATCATGTCATGGAAAATTGCAACCATGCATCTCTGGAAGGTCGCTGGTGCATTACACAACCCAAAAGGCATCCGCCGGTAAGCGATGTGCCGAAGGGGCATGTAAAGGTAGTCTTCTCCTGATCCTCAGGAGCGATAGGAATCTGGAAGTACCCAGAGAACCCGTCCAGGAAACAGTAATACAACTTCCCCGACAGACGTTCCAACATCTGGTCGATGAATGGAAGCGGGAAGTGATCCTTGCGAGTAGCATCATTGAGCTTGCGGTAGTCAATGCAAACTCGCCACCTAGTGACGGTACGGGTAGGAATTAGTTCATTCCTATCATTCGAGACTACAGTCATACCACCTTTCTTAGGTACAACCTGCACTGGACTCACCCACACAGAGTCCGAAATAGGATAAATCATGCCGGCATCCAACAACTTAATCACCTCCTTCTTCACCACATCCTGCATATTTGGATTCAAACGCCTCTGATGCTGTGCACATGGTTTGTACTCGTCTTCCATCAGAATCTTGTGAGTACAAAAAGAAGGATTGATGCCCTTGATATCCATGATTTTCCATGCAATGGCTCTCTTATGAAGTCTCAGAACCTCGAGAAGCTGATTTTTCTCATCCTTTTCCAATGATGCCGAAATTATGACCGGTAAGCGACGCTCCTCGTCAAGAAATGCATACTCGAGATGTGGTGGGAGTTCTTTCAACTCCAAAGGCGTCGGATCTTCAACCGAAGGCTCTGCTTCCTCCTTTTTCACATGGTCAATTTCAAGAAATCTCTCCGGACTCTGGGAACCATCGTCACCAATCTGATAGACTGGCTGCTCGAAATCGTGGCCCTCCTGCATAATGCCAATCAGGTCCCCACATGACAGACGTGTGTCCGAATCAATCTCGTCAATAGTACCTTGAAAATGAGAGCACACACATGCATCGACAATGTCGACATAATAAAGCTTGTCATCGTGACATTGCGGATGCTGCATCGACCTTTTGATATCGAATGTCACGTGCTCATCATTCACTCGGAGCGTGATTTGGCCAGCTGCCACATCAACAATCGTCCTCGCTGTATTGAGGAAAGGACGTCCAAGTATCAAAGGTACCCTTGAATCTTCGTCCACGTCAAGGATAACAAAGTCCACGGGGAAAACAAATTTATCGATTTTTACAAGCATGTTTTCCACAAATCCGCGTGGATACTTTATTGAGCGATCTGCCAACCGAATGCTCATCCTAGTGGGTGACGGCTCACCCAGATCTAGTTTAGTAAAAACCTTATACGGCATAAGGTTAATACTCGCTCCCAAATCAGCCAATGCATGGCTAACAGACATGTTTCCAATCAAACATGGGAGCGTGAAACTATCAGGATCTCCCATTTTCGTGGGCAGACGGTTTTGCAAAACGGCGGAACAAGTCTCATTCATCACCACACATGATATATCCTCGAGCTTCTGTTTATTCGAGAGGATATCCTTAAGGAATTTCGCATACTTTGGCATCTGGGCCAAGGCTTCAACAAACGGTATATTGATGTGTAGTTGCTTAAACAACTCAAGGAACTTACCGTATTGTTCTTCATTCTTCTGCTTCTTCAGCCTGCCTGGATAAGGTACTGGAGAAGTGTAATCTTTAACCGGCTCCTGGACTTGTGTTGTACTTGCTGGGCGCAGCCTGGCTTGCACCTCGTCCGGTGTGTCAGTCGGGACCGCTTCAGTGATCGGTGCTGAGTCCGATATGACGGGTCCGGTAGTTTTTCCACTCCTGGTCATGACAGCATTCACATCCCTGTGTCCGCCCGGGTTTGGTTCTGTATTACCCGGAAGACCTCCTGGGGGTCTTTTGGACATCATCTGTGCCAGCTGACCAACCTGATTCTCGATATTCTGAATCGAGGCTTTCTGACTCCTCATTTCTCCCTCGTTAGCTAGAAAACGATCTTCGCTTTGTTGGTATCGTTTTTCAGAGCTAGAGAGAAGCTGAGCCATCATATCCTCCAGCTTGGAACTAGACTGAGGGGCCTGCTGCTGGGAGCTACTCCCAGTGCCCTGATTCTGGTACGAATATGGACGCTGCTGGTAGGGTTGGTTGTACTGCTGGTACTGCTGACCCTGCTGAGGTGCTGGAGCACGCTGAGTGAACCCCAATGGGTTCTGATTTCCTGCGTTCGCTCGCCACCCAAAATTTGGGTGATTTCTCCAACCGGGATTATAGGTGTTGCTGTACGGGTTGTTCTGCGGCCTTACCTGATTACTCACGAAATCTACTTCTTCGTGGCCCTCATATACGACTCCCTGAAAACATGCCCCAGGCTCGTGTGACACTCCGCACTGGTCACATCCCGAGCCAGCATGCGCAATCATCTGGGACCTGTCGAATCTCGATGCAAGAGCCGAGATTTGTGCAGTAATGGCCGTGTAGTCGTCTACAGCATGAACTCCTGAACGAGATGATGATGATGCCCGACCTCTATCTCCGTCCCGACTCGAGCTGGATTTCAACGCAGCTTTTTCTATAATATCATACGCTTCAGTCGGCGTCTTAGTTCCAAGATCGCCTCCCACGTTCACGTCTAATCGCTCTTGCGTATTATAGCTGAGCCCCTGGTAGAACGTCAAAACCAGCTGTCGCTTGGAGAAGCCGTGATGTGGCACATCAATCAACAAATCCTTGAATCTCTCCCAAGCCGCATGCAACGACTCGCCCTCGTCCTGGCGAAAGGAAACAATCCGGTTCCGTAGTTTGTTCGTTTTCTCAGGTGGAAAATATTTCTGCATAAACTGCTCCGCCAACTGATTCCAGGTCCTGATGGACCCGACAGGAAGGGACATAAGCCAAGCTCTAGCTTTGTCACGTAATGAAAACAGAAACAACCTCAACCGAATCGCATCCTCCGAAACACCTGTAATCCTAAATGTCGAACAAATAGCAAGAAAAGCAGCGATATGCCTCCTGGGATCCTCATGCTCACGTCCGTCAAACTGTACTGAATTCTGCACCACGTTAATAATACTAGATCTAATTTCAAAAGTAGGTGCATCTATAGTGGGCTGAAGGATACTCGGCTCCAGGCCTGCCCTTCCGGGCTGATTTGTTTCATTCAACGGTCGGTCGTCGTCCGCCATGACGACTCTCTCCTCGTCCCCTGAGCTTTCGTCTTCAGAGATAATCACCGGCTCGTCGATTACATTTGCTATGTGTTGTGCAATGACAAGCGACCTTTCGCGCAGCCTCTTACTTCTTCTAAGATTATGTGCTGGTTCGTCAGTAGGCTCAGCAATAGCGGGCGCGAGAGTTGAGGACATCAACCTGCAAACGAAAAACTGACACAATGAATAGTTTATTAATATAATAATGTTTTTTTTAAGCTGAATAGAAACAGAATATGTGTAAAAATGGGCTGAAAATTTTATAAAAATCCAAAAATGGGCCGAAATTTTTATAAAATTAAAGCAATGAAAATAATCGAATCGGCTAGTTTAAAAACGATTTTTAAGAGCCGAAAATTCAACGAATAAATGAATAAATAAATCAGATTTGAACAAATAAATAGAATAAAAATTTACAAGTGTACAAAAGAATCATGAAAACGAATAAATTGAATTAAGAGCTAGAAATATTAACAAATAAATCAACAAATAAATAATCATGAAAATATACACAAATATTAACAAGTATATACACCGATAACACAATGACTCGGGTCGTTCCTAAAACTCGCCACTCCCCGGCAACGGCGCCAAAAACTTGGTACGTGCGCGACTACTCATATTTTTACAATGAAATTACACACGAATTGGTTTTAAATTTATAAAAGTGATTATTACTTTTACATCAAAACACACACGAAAGGGCAAGTGTACCCCGTCATATATGTAGTAAAGTATCGGTAAGAACCAAGTATCGATCCACGGAAATGGGCGGAGAAATAATACTAGACCTTTGCCACTAAATTACCGGTAAAAACATAAGTTGTCTTGGTTTTAATTAATCTAAAGTAAGCATAAATAAATACTTATAAAACATAGTAAATTATATATAAATAGCCTTGCTTAATACACAACCAAAGCATGTCATCTAAGTCAGTTTTGGCACTAGAAGCATTCGGTCAATTTTCCATTTCGAGACAATTAGTATCCCTTTCGGGAATCCTAACATGACAATCATTCGGAAAGTTAAAACGATAAACACACTTTAACCACCTAAAATTGTTCTTTAACGTGCGATTGATTAATGTCTACAAAAATCTCCTAAAAATAAGTTAGTCATCCGTTAGGAGTTTTCTAACCTCACTTAATCAAGGAAAGCAACACCGATAAACACAATGCAACCACCGAGACAAGCATAAACTAGATTAAATCACAACCGAGTTCATTTTACAAATCTTGCACATAAATTCACCAAGATAGCAATTTTGGCCGAAACTACTAACTAAGCTAACAAATCATGGCAAGAATTCGTAACAACACCATCTAACCCGTTAGAGTCCTTCCGTGAGGGCAAGCTTTCTTGATTAATAATAATTACATTTTATTAAACCACTAACCCGTTAGAGTATCATGGTGCCCACATTTTAACCAAGTTAAGCTAGTTAACTAAATTAAAAGTTTACTAATACATGATTAAATAAGCTTCATTTTTCAACTATCTTACCTAACCAAGCACCAATCATCCAACACAATTACTTATAATCAAGAAATCAATATCAATAACAAGGTTGCAAACTAATCATCAAAGATAATCATAGAAAACACTTCCAAATTTCATTACAAACATAGATTAACATACTAATGGTTATAATCAAGCAAGGGATTGTTGTGTTTTTGCCCAAAGGCTACAATAATACATAAACATTAACCTAAATGCTTGAAAGATTAACAAAAACATGGAAAGATTAGAAAACCCAACCATAAACAAGCATAAGATTAAGAATCCGGATAGTAAATGAGCAAAACCGGGCAATGTGGCTTGAATCCAAGTGAAAGCAGAAGCCTTCGGAGCCTCAAAATCGCCTGCAAAGCTCTCTAAAATTCCAGAGTTACTAATAGAATGGTTCTGTTCTGTTTTTATGCTTTTTCCATGTTGCACGGTCGTTCTTCCGATCGCACGACCGTGCACTTTAAGCAATTATTGGTGGTGGTCCACCATACTGCGTGACGTCACAGATCGTTGACTGGTCTTCGGACACGCACGGGCGTTCTTCACTTGGCACGGTCGTTCCTCACCGAAGTCTAGTTGCACGCCTGGTCCTTTGGTCGTTCAGTTCCGATGTCTTGTTTGGTTGTCGGATCCGCACGACCGTTCCGCATACGGCACGACCGTGCCTTTTCGGGTTGGCCTTCAATGCCTTGCACGCGGAGTTGCACGCCTCGTTCACTGCCGGGTCATTCAGGATCATCGGTGACGCACGGTCGTGCATGTGGTCGCACGACCGTTCCAGACGCCCAGGTCATTTTTCTTCACAGAATCTTCGCAGCTTCGTCGTTTTGTCTGGAAAGTCCTCGTTTTTGCTATCATCTTGTCTGGTATGCTGTTTTAGGCCTGTAAACAAAGATGTAGATAATTAAGTATCCGAATGACGGTTTTACGGCTGAAAACGCATAAAATAGGGGTAAAACGGGGGACTAAAATATGTGTAAATTAGTTAATATCAATGCGCTCTCGGATTTGTGCAATCTTGTCTGTTGTTTCTTGAATTAACTCTGGACCAACTAGTTGTCTATCACCCGCGTCAGCTCAACAAATCAGGGATCGACATTTGCGTCCATAAAGAGCTTCGAATGGTGCAGCTTGAATACTTGCATGATAACTGTTATTGTATGAAAATTCAACCAATGGTAGGTGAGTGTCCCAACCTCCACCTAAATCCATTACGCAAGCTCGCAGCATGTCTTCTAATGTCTAAATTGTTCGTTTACTCTGTCCATCAGTTTGCGGGTGAAATGCTGTACTCAGATTCAACTGAGAACCAAACGCTTCTTGAAAGGATTGCCAAATCCTTGACACGAATCTTCCATCTCTATCGGAGATGATTGAGAGAGGCACTCCATGTCATGCAACGATCTCTCTCATGTATATCTCAGCTAGTTTACTCGTGTTGTCTTTTTCCCTGATTGGTAGGAAGTGCGCAGATTTCGTTAAACGGTCTACTATTACCCAAATCGTATCGTGACCTTTGGGCGTCCTTGGCAATTTCGTTATGAAATCCATTGAAATCTGTTCCCATTTCCATTTGGGTATTTCAGGTTGCTGTAGAAGACCTGAAGGCTTTTGGTATTCGACCTTTACCTTGGCGCAAGTTAAACATTTACTGACATATATCATAACATCGCCTTTCATCCTTGGCCACCAATAGAAATCCTTAAGATCTTGGTACATTTTATCCACTCCTGGATGAATCGAGTACCGTGACTTGTGAGCTTCATCGAAAATAACCTTTCTCAATCCACCAAACAGAGGAACCCAAATTCGTTTCATGAAGCATAAAGTTCCTTCCTCGTTTGGCACCAACTGCTTCTCCATCCCACGGAGATACTCGTCCTCAATATTCCTTTCTTTGAGGGCTTCTCTCTGCACGGCACGAATGTGCAATGAGAGGCCTGTCTGGACAATCATTTCCAAAGCCCTAACCCTTATGGGCTTGATCCTTTCCTTTCGACTTAGGGCATCGGCGACCACATTCGCCTTCCCTGGATGATACTTGATCTCACAATCCTAGTCGTTCAACAGTTCTACCCAGCGTCTTTGCCTCATGTTAAGCTCCTTTTGGTCAAATATGTGCTGCAGGCTCTTATGATCAGTGAAGATTGTACATCGCGTGCCATATAAGTAATGTCGCCAGATCTTCAAAGCAAATACCACCGCGCCCAATTCCAAGTCGTGTGTGGTATAATTTTTCTCGTGGACCTTCAACTGGCGAGAAGCATATGCTATTACTTTCTGTCGCTGCATCAACACGCAACCCAAACCTTGACGCGAGGTGTCACAATATACCACGAAGTCATCCGTTCCTTCGGGTAGCGATAAGATCGGTGCGTCAGGAAGCTTGTTCTTCAACAACTGAAACGCTTCTTCTTGTTTGTTTCCCCAATCAAACTTCTTGTCTTTCTGGGTAAGGGAAGTCAAAGGTTGAGCGATTTTCGAGAAATCCTCAATGAACCTTCGACAATAACCAGCCAAACCTAAGAACTGTCGAATCTCGGTTGGCGTCTTTGGAGTCTCCCAGTTCTTTATCGCTTCGATCTTTGTGGGATCCACATGGATTCCATTTCCATTAACCACATGTCCGAGATATTGGACTTCGCGTAACCAGAACTCGCACTTCGAGAATTTGGCATACAATTTCTCCTTTTTAAGTAGCTCTAAAATAGCTCTTAAATGCTGTTCGTGCTCATCCTTCGTCTTCGAGTAGATCAAAATATCATCGACGAACACAATCACAAACTTGTCGAGGTACAGCTTACAAACTCTGTTCATCAAATCCATAAAAACGGTTGGCGCGTTTGTCAACCCAAACGGCATTACCAGAAACTCGTAATGTCCATATCGAGTTCTAAAAGCAGTCTTGGGAATACTTTCCTCTTGAATTCTCAACTGATGATATCCTGATCGCAAATCGATCTTGGAGTAGAAACTCGAACCTTGCAACTGATCAAATAGGTCATCAATTCTCGGCAGAGGATATCTATTCTTGATTGTCAACTTGTTCAATTCCCGGAAGTCGATACACATGCGAAAACTACTATCTTTCTTCTTAACAAACAAAACTGGAGCTCCCCAAGGCGAGAAGCTTGGCCTGATAAATCCTTTGTCTAACAGCTCCTGGAGCTGTGTTGAAAACTCCTGCATCTCCGAAGGCGCAAGTCGGTAGGGTGCCTTAGCCACAGGCGCGGCGCCTGGAACTAAGTCAATGTGGAACTCGACTTGTCTTTGCGGCGGTAATCCTGGCAAGTCTTCTGGGAAGACTTCAGGATATTCTTTTATGACTGGAATGTCTTTGATCTTTGGCTCAGCAGCTTCTTTATCCACGATGTGTGCCAAGAAGGCAACACATCCCTTCTGTAAACACTTTCTAGCTTTCAGACAGCTAATGATTCTCAGAGGTGTATCGCGCTTTTCTCCATGAACCACAATCGTCTCTCCATCTTCTATTGGGATGCGGATGGTCTTTTTGTGACAAACAATCTCGGCTTTGTTGCTTGACAACCAATCCATCCCTACTACCACGTCAAAACTTCCCAACTCGACTGGTAGTAGATCCAAAGTGAACTCGTGTTCTCCCAACTCAATTACGCATCCTCTAATGACTTCATTCACTTCAACAAGCTTTCCATTAGCCAGTTCGATTGAGTACGGAATGTCTAACTTACTAGCAGCTAACCCAAGCATTTCTTAAATTCTAATGATACGAAACTATAATCGGCACCAGTATCAAACAGAACAGATGCAAAGCGTTGGTTTATAGGGAACGTACCAGTGATAACGTTTGGATCCTGGCACACTTCCCCTGTGCCAATGTTGAACACCCTCCCACGAGCTTGATTCAGTTTTGGGCATTCCCTCTTAAAGTGCCCAACGTCTCCACAATTGAAACATCCCGGTCCCCGACCATTACCATTTCCATTTCCACCTTAAGTGTTGTTTTGGTTTCGATTTCCACTCCCAGCTTGGTTCGCAAAATTTCCACGGTTTCCATTTCTGCCATTTCCTCCCTGTTGGCGGTTTCCATTACCATTCCCATAGCCTCGATTACCACCACGCCCAGCACCAGTTCTGGCCCAACATGTATCCTTCGAGTGGCCGTTCTTCCCACATGACTCGCATTTCCTCAATCTGCACTGGCCAGAATGATGGCGCTGGCACGTATCACACTTGGGCAGAGTGCCCATGTAACCTTTCCCCTTGTTTTCACTGCCAGTCTTTACTTCAGCTGGCAGATTTGTATCTCTTTTCTTGTTGGCAATGCCAGTACCTTGCTTGAAGTTGGAAAATTTCCGTTTGTTTTCACCAGACGACTCCACATGAGTCTCCTTCTTCCTCGGTTCAGAAACTGAAAACTTGTTCAATCTAATGGCTTCCTCAGTAAGTGCCACACTGAGATCAATGGCTTCAGTGATCGTTGCAGGCTTGGACGTGGTAACCATGCTCATGATCTGGGGTGCCAATCCCCAAATGAAGCGCTCAATGCGTTTAAATTCGGGCGTGACCATGTACGGCACCACATGGGACAAATCATGAAACCTTTGAACATATTCTGCAATCTTGGGACCTTCCATTCTTAGGTGCCAGAACTCAGTTTCTAGCTTCTGTATTTCAGCTCGCGAACAGTACTTCTTCCTCATGAGCTCCTTCAGCTCATTCCAGGTTAGTGCATATGCCGCCGCTTCTCCCAAAGTTTGCACTTGCAAATTCCACCACGATAGGGCACCATCCAGAAACAGCCCTGAGATGTAGGTCACTTGTTGCTCGGGAGCACACTTGCTCATCCTTAGGACAGAATCTGTCTTTTCTGCCCACCTGACAAACGCAACAGCACCTCCAGTGCCGTCGAAATTTATGGGCTTGCATTCGAGGAATTGCTTGTAGGTGCACCCTGCACATACGTTAGAATTTACTATTGGTATTAGCGGATGTGCTAGAAATATCCAAATGTATCGCAATATATCTCAAGCGACGTAACATTACCATTGGGTGGATTGTTATTGACGTTGTTGTTCGAGATATTTTCGCTTGTTTCGGCATGGGAGGCCGCATACTGAGCTATAGCCGCGGCAATTATCCCTTGGAGTTCCGCCTCAGTAGTGGGCATGCGCGCGTCGCGTCGTGGAGGCATCTTCTAAAGGATGATCATGTTGGTCAGGTCATAGTAAGTATAAAAAATATGCATATATAGTAACATCCATCAATCACATAACATCTCATGTTAATATATAAAACAAATAATTCAACAAAGCATATAGTGAGAACGTTACCATTAGGCTTTCATTAATCATGACCACCATATTGTTTTTACACGTTTTACAATACATCACATATCAAAATAAGATCATGGGGTTACATCACCCCCAAAAATACAAATCTGTCCACACAAATCATGTACAAAAGCGTGGTCTTCCAAAAAGTCTTCGCAAGCTAGCCCAATTGCGACTTTCTCACCAAAATGATCTACCTGCATCAAACCAAAAATATCTATGCTGATGGCGGAGGAGGAGGAGGAAGATGAGAGAAAAGCAACTGGTGCATGTGCACCCAATCCTCCTCTAAGGCACGAATGACGCGCAGCAAATAGGCAATCTGCTGCTCAGATGTAAGGAAACGAACATCCGAATCGGGGGGAAGCGGAAGGGGAGTGTGCGGTGCAGCGAAAGGAGTCTGACAGTGGCACGGAGGACGTGGAGCTTTCTCTAACTCCTGAATGCGACGACTCAGTGCGTCCTGCTATAGCTGTAGAGAGATGAGTATGTCCTCTGTCGTGTACCCCACATGATAAGGGTGGTACGAATCTGATAATGGCATAACATTAGGCGAAGCCCACAGAAACGGCTCGCCCGACGGTACGAAAGATGGTGCAGTGTGAGGGAACTGGGACAAGAACGGTACTAATGACGATACAGGTGGAACAAAAACAGGAGGCTGCCTCGATGAACCCTCCCCAGGACGAGGTGGCGGTATGTCCTGGAGGAATGTGTTGGGAAGATCTGTGCGATGGACGTCAGAGGTGTGTGGGTGGAACAATGGAATCTCAGTAGGTGCGGAAACAGGTGCTACAGGAGGAGTGACGGGTAGCACAAACGATGGGTAGTCATCATCCTCGATCCACCCGTTACGGGTGTCAGCATAACAAGGATCAATGTGAGAAGCAAACGGTGCATGGTCAGCATGCACAGGGGCTGAAACAGGTACTACTGGTGCAATAATGGGTGCATCAAAAATAGGAGCATCAGGAATCGGTGGTAACTCGACAGGCGCAACAATGACAGGTGGTGCTATGTCCGGCATATCGACATGACCAGGCTCAGGTAAAGGGTCTGGCAAATGTGCAATAGCTGGGGCCTCAATGGGGTCATAATCAATGACCGGCTCCGGACCAACAGGAGCAGGCTCATCAGGCAAAAACTCGACCTCTGGCTCTGGGTCAACATCGAGGATAACGAGAGGCGCAGCCGACATCGCCATGTCTGAGTCGGAATCAGAGGAATAGAGCTGTACGCCCTGGGCGTGCGGTGAAGCAGACGCTACATACTCGAATGAGTAAGCACCAAACAGATCAAAAGGAGCCTCCTCAATGGGAGCCTCGACTGGAATGATAGGATCAGCAATGGGCATATCAGCAGGAATCTCAGCCAAGGGAACAACAGGGTCGACAACAGGATCATCAGCAAAAGGGACATCGGCATCCATGAGGGCTACTCCATCTTGGTCACCCTCCGGGGCACCCTCTAGGAACAAATCGATGTCATCGGCGAACTCATCATGAGGCAGATCCTCGAGAGGAATTGCGGCGATCGGTAGAGGTGCAGGGACCTGAAGAAGAGGTAGGTCCCCATCGAAAGGGCCATCAGCAATAGGAATATCATCTCCAAAATGAGGAAGAGCAAACGGCTGGAAATCATCCTCATCCGTGCTAGTAGTGTCTGACGTGTACACCTCACTCTCTGACAGAATCTCATCGTTCGACACGATCGCTAAAGGATCCAAAGTGTCTGATACTCCATTATCTGAAGATGATGGCATGGTGTCTGTAACACAACCACACATATGCACATATATCAACATGAACTCAAATAAACATGTAAGTCACAATAATGCAAACAAGTAATCCTCCTAGTCTTCCCAGACTATCCCTCCGAGCCTCTCAGACTGAACTTCCTAGCCTCTCAGACTAATTCCCTAGTCTCTAAGACCAACCTCCCAGTCTCTAAGACTAAACCTCCCCAATCTCTAAGATTGAACCCCTCAGTCTCTAAGACTGAACCTCCCCCAGTATGTAAGACTGAACCTTCCCAGCCTCTAAGGCTGAACTCCCTCAGTCTCTAAGACTGAAATATAATAATTTTTGAAAAGTGTATTTGTGCCTTTTTGTTTGTAAAAATGTTTTGTACCCTGGATCTGGACGTTTAGTGTATGCAATGTAAAAATGTTTTCGTGAGAGCCCTAGTGATCATAGTCTAGACTCGAGAAAGAATCCTAGTTCGCTATGATCGAGGCTCTGATACCAAGCTGTCACACCCTTGCTTTTGCGGAAGCGTGGGTTTAATTTGGTGTGACTTCTTAATGCCATAGCAACAATCATAACAATGCTATATGAAAATAAAACACATGATGATCATCCATTCATTAAATTTAAAGTTACCACAACATCATTGTTTAAAATGTCGACACATAAAAAAAGTTACACCCATGACATGATTAAAGCGTGTTCACATGACACAACAAAAGACTTGAATAAAAACATGGTTTAAGACATGTAACCCGTCCAGGTAAGGGTTACACCTCCTAAACCTGGATGACCTCATTATTCACTACGCAGCTTGACACAATTGCACACTTCACCAGATCCATTAATTTCCTGAAATACATGTAGTTTAAAAAAAATCAACAAAAGTTGAGCGAGTTCATGTAAAAGTGAGTATGTATAAACCTTCAAAGTATGAATAAAAGTCCCTGGTATGTAGCAGTAAGGAAAAAAGAGATCACCAATGGGTTGCAAAGCCATGGGTATGTGTGAAAAGGTGCAGGAAGACTCAAACCTAGCAAATTTGTTACCGGGCTTCGGCTGTAAGACACAGTCACCTCTATGGGCCGCCCCGACCTCATGGGTGTGGGCTCGCTACACCCAAATAGATCTATCACTCATGTCCCTTGGTCCTAACAACGAGGATTAATGGCCTTAAGTGTTGTACCCACCCTTCACATGATCTAGTAGTAAAAACCCTCCCTACGCTAACCATACCATGTAAATAAATGTTTGTAATAATTATCGCATGTATTTCACCCCCGAAATATAAAACTGAAAACATTAAAGAGAAAAGGGGGACATGAACTCACAGAAGTGCGTCTCCTGAATAGAATAGTCAATCCAAACTCGATCTGCTACGCGATGACCTACACGTACTAATGTCTATTAGGCGAACGGGTCGTGCCTTAGCTTAGGGTTTAATGTTCTGAGTCGCGTTACTTTGACATTATTCCAAGTTTGTGACTACTTGTTAAAGTAATAATAATTATTTTAACTTATAGTTTGTTTTTAGGAAAATAGTTAGGCAACTATTTCGTATCCACACTTCTCAAGTATTTTATATGTGTATTTCCTTCCCAATGATGGGGGTATTTATACATGTATTTTGTGATTAAAATACTTGACATTATATATTCCTAAGTCCCACTTTAGAAAAATATACAATAACTTATTTATCCAAAAATAATATATCCCAAATATATATTTCCACGTATGCTAGAAAAATATATCATAAGTTCTCAAAATAATATATTTTTCTACTTGTTTCAATAACATGTTATACGTTGTAATAATTCATATTTTTCGTTATCAAAATATTATCCATCCAAAACATACCAATAACGGTATTTTGTTAAGTTATAGTATTTTTCTCTAAATAATATAACTAGTTCCCAAATCCACAATTTATCACACAATCAGTTTAGCAAAATATATATTCTTAATATATATACTTGTCCATTTTTATTTATGAAAATCAACCTCCGATACTTTTATTTTGTTCCAAAAATTATGGCGAAGTTTATATTCGAAATACAAGTCATAAGATATACTTGTAATATTTGTTTGGAAAAATATTTTCTAAGTCTTGAGATTTTTAGAAAATTTCGCCAGAGTTTCCCCTAAAAACGGAGGTATCCATGCTATTAAGCATATCATTTTCTTTTTAAAATCAATCAACAACAATCCTTACATTACCAAGAGCAATAATATGTGTCTTTCACACTAGTCATGAACTTGATATATTTCGAAAATGCGTAGTAACTTGGTAAGACTTTTAGTGGACTTAGTTACCTTTCAAAACGTATTTATTTCTTTAAAAATCATTCTCACAAAATGGTTTAGTGTTTACAAGTTGTAAATAATTTTTGCAAAAATTTAAACTCTTGAACTCTTCTTGTAAATAAAACATCTTCTCACTTGTTTTATCTCTAAAAATAGCTTAAGTGTTTGTAATCGTCATGGTTTTCCAAAAACCGCTTTTCTAACTTAGTTTCTTACAAAAATCCTTTGTAAACTCTTGGATTTACAAACTCATCAACTTACTAGTAAGTTTGTATTTTGTGAAAAAATCATTTTCATCAAGTTCATGTCTAACTAGAAAGTGGTTATTTTTCGTAACACATAACCATTTTCTTTTCTTGTTAAATCATGTTTCCTAACATTATTTAACAAGATCAAATGGTGATTAATATCACAAAACCAATAATCATTATAAAACTAACAACATACTCATGACTACATCAAACTGGTAGCATTTCACTTTCAAGTTAACCTTTTATGTTCAAGCTTCATGTAAAGTTTCATGTTCATCTTCTTAGTGTTCTTGTTCTTGTGATTTAAACATAATCATTGTAGGATCGTATTCTAACCCGAACGAGTCTATCAGAGGAGTCTTGATCAGTTACAGGTGCGGAAAACAAGTAACCAACGTAGAAACAACTAGATATTCACTTAAATCACGCTTTTGATTGATATAACAGCTTGTACAATCAAATCTCACACCGGCAGCACCTTGTTATGGAAATCAAGAATTGTTACAAATGATTTCGTTCATGGGGTATATATAGCTGCCTAGATTTCGCTCATTGTGACATCAGACCATAAAAGCGAAATCAGACAATGTGATTTCCCACGTAGTGACATGTCCATATATGTGAAATCAGCATCCTGATTTCCCACATAATGACATGTCCATATATGTGAAATCAGCTTTCTTGGGAAATCACCACTACTACTCTATATTCTCGTATAATGTGCCCTGATCTAACATTCTAAGACTAAGACTCGATACAAGACGAAGTCGACAGATGCATGCACTAACAGACTCCCCCTCAGATGTTGACGAGTCTTAAGTGTCGAGTCTTCGCATCTTCAATCTTGATCTGTCTCTGGGCTTCACTCTCTCAATCTTTCTTTCAGATCTTCAGACTCTTCCTTGCAATATGCTGACACTTTCTCTAAATCATAAGCTTGTCAGAATCAAATGACCTGGCTTTTCAGACATTCTTTTAGCTCAGAATCATCACCAAGCTCAAACTTAAACCTGCATAAACTCTACCTCACAGTAAATTTCTCTCACTTACATGTTTCAAAAATAAAAACCTGCACTAACTCTGACTTTTCTTCAAAACCTGAACAAAATGTTTTTTCAATCTGATGAACCACTTGAAGATTTGATAAAAAATAATCAGTTTTAAAGACAAACTCCCCTCAAATTATACTCATCATGTTTAGCACTCAGAATTTTGAAAATCAGCTTTTCAATATCAGTTGTCAAAAATCTTTTTGGATTTTGAAACTTTATGCTAAAACACACTGAAAATCTTTTTGGATTTTGAAATAAAGAAAAATGTAATGCAGTAAAGAAATATTTACAAACAATATTTTTGTGAGTTCGTGTAAGAGGATCATATCAGTATTTGAGACAAGTCACCAACACCGTTAAGCTTTATTTCATTTTAAGTTCTAAACAATTCACCTAGATTGTCAGTATACTGGTCCACTTAAATTTTCACACAAATTTCAACTGATCCGAGATACGATGTTAATGTTTTAAGCTCTTAAACTTATTCGTGTGTCCCACTACTTGAATATACTTCCATATCCAGATCCCAATATTCAGTCTTACAGGTGAGTATACCACAGATGATATATGTTCAGGGGTTAAATGCGAGGGTCGTGAGAGCTCAGGTCGATACTTCCATATACGCAGAGAGATGACGGCTTCGACTTTTCGGTGTGTCCCCTTTAGAGGATCTTTTGAATTACAACAGCAGCGACTATCAATTTTATTGTTTCATCAGCTTGCTGAGGGCGATGCTATGTTTCAAGCTTTTGCAGAAAGCATTATCCGGGGACTAGGTCAGTATTTCCATACAGCAGAAGTCCTGGGATAATACCCCAGATATCACTGAGTATAAAGACCTAATATCTCAAAATAAGGGACCTTTCAAACAAGATTTTAGGGGTTACCTATATATCCAAGATGTTGTTACCCACAGAATAAGCAAGTTTGAATTTTTAGGTTTATATCTCGTCACAATCTACTAAATATGCAAAAACCTACTGGCATATCCGCAGTGAGATTTTTTATCACATTTTTAACTCTCCAATTCTTTAGCATATTGTGACAATCCACTGATGTACTATCATTTCCTCTTTTCACAACGAAACTCATTTGAATTTTATCATGTTTTTGTCTTTTTCAAATTTTCTAATGTTTTTGGATTTTCTGAAATTTTCTACTCCCCCTAAAATGCAAACACATTAAGGAAATTTGAAAACAAACTGTACAGAAACACGACAACCGACATCGAATCGCATCAATTCACCATTCACTAGGCATAAACAATCTGAACTCCCCCTTTCACAAACCATTTTCTCATTTAGATTTCAAAACACTTAAGTTTGTTTTAATCAAAATGATTTTTCCGGAAAATGAGTTTGTTTTTTACCACTTGTAGGCACTTGTAGGTTAACCACATGTTAAAATTTAGGGATATGGTTCATCATCTTGTTCTTTATGTTATCATGTGTAGTAAATCAAGTACAAATTAATGTCCCTGATTTACCGTTTTGCAATTAAGAAACCTTTGTACCACTTGTAAGAATATTCAACCAATACCAATTGTAGGAATGTCACATCTACATGAACCTTTTTACCAATCAGAATGCCGATTCCTGCTTCGCACTTACCGACCTGGAAGCTCCGGCGTAGTCCTTTATTCTGTAACAATTTCAACACATTTTCAATCTAGATTGAAGGACTATTTCACAAACACACATTTACAAGAATGATGCCGGTTCCTGATCCACAATTACAAACTTGGGATCTCCGGCAAGTCAGGCGTTTACTCAAAGAAAATGTCCACCCAAGCCTGACCAGTCTTGGGTGATTTCAATTCAGATTTTGTTGGGGTGTAAGTTGCTTTCTTTGTAGCATAAAAATCTTTTACCCCTTTAACCTTCCCATCGACAATCTTCCCGAAAATTTTCTTTACTTTCCCATTAAATGCTTTCTCAACATCAAAATTATCCTTTTCAGAATAATACTGATTTGAGATTTCAATCTTTCCAACTTTTCTTTTAAAATTCTCAGTCCTCAATGGTGGAAAGTTCTCATCATCCATTGAAGGAACTGAGTTTTCATCACTCTCATCAAACAGTGGCTCCTCTGATTTTGTGGAATCAGATTCTTCGCCAGATTTTACATCAAATTTCTTAACAACCCATTTTTGGTTGTCAAGTTTTACACTTCGCCTGTAAAATCTCTTCGAACACTCACCAACTTCAAATGTTGAATTTTTGAAAACTTTAAATTTTTCAGTTGGTGGTTCGGTTTTATCAACAATAACTTCTTTCAGTTTTCAAGAAACTCCCTGTTTTGTCTTGGTTGATTTAGGACAATTCCATGCAATGTGTCCAACTTCATTGCATCTAAAACAGGTTCTGGTTTCTTTTCTCTGAGCTTCATTCCTCTTTTTCTCAGCAAGAAATTCTTGATTTGATTTTCTCCAGAATGAGCTATTCTTTTCCTCTTTAGCAGACGGACCTGAAACAAATTTTGTATTTGTTTTAGAAAATTTTTCATTTTTATAATTTTCAGGTGGAATAAAACCAAAACCTTTCTTTTTGAAATTACGGTTATGGTTTGGTTTCTTTTGAAAACCACAACCAGAACTGTAACTCTTTTTCTTGTTTAACCGTTGTTGAACTCTTGAAGTGTATTTTTTAGGTTTTCCAGTAAGATTTAAATCTTTTATTTCAGAAATATTAATTTCTGTCACTTTGAAAACCTTTTTGATCATGTCAAAACGAACACTTCTTATTGGAAACTCTTTATCAAAATATAATTTGTCAGAATCATTTAAAGTATATACAACTTCAAATGTTTCATCATTCAAATTAGATTTTGACAACAAAAATTCTTTACTATAAACCCGTTTTCCCAACTGTTGGTGCAGTCATCTGTCGTCTTCGTCTAATGTCGAGTCCGGGTTGCGATGCGGATCTGATTAAGCATGATGTCATCATGTTTAATGATGACATCATGTGACATCATCATAATATGGATATTATCAAAACAACAACAAACGACAAAGTCATGTTTCATTTGAAAGTGTATAGTAGCCGATTGATATTACTGGACCATATGAGGGTCCAATGGCATGAGAGGAAGCCCAATCTTTTGAGATAAAAAGCTGCCATTCAAAGTTCTACAATAAAGTCAACATGAAAGTTTATTTGAATGGTCAACATATGGGATTCATTGATAGGCTATCATATGAGGTGGATCGCTTTTATGGTCAGCATGTGGGATCGCTTTTATGAAATTATGATGGATCGCTTATACGGAAACATGATGGATCGCTTTTATGGTTTTTGTCTGGATCGCTTTTGTGGCTTGTGTCATTACGAGCGGTCCTGGAATAGTATATATAGGTGGTTTGTTCATTTCATTTGTAACATTGTTCAGATCTGATACCGAGGTATTGCCGGTTTTCCTTGTAAACGAAAACGTTGTAAAATCAATATATAAGAGGATTAAAGTGTGATACAAGCTGTGTACACGTCCTTTTCCTTGTTTCCGCCTCTGAAACGGATTTGAGCTCTTCCGAACGACTCGTTTAGGTCGCGAAATCGATCCTACACCAACGATTTTGAACTCTTTTTGGACGAACTCGAACTCCCGACTGACTGACACGAACTTTCGCACTCGGACTTTGACTCTGACTCCTCATCCTTATCCAACACCTGATCGACCACTCGTTTTATCAGTTCGGACTCATGATCTGTGTCGGACGCTGTGAACGTGACGTCAATATTGTCTGGTAAAACATCGGTTATCTCGGATTCTAACTTAATATTGACTGCCTATTTTAGTTCTTCCTCGTTAGGTTTTCTAGGCGAGTACCCTTCCAAAATCGGAGGCGGACACTTATTATAACAGACACCCTGTTTCTTAAGAGTATCCTTTTTCTTCTTTGACTTTGTTTCTTCACCTTTAAATGCTTCAAATCCTTCAACTGTTGGATAAATTCTATCGATTATGTAGTTACAACTTGTGTAACTTCGCAGCAATCTTCTGATTCTTTCATTTTCAGCTGCTTCACTATCCAACTCTTTCTTCCACTTTGCACATTCTTCTATGTACAAGTTGATCTCTTTCTACTTTGTCATCATGGTAGCATTCATCATCTTCAAAGCTTTCTCTCTTTCAGAGTTAGTCTTCTCCAGACTATTTACATTTCTGTTCAATACATCATATGACTTTTTCAAATTCTTTACATCAAAAAACAACTGTTGTTGGGATTGAACCCTATCAGAGGAACAGATAATTAAAGCCAAAACTGGATCAGAGCAGTGGATCCTGAATAAGCAGATGTTGATATACAAATCTCTCCCCTTGAAAGTGATTACAACTACTGATGACCTCCTATCTGCTGATCTTGCTAAACTGCTGACCCATAACTGCTGCTCAACTAAAGATCTGATGGAAGACTAAAGTCCTACTTATTCAATCTACTGCCTTGAGTCAAGCACTGCTGATCCGGACAAGTGCTGCTGGGTTCACAGCAGTAGAAGGTTGCAGCAGCTGTTCTAAAGTCTGTTTTGTAATAGAATGTATTAGCAGTAGTTAACACAAGCAGTGTCTGTATAGATCAGAGGTTAGAGTTTGTTAGGAGGTTAGATGTCACTTTCATGGTGACGTCAGCTAAGATGCTCAGTAGTTTGCAAGTGCCTATAAATAGTTCAGTACTTTGTACTGTTCTATCAGCTCTTTGCATCATTCGTCTTCTTTGCACGAACAAACTACTGAGCTCTGGCTGAGGGGGAGTTTGCATTCATTCATCAATCATTGTAATCGTGTTTGAAATAAATTCAATCTTTTGGTTCATTGTGTAAAGATATTTGATAAAAGTATTACTCTCGTTTGATTGTATGCAAAGTTTGTTTTCATCTTAATTTCCGCTGCACACTCATCCATCTTCATCTTATTTACAAACATAAAATATAATCAAAATCAAACTCAGATCCAACAATTGGTATCAGAGCTTGGACAGTCAAATTTGATTTAACAATCATTTTGACATAAATAGTTCAGCTCATAATAGTTGATACTGATCGTTTGTTCGTCGTTGAAAAACAGAGTAAGGATTAATCACCATTAAAGTTGATTTCTCAGTATCTGTAAAACAACAAGAATGACGTCACAATCACAGGACGATAAAAACAACATCGGCTCGCTTTTTAAACCACCTATGCTAAAAAGAAATGAGTACAACATCTGGCAGAGGAGGATGGGTCACATCCTCGCTCAACAAAGCACAGGTTGTTGGAGGTCTGTCGTCTTTGGTCCCCATGTTCCTACAGTGCCAAGCGCTGAAGATACTAAAAAGTTCGTTCCAAAACTAGTTGAAAACTATACCGAAACCGACTTTCAAAAGATCGAACTAGATGCTAAAGCGTTTAGCATCATAGCTTCAGCGCTGCCCAATGAAATATATGCTGGACTGTTACACTATAACAGTGCCAAAGAATTGTGGGACGCACTTAAGGAACAGTTTGGGGGTACCGAAGAAGTCATAGAAAACAATAGGGAAATCCTGAACCAACAGTATGAAACATTTTGTCATGTTAAAGGTGAATCACTGACGCAACAATTTGAGCGTTTCAGTTGTCTCATCAGTGAACTGAGGCTTGTTAAAACCACTTTTACAAACTCAACTCAAAATAGCAGGTTCCTCAGGTCACTGCTAGAAAAATGGGACACCATAGCTTTTGTCACCCGAAATTCACCTGAGTTCAAGGATCTGACCTTGACCCAACTCCATGGTCGACTCCTAACCTACGAAAGGGAGTTGAACTAGAAAAGGAAGTTACAAGAGTCAGGAAAAACCGTTGATGATTATACATTCGGTAACACTGCTCTTTTGGGTCAAGAAGAATCTGGGAGTAGTGGTAAGGATCAGGGTTATGATCACTTCATTGACACAACTGCTGGTGCAAATTTTAACAACCCTGATCCTCACTCTACAAGTTATGCATTCACTGCAAACGAAAACCAGATGTCAGACAATCTAAGCTTTGAACTCAATGATCTACAGCATTTTGACCCCACTGATTTAGAGGAAATGGACATCCTGCATCAACTGGCCTTGCTAAGTGTTAGAACTAGCAAGTTTTATAAAAGAACAGGGCGAAAATTCCCAAGGTTGCATGGGAATCTAAGGGTTGGGTTGGATAAATCGAAAATCAAGTGCTACAAGTGTAATAGGTTAGGACACTTTGCTAGGGAATGTAGGAGTCAAACTACTGGCCCCATAATCACTCATCCTAGTTCAAACCCTAGACCTCAAAATCAAAACACTGTGCACTATGCCCAATATGCCCCAGCAGCTCAAGTGAACGCTGCTCACTATGTTGTTGCCCATGTGCTAGTGCATTATGTCCAAACAGCTGCTCCATAGATCCAATATGTTCAAACCCCTGTCCCCCAGGCACAAGTGCAACCTGTACCTCAAACCACTGCTCCAGCAGCAGTACAACCAGATCAACAAAGCTTTTTCACTCAAGGGTTTGTTGACTGGAGGAGTATGCCTGAAGACCTTAGTGATGAAAACTTTGCACTCTATGCCTCCAATGTTTCTTCTCATGATGAATTTTGTTTGATGGCATTAGAGTCAATACAGGAGGGTGTTGAATCTGAAGAGGAACAGCTGGTTTCTGAAACAGTGGATGAGGTGATTGAAGCAGTGGTTACTACTATGGCTAATGAAGTACTGTTGGGAGAAAGTTCAGGCTCCCTGATTGAACCACTGACAGATCCATGGTCAGAAGAGAACAAAGAAGAAAAGGGAGGTGAGAAAGAAGAGAGAGCTGAAGATGAGGAAAATCCCCAATGTGATTGTGCAATGATGGCTGCTGCCAAGGTATCACCTCAAGTTCTTGAAAAACTGTGTTCTGACAATTGCATTATTGCTTTTGCTAACATCAAAGAGGTAAATGAAAACCTTCGTGATAAAATCTTATCTGATGAAATCAAATTTGAAAGATCTCTAAAAGAACTTAAAAACAAATTGGCTGAAAAAGAGAAAGAGATTAGCAGCATGAAAGAAGAGCAAAGCATAACCAAAACCCAACTCCAAACCTTGGTAGAAAAATACCAAGTTTGCAAAAAGGAGTTAGAATCCACCCAGATCACATGTGAGAGATGGGTGGAATCATGCAAAGGGTATGAGGTTATGCTTGAGAAACAGATAAAAATCAATGTGAAATTTGGGGTTGGTTATAGAAAACATGATGATGAAAACACTGCTTTTGGAAAATCTGTTTCAACCACTGATGTAACTGCTGAGTTCATCCCCACAAACAAGAATGGCCAAGAAGTGAAAATCACTGACAAACTTGGTAACAAAATCACACTTGATAGACCAATGGGCCCCTCTGTTTTTGAGGAGATTGAAAATCATCAATTTAAACCAAAATGGTCTGATGAGTGTGATATTCTTGAAAATTTCAAGCCAATGGACTTTACATCAACTGATGGTGTTAATGCTCCAAAAGCTAAAGTTATACCTCTCAAGGACATCCCAGCAGTGGTTAAAGCCTCTGCTACAAAGGAGTCTGAAAAGAGAAAGAAGAAAGAAAAAATTGATAACTTGTTTTGTGAATTCTGTGAGAAAAGGAACCATCTAACAAAAGATTGTTTCCACTTAAAAGCTTATGATATAAACAAAACAAGTGTCATAGTTTCAGCTGAAAGTTGCATTGTTTGTGGTAAAACAAACCACAAAACTCAAGCATGTATGTATCTCAAAAACTTTGATATCAAAAAGAATGAGTACCTTGCTAAAACATCCTTGAGTCCATCAGCATCACCATCGGTCAAATTCACCAAAAAGCAACCACTGTTTGTACCAGTTCAAACAGCTGTCACAAAACAGCTGAACCAAACATCTGTCAAAAGAGATGTTCAGGTTACTGATGCACCTCCAGCCAATCAGTTCAGAAAAGGCAAGGAAAAACAGTCTTACCAAAGGATTCCACACGTTTATGAGACCTACAAAAGGCCCTCTAAACCTAAAGTGAATAGGCATCCTTTTGGTTATCAGCAGGTGATTGGTCAAGACGCTCAACAGTGGTTAGCAAGAAACAGTACTAAAACTTTCCAAACCCCTGACCTAACCACTGTCCATCACTCTGCATCCTTACCAGACACTGCTGAATCCCCATCCAAAGCCCTGTTGACTTTGGAGCCCTTAATGAACTAATCTTTTTACTTCATGTGCAGGGAGCTTCTGCATGCTTTGATAGTCTTTGGTATGTAGATAGTGGAGGCTCCAGGCACATGACAGGATGTAAATCCCTCCTCAAAGACTTTAAAATCCATGGAGGGGGTGATATATCCTTTGGGAATAATAGTAAAGGGAAAGTTCTAGGGTCTGGGACAGTGCAATATGGAAATGTAAAATTTGAAAATGTCAATCTAATAGACAATCTGAAATTCAACCTTCTGAGTGTATCACAAATGAGTGACAAAGGGTTTGGGTCATTCTTCACAAAAGATTGTTGTAGGATTGTTGGACCAGAAATGGTCAAAAAGATTGAAGCAATAATCAAAACTGGTCACACTAAACTTGTTGCTCAAAGAAGTGGCAATGTTTATGTTGTTGATATGTCAAAAGAGTGTCCCAGAGCAGATGCCTGTCTGTTCTCAGCTGCCTCTAACAAAGAGACAGAATTTTGGCACAGAAGGCTGGGGCATACAAATCTTAAGACAATCAGTGAAATCTCAAAAAATGGTTTGGTGAGAGGCCTACCACAAAAATTGTTTTCATGTTCTGAACATTGCATTTCCTGTTTAAAAGGAAAACAACATAAAAGTTCTTATAAGTCCATTGAAGAGTCCAAAACAACCCAGTGTTTGCAAATGCTACACATGGATTTGTTTGGCCCAGTTCAAGTCATGAGCCTCAAAAAGAAAAGATATTGTTTGGTTATTGTAGATGACTTTTCTAGGTTTACATGGACTTTCTTTTTACACTCTAAAGATGAAACTGCAGGCATTTTGCAAGACTTTGTGATACAGGTTGAAAAGCAATTTGACCTTCCAGTAAAAAGCTTCAGGAGTGACAATGGCACAGAATTTAAAAATAAGGAGTTGGATGCCTTCTATGTGAAGAAAGGGATTGTAAGGCAGTACAGCATCCCTTGAACACCAGAGCAAAATGGGGTTGTTGCGAGAAAGAACAGAACTTTAATTGAGGCTGCCAGAACCATGCTTGCAGATTCAGGTTTGCCATTAACTTTCTGGGCAGAGGCAGTAAACACTGCTTGCTATGTCCAGAACAGAGTTTTAATAAACCCTAGGCACAAAAAGACTGCTTATGAAATTCTGTATAAAATTAAACCACTGATCTCATACTTCAAGGTGTTTGGCTGCCCATGCTTTATTTTGAACTTAAAAGATTCCATTTCAAAATTTGCAGCCAAAATTGATTGTGGTTATCATCTGGGATACTCAGCCACTGCCAAGGCCTACAAAGTATTCAATACACGGACCAAGTCAGTGGAGGAGACTTTGAATGTAAAGTTCAATGAACTTTCCTCAATGAAAATCCCAGCAAATCCTGCTGATCTGTTTGATCTTGAAAAGTTTACTTTTGAAAATACTGCTGTCAAGACTAACAGTGCAGGTCCAACAGGGGATACAACACCAGACTATGGGTATGAAATCATCATCCCTCAAAGGTCTGCCACAAATGGAAAAGCATCAGTTGTTCAAAACAGCTGTCAAAGCTCAACCACTGCTACCTCAACAGTTGTTGACCAAAGTAGCCCTTCTACCACTGCTTCCACATCCTCAAACACTGCTGACAAAAGTCCTCAAACAGTGGATAAAAGTCAGCAGTGGTCCACTTCATTACCACCCATTCCACCACCTTTTGAAGCCACTGCTGGGTCATCAAAGTCACCGGCAGTGGTTAGCTCAGATGATACACATTTGCAGCCTTCACCAACAAATGCCATCATACCATACCAAGGAGACTTAATCTTCTTGAGATCTCATCCACCTGATCAAATCATTGGCAACATAAATGAAGGGGTGCTCACAAGAAGCCAAACCCAAAACATTTGTCATTTTGCTGGTTTTCTATCACTCCATCAGCCAGTCAAGTACCAAGAGGCACTAAAAGACAACAGCTGGGTAGAAGCCATGCAAGAGGAGCTCCAACAGTTTAAAAGACAACAAGTATGGGAGCTTGTACCACTGCCAAAAGAGGTTAGTCCCATTGGCACAAAGTGGGTCTTTAAGAACAAAACAGATGAAAGGGGCATTGTTGTCAAGAACAAATTCAGGCTTGTGGTTCAAGGTAACAGACAGGAAGAGGGGATTGATTACGATGAAACATTCGCCCCTGTTGCAAGATTGGAAGCTATCAGACTGTTCCTGGCCTTTGCTGTCAACCACAACATGAAGGTGTTTCAGATGGATATCAAAAGTGCTTTCCTCTATGGTACATTGCAAGAAGAGGTGTATGTATGTCAACCTCCAGGCTTTGAGGATCCATTTTATCCTGATCATGTCTACAGGCTAAACAAAGCCTTGTACGGCCTGAAACAAGCACCAAGGGCCTGGTATGAAACTCTTTCCAACTTTCTACTCTCAAATGGTTTCAAAAGAGGTACCATTGATAAAACACTGTTTCTTAAATGGAGAGGGAAAGATTTAATGATTGTCCAAATTTATGTGGATGACATTATTTTTGGAAGCACATGTACCAAAATGTGTGAAGAGTTTAGAGAATTCATGACAGCTGAGTTTGAAATGAGTGCAATGGGTGAGCTGCAATGCTTTCTTGGTCTCCAAGTACAACAATTGCAAAATGGAACCTTCATTCATCAAAGCAAATATGCTAAAGAACTTTTAACTAAATTTGATATGAATGATTGTAAACCATGCAGCACACCCATGGCCACAAATAAGCTGGTCATGTCTGATGAAAAGGATGAGTTGATTGACCAAACACTTTATAGAAGCATGATTGGGTCTTTATTGTACCTAACTGCATCTAGACCAGACATCATGTTTGCAACATGTGTCTGTGCAAGAAGTCAATCAGCTCCCAGAAAATTAAATCTCATTGCTGTAAAAAGGATTCTCAGATACATAAAAGTTGCTCCCACACTTGGTATCTGGTATCCAGCTAATGGGAATATCAAGCTTTCAGGTTTTTCAGACAGTGACTTTGCTGGATGTCATACCACAAGGAAGTCCACTTCAGGAGGGTGCTAGTTTCTAGGTGATTGCTTAGTCTCTTGGCAAAGCAAAAAGCAAGCAGCAGTTTCAACATCCACTGCTGAGGCTGAATACATTGCTGCTGCAAGCTGTACAGCCCAACTCCTGTGGCTTCAAAATCAGTTGCTGGATTTTGGTATCACTGCCTTAAAGACACCACTCATGTTTGACAGCCAGGCAGCAGAAAATATCAAAAAAAATCCAGTTTCCCACTCTACCACAAAGCACATCGACATCAGACATCACTTTGTGAGGGATTGCTATGAAAAAGGTTTGATTTCTCTGCATCATGTCCCAACTAAAGACCAGCTGGCAGATGTGCTCACAAAAGCACTTGATACAGCCACTTTTGAAAACTTAGTCTCTAGGATTGGGATGCTAAACATGGAATAACTGTCAACATCTTGTTTTTCTATGAATAAAAGCAACAAAATGTTTTCAGAAAATCAAAAATCCATCCTTAGAAATAGCTAAAAATGAAAATTTCATTAAATCCTTAAAAGTCTGCCATAACCACTGATTGTTCAAAAGTCTGCTCTACTTCAAAAAGCCTGTCCACTGCTGAAAGGCAACCTCTGTTCTCTCATTTCTTGATAACCTCTGTTGTTCAAAAGCAGTGTCTTATCCACTGATATGCTATCCACTGATAGTGAAAATCATCCACTGCCCCCTTTTCCACTGCTTTCATCGGTTGCTTTCATCAAAAGTAGTGTCCTTCATTTTCACCAGTGTTTGTCACGTGGGCAGTACATAGCAGTTAGACCTTTTGTAACGGCTGCCACGTCAGCATTCATTCTCTTTCCTATAAAATTCCCCACTCACCACCAACACAGGGTTTTACTGTCGAATTGAATTCTTAAAAATTCTCTTCTCAAAGCAGTTTTTCTTCTCATCTCTCACAAATTCCTTCGATCATTCGTTTCAAAAATGACAAAATCGAAGTCATTTGCAAAACCCACATCAAAATCATCGAAAACAGCCTCTAAAAAGGCAATCTCCACTGAAATTCCATTCAAAAAATCTCACAATCTCCTGAGTCTTCTCACAAAACCAGGAACCACAGATGTTTTCGATTCCATTATTTTCGATTCCATTATTAACATCATGGCAAAATCAAAGTACAAAACTTTGCTCACCGCCGATGCACCAATCTATTTGGTGACCCAAGGGGAGTTTTGGAAGAATGCAACCCTTGAAAAACAAGGAGACATTGCAACCGCCATTCACTCTTCTATAAAGGGTAAAACTGTCCAAATTACACCACAATCCATCTCCGAAGTCTTTCAACTCGATGACCAAGCAGGTAAAACTTCCTTCACTAAAAACGAGTTGCACATTGACTTCATTGAAAGAGGGTATGAAGCCACAATGATGACGAAACTAACCTTAGAAAAAGGTTATTTTCCTCCTACACCCAGATTCCTATTTCATACCCTCCTACTATGTGTTTCAAACAAAACCACTTCTTTTAATGAGATCCCTATAAAGATTCAAAATCTGGGATATGCAATTCTTCAAGAAGAAAATTATAACTATTCTCGGGAAATCTTTAAAGATTTGGTTAATAATGTTGAAACCAAATCATTCTTACTATTTCCAAGGTTTTTAAGTTACTATTTTGAAAAGAAATTCAGTAAGGATGATTTAGCTTTAATAAACCAAGGTGAAACAACTGTGGTAAATTGCCTAACATCTGAAACTTTTTCACGAATGTTAGCACCTTGCAAAACACAAGCAGGGGTGCCTGAGCAGAATTTAGCAGCTACCACTGCTCCTCAGGTATCTGCTGCTGAGCCTACTGCTCTAGGTGATCAAAGCAGCAGACCAACTGTTTTGAAACCCACACCTACAAAACCCAAAAGGCTTTACAAAAAGAAAAATCAAAAACCCCCCAAACCAATCAAAACGGCAACTCTGGAGGATGAGATACCAGAGTTAATGCCTGTGACAACACAAATGTCACAAGAAACCACTGCTGCTTCTTCCTCACAGCAGTTGGTACAAATATCTCAACCCATAACCATAACTCCTCATGCTTCTTCACAAAAAGAACATGTTGTACACAAAGGGCCACCACATTATGATGCTCTGGATGCACTCGTTTCCATTATCCACAGCTCAATGCCCGGAGCAAGTCCGCCTTCTACACCAACCATCACATCCACAATTCCACCAAAAACACAACTACTGTTGGATGCAGTTGATTTGAACCAGGCATTACTCAGTCCTTCTCAATCACCTGTCAATGAGAATATGCCTCAACAAATGACTGAGCCTGCTGTATCATTCATTGCTAACCCACCAACACAACCTGAGGAGGTTACACCCATTGAGTTACAAGTAACTCTTTGTGGTAATCCAAGTGAAGCAGCCACTACAACTGTTGAACCCACTTGTTTACAGTTGGACAGTGGTTACATCAATAAGACTTCCTTGGAGGCAATTCCTTTTATAGCACCTCTGCCAACCACCAGTGGATTTATTTATCCTACTGGCAACATCAAAAGGTTGTCAAGTGTTGAAGGAAGAAGACCCCGGTACCAAGAAAAAGGGGCATCAGTGGTTAATGTTTGGAGTAAACTCCCTATTTCTATCACTGATAAAACCACTGTTAGTGGGAAATCAGATGATCCCATTCAATTGGGTGATGATTTAAAGTACCAGAAATTGACGGCTCGTGTTGAAAAACTTGATAACTCTGTTGTAGAGCTCAAAGATATGCTCCAACAGTTGTTACAGGTACAAAAGGTACAATCCACTATTGTTCCACCTCAAGCACATGCTCTCCAACAGGCACCTGCTACAAATGAGCTCTGGAATCTATTTCAACCTTTTCTCCATCATCAAGCACAAATAGCAGATCGGCAACATGACAAACATGTTCAACAATTGAGAAATGCTATGGAGTCTAGGTTCAAAGACACTCAGGCTGATCTAAAGGCTCTCAAAACTCAGATCCTGCACTCCACTGGCACTGCTCCTCCACCAGTGTTCTTCATTGATCAACTCCCCGAAGATAATGCCAAAAAGGGGGAGAAAATTCAGGAGTGGAGAAGGAAAGGAATAACAAATGGTCTCTACCTTGCACCAGAAAATTCAAATATGACCAAACAGATTCCTTTGCCAGATGGGAGTAAGAAAATTGATGTGACCACAAATGCACTTGCAGAAGCACTTGCATGTGTGAAAAGGGATAGATAGGCCAAAAAGAAAGCCAGGGTAGATTATCCGGATCAGGGTACTTCAGGGTCAAGAGATGATGAAAATCTTATTGATGAAAAGAAGAAGCCTACAAGAAGAGTAAGGCTACCCAAATCCATTCCAGTCAGACGTTCAAAGTCTGCTCAAAAACCACCACTTAAAACAGCTGTTGTAACTCCTGTTGTATCAGCTGCTGTTGGTACTTCAGTAGTTTCAACATCTGCTCTCACTTCAACACACACTACATCCACTGCTTTACCACCATCACCACCAAAATCAAAATCACCTCCTGTCAAAAGGCAGAAGACAGCAGTTGTTATAACTTCTGCTGTAAAGACAACAGTGGTTGGAACACCAGTTGTTTCAACAGCTGTTAGTCTATCACCCACCACTGCCACTACAACCACCTTTCCATCCAAAACATCATCAGTCCCTCCTCAAATAAAGAGGAGAAGGCTAATTCCTAAAGATGATGTCTCTTCACCATCACAAACATCTTCAAAATCTTTAGCTCTTGTCAATATACCAAAACCAGTTCCACTTTCTTCAGTTCCAATGCACAAACCCTTACCTCCTGCAGGTGTTCAATTTCCTCTTGAACTAGAAGCTGTTAGAGAAGAAATAAAATCTTTTTATATTAAGGATGACCCTGCCAAAAGGAGTTTGCCTTCAATCAAAGGATATCCCTGGCCCAAAAATATTGATGAATATTTGAAGATAAAGGCCAAGCAAGCAGAAGATATCTCGAAAAGAAACACACAAGGGAAATCTGACAAAGAAGTTTCAAGATAATATCAATATCTGCTTACACAAGTCAGTTCCCTAGAACGTTTTGCAAAGAATGTCAGTCAACAAATTTCAGAAAGAGCAGCTGAAACTTTGAAGAAAGATTACATTGAAAGCATTATGTTTCACAAGAGATACAAAGGAGAGAGACACATGTACAAAGAGTGGACTGTTCCTGAGCTTGAAGTTGAAGCAGCAAGAATTCAAGACATGATAAAAAGGAAAGTCACTCACACTCCTCCTGATTGGGCAAAGTTCAAAAAGAATGTACCTGACAAACAGTTGAAACTAAAGAGAATGAAAGAAGAACTGGTTGCTGCTGATTTTGGTACAAAAAGACAAATTGCTAGATGGAAAGAAGATATGATCAGGTCAACCTACAAAAGGTTGGAGGAATTAAGAAAGAAAGATCCAAAAATTCCTCAAAAACTTGACTATCCTGAAGCAGAGGTTTCAAAAAGGCCAACAAAGCTGCACACCGGGAAAGCCACTGCTCCTACTAGTACTGCCTTTTACAAAAGAAGGAAACAAAGCCAGTTAGGAGCTGAAACAGTTCAAGAAATTCTTACTGGAAATGTTGTTGTAAAAGAAGGCTTGTTAAGAAAGTTAAAAGAAGAACTTGAACAGGAAAACTCTGCTACCACTGCTCAGCCAGTGATGAACAGGCCAGCCTCACCAAATACTTCTGCAAATAAGCATCTCCCAAGAAACCCACCAGGCTCAAAAATACAAAAGTGGGAAACTGATAAACAGACCTGCGTATTGACTTTGCTCAGGTCTGGTGGAGAAGTGGAGAAAATATCAAGGGAACAAGCTCTTGGCCTGAGTCTTGAAGATTTGCAGGATCTCCTTGATCTTCCACTTGGCAGGGATGATGAAGATACAGATGCCCTTGACTTTGAATTACAATTTAAAGGTCAGATAAGGGAGCTGTTAATGAGGCAATAAAATGTCCACAAATAATGAAGGGTTTTGGCATTATCTGTTCCAGGGGGAGATTGTTGGGATTGAACCCTATCAGAGGAACAGATAATTAAAGCCAAAACTGGATCAGAGCAGTGGATCCTGAATAAGCAGATGTTGATATACAAATCTCTCCCCTTGAAAGTGATTACAACTACTGATGACCTCCTATCTGCTGATCTTGCTAAACTGCTGACCCATAACTGCTGCTCAACTAAAGATCTGATGGAAGACTAAAGTCCTACTGATTCAATCTACTGCCTTGAGTCAAGCACTGCTGATCTGGACAAGTGTTGCTGGGTTCACAGCAGTAGAAGGTTGCAGCAGCTGTTCTAAAGTCTGTTTTGTAATAGAATGTATTAGCAGTAGTTAACACAAGCAGTGTCTGTATAGATCAGAGGTTAGAGGTTAGATGTCACTTTCATGGTGACGTCAGCTAAGATGCTCAGTAGTTTGCAAGTGCCTATAAATAGTTCAGTACTTTGTACTGTTCTATCAGCTCTTTGCATCATTCGTCTTCTTTGCACGAACAAACTACTGAGCTCTGGCTGGGGGGGAGTTTGCATTCATTCATCAATCATTGTAATCGTGTTTGAAATAAATTCAATCTTTCGGTTCATTGTGTAAAGATGTTTGATAAAAGTATTACTCTCGTTTGATTGTATGCAAAGTTTGTTTTCATCTTAATTTCCACTGCACACTCATCCATCTTCATCTTATTTACAAACATAAAATATAATCAAAATCAAACTCAGATCCAACAACTGTTCTTTCAACTTTTCTGACTCACTAAACCTCTTATCTTTTTCTATACATTGTTTACAAGACTCTAAACATGTAAGACAGGGTTTTGTGACTTCAACGATCTTCTCGACTTCAACTATCTTTTCAACTTCCACAATTTTCTCAATCACTTTGACTTCTTTCAATTCTTTTGCAGCTTTCCTCTCTTTCAAGTTCTTCAATTTTTCTGCAAAATAAAATTCAAAAGTGTCAGAAGATAAATGCGTTTTTCCAAGATTTATCTGTTCCATCTCTTCATCATCACTTGTTTCTGATGAACTGTTTTCAGATGAAACAGATCCTTCATCTTCACTTTTCTCTTCATCAGATAACACCTCTATCCATTCCTTCAACATTTCTGGCTTTTGCACAATCTGAGCAATAAACGCTCGAACATTTGGATCAGCTGGGATGTATTTGTCCCAGCTAAATCCTTCAGCCATTTTCTCATCATCTTGATCAACGATGCCAAAATAAGCTTTCCTGTTTGCATCCTCTATCATTTTTCCATGTGCCGTTTGAGGTTCTTTTTGTTGATGCGGTTGATGAGTGATTTGTTGATAAATGGATTTCCTATAATAATCATCTTTCCTAGACGACTCCTTTGCTCCTCTTGGCTCTTGATTCTTGCATTCTCTTTTAAAGTGACCTTTCTCCCTGCAACGAAAACAAACAACTTTAGATTTATCAAATCCTAAATTAGAAAGGTTTGCATCCAAGAAATCATTTCTTCCTATAATCATTCTAAACTTTTCTGCTCTCCTCAAAACACTAGCTAAAGCCCATTTAATATCCATCAGTTCCAGCTCCTCTACATCGATTTGGTCATAATCTTCTTTTGTGAGCATTGGATTGCCATTTTTTTCCGGCAATCAACCCTTCATAAGACTCTAATGCAGTGACCAATAATCCCAAATGATTCTTTACAACTTCTTCAGAATAAGTTTGTCCATTTTGAAGATGTAGAGCTACATTACACTGAATCAAATGCCCATTTCCAGCAGATGCACTTTGAACACTTGAAGGATTCACATTTGAAAATCCACTAGTGTTGACTGAGCTTGGACTAGTTGTTCCGGATGAGTTTCCTGCACTAAAAGCTGATTGAATTTTTGAACTCTCTTCAAATGTTTGAACATTTCCTTTATAGTACAATTTGATATCTTGTTGATGACTTGAACTGTTCATTCTAGCAATTTTCTGCTGCTCAAGATCCTGTGCCTCCAGCTTCTCAATAAACTGTGCAATTGATAACCTGCTAAACTGTCCAGAATTCTTCAGTATTATCAGATATGTACCCCATTCCTTTTGTGGTAACGCGTCAGCAAGCTTTTCAACCCATTCTGCTGGAGTTTTTGTAATCTTCAACTATGACATGGTGCGTACAAGATGACAATATCTCTCAATAAGAGTCTTTGTTGTTTCACCAGGCATGCACGTAAACAATTCAAACTCTTTTTTCAACAAAGCTACTTTACTTTGTAACATTTCAGTACTTCCTTCAAATTTCTTTTTAAGAGCTTCCCAGATAGAATAAGCACTTTCATCATGTTGAAGCAACACAAATATATCCTCTTTAACAGCTTTTTGTAACAAATTGATCATCATTTTTTCTGCTTTATAACTCTCTCTTTCTTGCTCAGTGAACTCTGAAATGATTTTACCGACTCCCATTGAATTCTGTGGCCTCTCATACTGAGTTTCAATACTTTCCCAAGCCTTTAAATGATTCGCTTGAACCCAATTCTCAAACCGTTTCTTCCATCCATGATAATCTTCAATTCCCATAAGTTTCGGGGGTTTTTGCATTGTTCCGGTTTCATTCTCCATGGTCATGGTCTTAGCAATATCAGATGGATTAGTCGGGGTTGTAGCAAACGCGTTGTAGAACTCAGTATCCATTTTTCAATGCACATTATTCAAACACAGACACTTTGGAACAAAATTAGGGTTCTGGGTTGACTTTGGAGCGAAATCAGAGTTCTGGGTGGCCTTTGGAGCGAAATCAGGGTTATGGGTGGCCTTTGGAGCGAAATTAGGGTTCTGAATGGACTTAAGAGCGAAATTAGGGTTCTGAATGGACTTAAGAGCGAAATCAGGGTTCTGAATGGACTTAAGAGCGAAATCAGGGGTTCTGGGTGTCCTTTTTGAGCGAAATTAGGGTTCTGAATGGACTTAAGAGCGAAATCAGGGTTCTGAATGGACTTAAGAGCGAAATCAGGGTTTTGAATTGACTTAAAAGCGAAATCAGGGGTTCTGGGTGTCCTTTTGAGCGAAATTAGGGTTCTGGATGGCCTTTGGAGCGAAATCAGAGGCTCTTGGGGCGAAATCCGGAAGTATCTTGGGGCGAAATCAGGGTTTTGTCCTTTCGAGCGAAATCAACTCGTGGGGCATTTTGGTCCATTATTAGTCCGGGTTTAGGTGTGAAACTTTCAGGGGTTTATCTATGATCAATTTCCTACAATCTGTGAAAAATTGAGCAAGTTTCGACTGTAAAATCTCGTTCTGTTGATGAAAGAAGGTGTAGAAGTAAGAAATTTAGATGAAATTCAGCTAATCTCTGTAGAACTCCTCCTCTTGAAGCTCTGATACCACTTGTAAGATCGTATTCTGACCCGAACGAGTCTATCAGAGGAGTCTTGATCAGTTACGGGTGCGGAAAACAAGTAACCAACGTAGAAACAGCTAGATATTCACTTCACGCTTTTGATTGATATAACAGCTTGTACAGTCAAATCTCACACCGGCAGCACCTCGGTATGGAAATCAAGAATTGTTACAAATGATTTCGTTCATGGGGTATATATAGCTGCCTAGATTTCGCTCATAGTGACATCAGACCATAAAAGCGAAATCAGACAATGTGATTTCCCACATAGTGACATGTCTATATATGTGAAATCAGCATCCTGATTTCCCACATAATGACATGTCCATATATGTGAAATCAGCTTTCTTGGGAAATCACCACTACTACTCTATATTCCCGTACAATGTGCCCTGATCTAACATTCTAAGACTAAGACTCGATACAAGACGAAGTCGACAGATGCATGCACTAACAATCATCATACTACATATTTTAACTAAGAAACAAGATGAAACAAGGTATAACAAGACTTACTACTAGCACAAGGCTAGGGTAGAATCTAGTGAAGAAGATGATGAAGAACAAGCAAGAAAGAAAGCTCCTTGAAGTCCCACAAGTTGCAAGCTTCCTTAATCCTTCTTCTAGACTTGAATGAGACTTGAAAATGGATGAATGGGGTGGTGGAAGGGTGGTGATGGTGGCGTTTGGGTGTGAGCCAAGAGAGGGAGAGAAGAGAATGAAGGTAAGGGGTGTGAAATGAGGAGTGATGGTTGTGATCTTAGGGCCATGCTCTTATAAGATTACTTCACATATTTTGGTTACTTCCACAAGCCATAATCTATTAAAATAATAGATCATAATCTAGTAGGAGATAGGAAGCATGGTGAAGATGATTTGGTGGGTCCATTGGGACCGAAATCGGTTTAGGTGGGGGGGTTGGTTGTAACTTTTTCAACTAACAGGTAATGGATAGTTAGAATTCAAGTATTATGTTTGCACATGATATTTATTTGATATTTAGTGGGTGTTAGGGTGTTCGGGGATCACGACAAGCCAAGAAATAAATAAACAATGTGTTTGGCAAAAATTTTGTGTTCCGGGTAATGTCCGGTTATCCGGTTGGGTACCGTTCCGTTAAAGTGTTTAATTATTCCTTAAAGTGTCTTTTATGTATATTTTTGCATCACAATTAATCCCCGGCACTTAGGAAAGTATACAGGACCATTCTGCCATATTTTTGCACTTTACTAGTATTTTAAAATGCTGAATTTTATTAATGAGTGCAGAATTCTGCATTTAAAGTGTGTTTTAGGCACTTCCCGGCACTGTAACTAGCACCTATTGACACAGTATTATGACCCGCACTTCCCTACACTCCCTACTAGTGTAGTACCCTGTCTCTGGCTCATACTGGCCTAAAAAACATTGTCTGTCTAGGTGCTGGCATTGTCAGCATATTTCTGAATTATCCGTTCAGTGTGCTAACTGTGCTTTGTGCATCAAGTATGTCACTAAAGTTTGTGTGTAATATATGGGGTGACAGTATGAAATATGATGCATATGTATGTATGATGCAGAAATCATAAAGCAGTTTAAGTTGTCAGTTGTAATTAAGCACAGTCATTAAGCACATAATTAAAATTAATTAATTGTAAAGTACCTGTAATTGTGAGGGTTGTCACAGTGTTAGTGTGCTAGGGAACCATAACTAGCTCAGAAAAACAAAAAAACAATGTTTTCTTCAATATTTTAGTGTTCCGGGTAATGTCCGGTTGTTCGGTTAGATACCATTCCATTAAAGTGCTACGTTATTCCATATAGTGTCCTATATATATCTTTTTGTAACACTTTTAATTCCCAACACTTAGGAAAGCATACAGGATCATTTAGTCAATTTTCTACACAAGACTAGTATGTTAGAAAGCACATGTAAGTATGACGCAGTAATCAGAAAGCAGTTAAGTAATTCAGCACAGTCATCAAGCACTTTAATTAACATTAATAAATCGTACGGATACATGTAATTATGAGGGTTGTCACACAAGGCCCACAAGCCCAATATCGTGTTTCAAGTGGCCCAAAATCTCTTACGAGACCCGTTTTCAACACCCATTTTTCTGAAAATTGTCGTAAATTATTGATATAAATTCAAAAGACGAAATTTTAGTGTCGGTAATCGCGTTTACGCGTTCGCTCGTCAATCATGGTCAAAGTCGCGTTTTTCGATTGTCATGCGTTTGTGATGTTTTGAAAGCACAAAAAATTCAAAAACGAAATTTGTAAGTATAAAATACGCGTATAAAGTTCGTAGTTGTCGGCGTTGTCAGTATTTCGTACAGTTTCGATTCGTTATCGTTTAATATTCAACGGTTTCTCCACAGATCGTCATACACGCGCTGTAAAGTCGATTAGGCGTTCCTAGACATTCCAAAGGCCTAATTAAGTTTATTTACGTCTTAAACACTATTTATTATCGCCTTAAATGTTTGTTAATCGCGTAATTAGAAGCCGTTAATTACCGGTTGTCACAATCTTTGTTTGGGATTAAAAATCAATGTTCAAAAATCTAACATATACGGGTTAGGGGTTGATAGTGATGAAGTGTCTGATATGGCTAAAATGATTGGGTGTAAAATGGACTCTATCCCTCTCACTTACTTGGGGATTACGGTGGGGACTAATATGAACAGAATAACAACTGGACACCTATTATTGAGGTTTTTGATAAAAGGTTGTCGGTCTAGAAAGCTAAAACTTTGTCGATAGGGGGAGGCTTACTTTGATTAATTCGGTGTTGGAAAGTCTGCCTATTTATTATTTTTCCTTATATAAGCCCCCCCCCCCCACCCAATGGGGTTATCAAGACCCTTGAAGCCAAAATGAGAAAATTCCTACGGGCGGGATCTAGTAGCAATTCTAAAATGAACTGGGTGGCTTGGGAGGGGGTCACTTGGCCTAAGATTAAAGGTGAGTTGGGTATTAACAAGCTTAAAGAGGTTAATGAGGCTCTTCTTATTAAATGGGGATGGAGATATAGGGGTGAAAACCATAATCTATGGTGTAAAGTGGTGGAAGCTTGTCATGGAAAAAACAATCAAAGAAGCTTCCTGCCGCTTAACGATAGCATAGCGTGGTGTTGAAAAATATGGTGAAGTTGATATCCAAAATAAAATTAAATGGGAATGGTTTAAATCGGCTAATCATGGGTAAGGTTTGGAATGGGGCTGATATTCGTTTTTGGATTGACATTTGGGTGGACAATCTTCCCTTCATGAAAAGATGGCCTCATTTATTTGGTTTGGAGTTGTTTAAAATGTGGAGGGTCGCTAAGAGAATCGTAGCGGGTCAAGGAAACGGTATATTCACTTGGCATTGGTCTAGACAGCCTGAGACGGATGAGGAGCTAAAGGAATGGAAGGAATGTCACGAGGTCCTCGGTTTTTTGAGTCTCTTAAACGATAAGGATGCTTGGCTTTGGAAGGTTGATAGCCAGAATGGTTTCTCGGTGAAGTCGGTTAAAAAGGCTTTGATTATAGATAGAGGTAATAGTCACCCTCCTAGCTTTGTTTGGTGTAATTGGGTGCCTATCAAGTGTACTATTATGGCTTGGAGAGGCAATTTGGATAAGATCCCTACAAGAATTAATTTAAAAAGAAGGAATGTGGATATTAACTCGGTCTTGTGCCCTTTTGCGAAGAATTCGAGGAAACGGTGGAGTATTTATTCACTGCGTGCTCGGTGGCTTTCAGGGTGTGGCCGGCTTTCAGGGTTTGGTACAACATCCCGCCTTTGTTCTTTTTTGAGTTCAAAGATATCCTAGACATACAAAAGTTCTTTAAGAATGGTAAGAAGGCGGAAAAGATCATTTACGGGTTAGCTATAATCTCATGCTGGTGCATATGGAAAGAAAGGAACGAAGTGGTTTTTAATTAGAAAAAATATAGTCCGCATGATATCATAGGGGAGATAAAGTCGAGAGGTTATGCTTGGGTTAAAAATAGATTTCCTTGTAATTATATCAAATGGGCGGACTGATGTAAATACCCTTTGTATATGTTGTAATTTTTTGGACTTTTACCTCTTTGGGTTGGGGGTGTGTTGTTTGTTTGGCGTTTTGCCCGTTTAGATCGGAGATGTGTTTTTAATGAAGTTTATTTTAAAAAAAAAAAAATTATAACCCCACAAAACCCAAATCTAGCTGGTTAAGATCGTAAGTGAAGGAATACAACAAAAATTAGACGATACACACATCTGAACAATGTAAATCAAGTTAAAAACGATGATATTCCATATTAACCTGCAACAGCTCAAAATTTCTTGAAATTATGTTAACAATATTTGATAATAAAGAACCATTGAATCGGACAAGCCAAAACTTAAACTTTGGTTGAAAATAACAACGAATTCTATTTAAAAGCATCTTCTGATACGTAAAAACAAAAAAATAACCAACGTCACTATTCCCGTCCATAAGCTTTGTAGATATATAAAATATAATGCATATGTACATTGGATATATATTTTATTGCTATTATAATAAGTTTAATATTTAGTACTTATAATGTTACAAATGAAGCTTTACTTCATGTATGAGATGGGTGAAAGTAAGTGATGCAAGTGTCAACATAGAATCAAACCAAGCTTTATTTTAGTTCGTGTTAACATACATGGTTTATTTTATTTCTCACGGCTAACAAATAGATTTCAACTGCGCATTTAGCATCAGCTAGATAAATTTATATGTAAATTCTCAATTGCAAAAATTTATATAAGTATTCAAAACTGGTAATTTTTTTAAGATTAAGGCCTTGATTAACAGTAGCTTAGGAACATATGAACTAGCCTTCATAAAATCAATTAATTATGCTTAGCTTACATACCAGGTCATACTCTACATTTTTTTTTAAATCATAATAAAATAATCATTCATTACTAATTAACTTTAGGTATGTAATCATATACCATAACAAATTTAGTTCTAAAAAAAGACAAGTTGCTGGAGCATCTACGGAAACTAAAGGGTGTAGTTAAATGCATCTCCATTTTTACTGTTTATATCTTCCTTTCTAAAAATATCATTTTTATAATTTTTTAAATTCCACCATTTACCTTTTATATATTACATGTTTATATTGTTTATATAAAAATAGGATATGTTTGACAACTAAATTTCATTTACCTCACTTTGTAAATAACTAGTTTTTGCCATGCCCGTGTTGCGGGACATTAAGCCGAATATTTTTCTCACATAACATGTACGTTAGTGTTTCAGTTACTTTTGCATACATGATCTTAAAAATATTACATCGAGTCAACCAATTAAAAAAAAACACTATCATATTTTCGCTAAAAAACTAAAACGAAGGAAAAACTACCGCTTGACACGAAAAAAAATTACATCGAGCCAACCAATTAAAACAAAATAATTTTGTCAAAAGAAACCTTGAAACGAATTAAAACTATGACAAAAATCAAAGTTGAAAAAAAAAATTGTTTCTTTAAGCTCTCTCTTAATCTCCTTCTTTCAATCAGTGCATGTTTTTTTTTCAATAGAATCGTTATGTATTCACAGGTATTCTAAATATTCAAATTATTGCAAGCAGATAAACCCCTAGAAAAAAAGTGATATTTCCTAATACAAATTTCCAGAAAAAAGAAAATACAAGGGTTAATTGTATTTATTTACAAACTTCAAAGGGGAGGAGGAGTACAACCAGTAAAATTTAAAAAAAAAAATAGAAGTGCATTTAACAATACCCAAACTAAATTAGGCTTTTACATATGCGCTTTTTGACCACTATCAGTTGCTTTTACATATTGTATATTAGGCTCTAACCTTTGAGTTTGTTTTAACGTCACAGTCGTCGAAACAAAAACATAATTCGTGTTTCAGAATGGGATTTGTTTTAGTAATTGTGTATGTTATATTATTTTAATGAACTAGTAGAGTAATTATTATACATCTATAGAGTAATTTTGAATTATAGAGTAATTTTGAATTGTGCGTTAATGTTTAATGTTTGAGCCCGGGAGAAATAACTTTGGGCTCAATTGGGCTCATATCTAATAAACCATAATAGAAGGCATCATTAACCTTTACACATTCGTTGGAAATCCCTCTTGATAGTAATAGTGGGTTTAATGTTTGAGCCCGGTAGAAATAACTTTGGGCTCAATTGGGCCGATATCTAGTAAACCATAATAGAAGACATCATTAACCATTACACATTCGTTGGAATTTGGAAATCCCTCTCTTCTTTAGCCTCAGGTTTGATTTTCTAGTTATATCAATCATTCATGGTAAATTGGTTATCCAAGTGTTCTCTTTATTCTTTAATGCTTGATTCGATTTTGCTTCAATAGTTCAAACCTCGCATATTCTTTTTATCACTCACATAAATCGATAGATTGGATGTGGGGTTGAAACATGATTCAGAAAAACGTTCTATTTATCCTTCTGTCATAAATTGCTTCATTGCCCCTAAGATTACTTACTTATTACGCTTGTTTTGTAATGACGATGTATTTTCTATTATCGTGTTGTGTTTTATTATGAACCGACCCAGATATTTTGACGTCAGCTCGTGTTAGACCGTGGGGTGTGGGGACTTGGGTTGACTGCATTGCTCGACACGTGACGAGTGTGGACTCCACCAGACCACCAAAAAAAAAGTGGGGTGTGGAAGTGGCGTGCGGCGTGGGGTTACATGTGGATTTTTTTATACAGTTGACATTTATGTAATAAAACACAAACTTATATTAATTTAAAAAAAGTTACATAAAATCCTAAAAAATTTAAGAAACCTACCTATTAAATCCTAAAAAATTAAAAAAAAAAGTAGTTACTAAATCCTAATAAAAGAAAAAAAATTTACAAAGTTCGGTTAATTACAAAGTTCGACAATCGATGTCACAAGTGTGATTTCCTCCTCCTTTGTCCAATGCACGATGTTCGGGTTTTGTTTTTCCTCCTGGGGCTGTAGGGGGAAGGGTAGTGGAAGATGGGATTTATCTTATCAGGTGTTATGATTTATGAAAGTAGAGCTCTGCGCTGATTTCTTTGTTTATACAAAAGTTCAGCTTGCTTTTGGAATGGATTCTGGACGCGATAGAATGCGAATGGATGACAGACTAAGTGTCTTGCCAGATGATGTGATTATTGAGATCCTCTCTTTTGTTGGTATAAAAGATGCTGTTGGAACTAGTGTTTTGTCATCGAGATGGAGGTTTATGTGGACTTTAATTCCCCATCTCACTTTCTCAACTCAGGATTTCTCTACCATGGACAAGTTCTTTGACTTTGTTACCCATGTCATGTCTCGTCGCAATAATCAACTTCAGTTGTCTTCTTTCAATCTTTGTTTTCGTCGAAAGGATGATGGCGGTGTTGCCCAAAGGATTATGAACCATGCGTTCTCCCTCAACGTCCAACAACTCAACGTTACATGTTTGTTTGGAAAGGACTATACGTGTGATTCTGATAAGAAGACCGGATTCCCTCTTTCTCTTTCAGATATTCCGATGTTCAGACATCTCCATCCGATTCTTCGTGGTCGTTCTGGTTACATTTACACTCTACCCACACCAACACATGAGTTTTCATCTTTAGGAACATTGCATCTTTGTACTGTCACATTATATGATGGTTTTCTCTCCATGTGCCCCAACTTGGAGAACCTGACCTTATACTGGTGCACGATGCTGGGATCAAAGGTTTTTAGGATTTGTCATCCTCGACTTTCTAATCTCACGCTTACAACCAGGGGAACAATTGGACTTGTTGTCCATGTGGTTACACCTAAACTAAAATATCTAACTATTTCAGAACAGATGAACGGAATTCAAATTTCTGCACCCGAGCTTGTTTTCTTGCGCTTTGAAGGTCCTTGTCCTTGCATGTTCACAACAGGCGATTTCCCTTCTTTGGAAAAAGCACATCTTTCTATGCACAACAGTCTAAATAGATCAAGCTCATATGCTCCTACGGTTATTAGTCTACTTCAAAAGTTCCACAATGTCAAACTTCTTTCACTCAGCATGGATATCATTGAGGTATTTCTTACAAAGATTTTCTATTCAGTAAACGTAGAAAGTAAAATTGAACAAGGGGTTAGTTTTTTTGGCCTGATATTTTAACCAGTAAGTACAAGTCTTTTCTTTTAGTAAGGTGCGCATTGATTGACACACGGGTAAGGTTATATGGCATTGTCATCTATGTGTACACCCCCTATATACTCCCGGTTGATTTACGGGCATGTAGAGGGGGAGAGAGCATGTCTAGTATAAAAAAAAAAAAAACATTTAGATTATAGTATGTTGGTCCACAATAGTCAAAGTAGGAGGATCTATACGAATGATCTCAACAACACGTGAGTTTCTTCAAGTTAGGTACATAAACTTTTACTAGAATACTTCTTTTTACTACGCGGCCGTTAGCATATTAGACTCGAGAAAGATTGCATTAGATTATTCTGTTTTCGTATACTTTTGTTGAATAGAATTTTCTACAGCTTCTGAACGCATCCGTGGGACTAATCTCACACCAGCCTTTCTCACTTGCTAACTTAAAGAGTTTAAAGATTCTTCCATGTTGGGGCTGGAAAGACAAGAAAGTTATTATGTCTGCTCAAGTGAAAAACTATCTGCTAAATAGTTCTCATAATGCCACCTTGACTGAGGTAAATTCTTGTGTAAATTTATGATCATGAAAAAAATGCATTGCTAAGAGGAAGCATAAAACCAAAACCTTATGACATATGTACTGTTGATGCAACAAACACGGGACCAAGGATGGTAGCTTAGCTGGTCAGGCAAAAGGGCTGAAGGGTTCAGTTTTGCCTAACGCAGGTCGCGGGGTCCCTCCACGTTTGCAAAACGTGGAAGGAGGTTCACTAGTATGATTGAGATATTTGCTTTGAAGTTCTTTCTTCGAGACTAGCTCGAATTCAGAAAAGAAAGCAAATGAGATGAATCTGACGAAGAGTTATTTGGAGGTGACAAAGAACTCTTGAATGACAAGAGATTAAGGAATCTCTGCTTTTCGGAATGTCCAGGAAGTGTCTTCGAGCTGTCTTCTTATAGCGGAAGACACCTCTCGAAATGGTATGGACCATACTAGCGGAACCTGTTTGCTTATGGAGGGTTTCCCCTTTTGGGGTTCAAGGCTTTGGACCCCTGGTTAATAGGGTGTGCCTGTACAGACCTGCTCTGACTTTGTGAGTTGGTGAGCGTGAGTTGGTGAGATGAGTTGGTGGACATGACTAGTTACTGTTCCTCGATTCACTCATTATACAGCTTTTCATCCGATGAACCTTTCAACCTTTTAAGCCCTTTGCATATTAATAATTTTATTTGTCTTTGGGCTACCCCCGTCGTCAGCCCCCCAAGTCAGAGGTTTTTGGGGTATTATGCTCAAAGACTTCTGACTTTTATGCATGTCTTGTAAAGGCTTCAAGGGTTCGTTGTTTGGAGGCTTGAAGGGTTTGAGGCGGTTACTTTTTGAATTTTGAATTTTAATCGATTTGACAGTTGATTTGACATGTGTCAGGCGGCGGATTGGCAGAAATTACTTATTTACCTTTAATGCCCCTACTTTACTCTCTTATTTGTTTTAACTATTGTAAAGTTTCTTCACTTTCTTTGCAATCATTCACCGTTTTCCTCTTCTCAGGTTAGTTTCTTCTCCATTTTCACTTTTACTTTTTCCGATCATGGGTGCCCTTAAGGATTTAGCGAGGTCATTTTCTCGATTGACACAAGAGGAGGTAGACCTGTTTTGTCTTGAACATGGTATTGATAAACAGTTTAATCCAACCGCCCCTGCTTGCGATGCTTCCATTGACAAACCGATTCCTGGTTTTATTGCTTTGTATTGTCGGCATTTTGAGTGGTCTAATCTTCGTTACCCTTTTTCGTTTTTTGTTCTAAATTTGCTTGAGTATTATCGAGTGTCTTTTGGGCAAGTACATCCGAAAGGAATGGCTAGGGTTTTGCACTTTGAAGTGCTGTGTCGTGCTTTAGGTTATGATCCTTCATTGTTGCTCTTTCGGAGGTTCTTCCGGTTAGCCAAAAATGGTGATTGGTTTACTTTTGAGAACACAAAGGTTGAAACTTGTCTTGTTTCCTCCATGGTTACGACCCTTGGATCATGGAAGAATACGTTTTTCTGGGTTTCTGAGTCCATCATTCCTTTCAAAATGGTGTGGAGGCATCCGGATGCTGTTCTCAACGATCCGGAGCCTTCCGAGTCTGAATTAAATGATGCCTTTCTTTCAGCCATTCGGGGGTGCCCTTCCAGGGTTCGTCCTTTTCCCGAACATTTGTTAGTGCTTTTAGGGGTTAGTAATATTTGGGCAAAAGTTGATCGGGATCCGGTGTTGATGAGAAATGGCCTTGGTATGCATTTTCTCCCCTATGCCTTTTCGTCTTACTTTGTTTGTGACTTATTTTCTTTATTTGTTTTTTGGCAGTTATGTCTGCTTTGGACTTCATCAAGAGTGACGATACGTCCGATGTGGTTTTTGAAGATGCTCCGACTGTTCCGGGTGAAAATGTTGTTGTGAGGACCTCTGAGCAAAGGTTTGAGGGCTCGGGTTATGTCAGTGTTGAAAATGTGAAGGGTTTTACCAAGTCCAATGTTCCCAAGCCTTCAACTCGCCGGTTATCTCGTCGCTTACTGAAGGCTACTCCTCAATCCACTTCCACTGAGCCAGTGGATTTGAGTGATGACATCGAGGTTTCTGAGGATCAGGCTGAGGCAGAGGTTGAGAAGGAGAAGGAATTAGTTGTGCGTGGTAAGAAGGTTCGAGGGAAGAAGGGTGTTGCTACCCCTGTTCAAGAATCGTCGAGCAGGGACGCTGAAGGGTTGAACCCTGAGGGCACTTATGTGCCTACTTGGTTGGTTAAGAATGATGACTCTTTTAAGGATGCTGCTGTTTGCGAGGATGCTCTTAGTCATCTTGCTCCTCCCTCCGTTCGTGAAACTATTGCTGAGATGGATGATGACACTATGTTATCTCGCATGGTTTTAACTACTTGCAACCTTGCAGCCATGCTTCCCCAAGGGATTACACGCTTTCGCCAAAGGATGCGGGAGTATGAAGATTTTTCTAAAAAGAAAGACAAAATGAAATCCTCCCTTGCATCGATGAAGAAGGAAGTGGCTGGGTTTGCAGAGAAGGAGGCAGCTTGGAAGAAGGAGACTGAGGATCTGAAGAAGATGCATGCCATTGAGATGGGTGACTTGAAGAAGAGCTTTGAAGCTAATTTGCTGAAGTTGAAGGCTGATCGAGAGGCCTTGTCTGTCCAACAGAAGGCTTTTCGTGAAGAAAAGGAGGGGTTGAAGGCTTCTGTTGGTCAGGTGACTGCGGATAATCAGTGGTTGATCGAGCATGGGTTTCAGCAGGTTGTGACTTATCTTTTGCACTCTAAGGAATTTAACTCTGCCCTTGGTGATGTTTACACAAAGCTGCTGAACCTGGGGAAGCATCAGGGCCTTACTGCTGGCTATAAACTTCATGAATCTGGGCAACCTTTGGAGAAATCACCCATGTTTCGCCCCGAGGCTTCTGATGTTTTCAAAGCTTCTGTTGAACAGATGGAGAGGCTAACCTACCCTTACATTCATGAGGTATCTTCCTGTTTTGGCAAGCCTTTGTCTGTTTTACAGGGATTGAAGCCTGAAGGGTTGAATGAGAAGGTTTGTGCTGAGGTTTTGGGCTCTTTGTCAAGGAAGAGGTCCTACTCTGGGGACAGTGATGATACCCTTTCGAGTCTGCCTGAAACCTCGAAAGATGCTGGTTTGGAAACCTCTGCAGTTGGTGGTGAAGAAGGTGTGAAGGCGAAGAAGACCAAGAAAGCCAAAAAGTCTAAGGGTGAAGGTTCTAAGCCCTCTGGCAACTGACATTTATTCGTAGCTTTCTTAGCAAACACTTTAATGTTTTGTAATATTTTAAACAATGTTTAGGTTTTGGGAACCCTTAAGGTTCCTATGGTTGGTTAGGCCTTTATGGCCGTTGGACACTAGTTTTATCTGCAAGTCACTAGGGCTTGCTTTGACTATCTAATGAAGGTCTTTTATGGCCTTTCTGACTATGACATGATGGTTTGGTGTTTTTGTTTATTTTACTTGCTTGGTTTGTTTTGTGGGGTTTCAACCCTTCAAGCTTTTTTGTATGATTGCTGCCGGGTTGAAGCCTTTAACCTTTCAAGCTAAGTATCTGTTGGTTGAACGCTGAGTAGCTTCTGATTTGGTTTGTGTGTTTGGTTGGTAGGCTTGTGTATTTATTTTCTTGCCTTGTCTTTGTTTACTTTGTCTTTATGTTTTTTACACTTTAAAGGGTTCAGTGCTGCAGTCACTTTGCCTTAGTGTTTATCATCAAGACGTAGTATCTATCCTTTTCTTTTATTTCGTTGTGATTTGTTTGATTTCGTAAGTCTGTTTATTGGGTACATTTTTTTTTTTTTTTTTTTTTTTAGACTTAAGGAACGATTGGTGTAGGCTGTTCAAACCTGTCTATGAGACACTATTGTTTTTCTTTGATAAGTCTCATGGAGTTGTATTGATTTAGGAACTCACCCCTTATATAGGTCCATTCAACCCTTGAACCTATTGAGCGATATGGCCTGGGAGCTCATCCCCTTACATGGCCCTTGCCATGGAGTTTTTTGCTAGGTTCTCAACCTGATATTAGGATAGAAAGACAAGTTTGATAAAGTAACTTCATTCATTCAAGCAACATTTGCTTTTACAAAAGGTTTTTGTTTTGCTACAAACCAAACTTTCTAAACATAAAACCTTCTAAGGGTTTTTCCGTTCCAGTGCCTTGGAAGCCTTTTGCCTTCTGAATCTGCCAGCTTATAGGATCCGCCCTTGTGTGCTTCGAGGATGGTGTAAGGACCTTCCCATTTTGGGCCTAGTTTCCCTTGGTTTTCCTTTTTGCTGGCTTCATTGTTTCTGAGGACTAGGTCCCCTGGCTTGAATCTTTCGTTCTTGACCTTTTTGTTGTAATAGGCCTCCATCCTTTGTTTGTACTTGGCTTCTTGTATTGCTGCTTGATCCCGGGCTTCTTCTAGGAGTTGCAAGTTCAACATGGTCTCTTGTGTGTTTACACTGGGATCCATGTTGACAACTCGTTGGGTTACAACTCCTATTTCAGCTGGGATTACGGCTTCGGATCCGAATACCAAGCTATAAGGTGTCTTTTTGTGACTTGTTTTTTCCGTCGTTCTGATTGCCCATAAAACGCTAGGCAATTCTTCCAGCCAATTACTTTCATATCTCCCCAATCTTGTCTTGATGCCCTCTACAATACTTCTGTTGGTTCTTTCAACCTGGCCATTTGATTGCGGGTAGGCCACTGAGCTGAAGATTTGGTTGATCCTGTACTCCTTGCACCAAAGGCTGAAGGGTTTCTCGGCGAATTGTTTCCCATTATCGGTGACAATTACCCCCGGTAACCCATAGCGACATATGATATTCTCCCAAACAAAGTCTATGACTTGTTTTCCTGTGATTTTGGCAAGGGGTTTAACCTCTGGCCATTTGCTGAAGTAGTCGATTGCTACCAATAGGAATTTTACTCCCCCTTTGCTTGGAGGGAATGGACCGACAATGTCCATTCCCCATTTATGGAATGGCCATGCTGAGGTTATGGGGACCAAGTCGTGTTTGGGACTTTTTGGTATCGGTGAGTGGATTTGGCAGGCATCGCATTTCTTTAGTTGCTCAGCGGTGTCACGATGCATTGAAGGCCAGAAATATCCCAAATTCATGAGCTTTGCAACCACCGATCTAGCTCCAAAATGAGCTCCACATATTCCTTCATGCACTTCTTTGACCAAATATTTGCTTTGTTCAGGGCCCACACACCTTAGTAATGGTGCAAGGTATCCTTTTTTATAGAGGATTTCTCCTTGCAACACATATTGTCTTGCTTTGATCTTTACCCTTTCAGCTTCCATTTGGTCGTTGGGTAGTTCATTGTTTTGAAGGAACTTCTTTATGGGAGTCATCCAATTTGGACCTTCCTCGGTGACCACATCTTGTACTTCCAATTCATCAATTGAGCGAGCCTTCAACACTTCAACCAACACCTTTTTTGTGAGGTGGGCGAATGTGAGGGACGCTAATTTGCTTAAGGCATCTGCCTTTTTGTTTTGGGATCTTGGAATTTGTTTGATGTTGCATGCTTGAAAGGTGTTCATTAATTCCTTGGATTTTTCTTTGTACCTTCTCATGTTGGGCTCTTTGGCAACGTAGCTGTCATTGACTTGGCTTGATACTAGTAGTGAATCAGTGAACACTTCAAGCTTGTTGACTTTCATTTCTTTGGCTAACCGGAGACCAGCAATCAGTGCTTCGTATTCAGCCTCGTTATTGGTGGTCTGAAAGTTGAAACGAAGAGCATATGTGAATTCTAGCCCTTCAGGGTTGATTAAGATTATACCAGCTCCTGACCCTTCAACGCTTGAAGCCCCGTCTGTGAACAGTTTCCAGGCTTCAGGGTTGGAGGGTTCAGTGGTTGTGGTGTTTACTTCCTCAGTCTTTTGGCTTGGGATTTCTACTAGAAAGTCAGCCAAAACCTGAGCTTTGATTGCTTTTCGTGGGACATAGGTGATGTTATGTTCACCTAGTTCCACTGCCCATTTTGCCAATCTTCCCGAGTTTTCAGGTTTTTCAAGCACGTTCTTAACGGGTTGGTCAGTGACCACTTGTATAGGATGTGCTTGGAAGTACCTTCTAAGCCTTCTGGCTGTTTGGACCAAGGCTAGGGCTAATTTTTCAAGGGGAGGATATTTGGTTTCAGCCAGTTTTAAAGTTTTGCTGAAAAAATAGACGGGTACCTGAGCCTTATCCCTTTCAATGGTTAGGACGGCACTGATGGCTTCATCGGCGACTGAGAGGTACACCGATATGAGCTCCCCGGTTTCCGGTGCTGCGATATCTGGCAGTGAAGCAAGGTGCTGCTTCATTTGATTAAAAGCTTCCTCAGCCTCATCGGTCCATCTGAAATCTTTCTTATCTGAACAATTCTTGAGCGTTTTGTAGAATGGTAGAGATCTTTCGGCCAGTTTTGATGTAAAACGTTTCAAGGCTGCAAGCTTCCCATTCAGGCTTTCAACCTCCTTCTTGGTTCTTGGCGGTTTAGCTTCGAGAACAGCCTTTACTTTGTTGGGGTTGGCCTTGATGCTTTGCTTTCCCACAATATGACCCAAGAATTTTCCTTCATCAAACCCAAACGAACATTTTTCAGGGTTAAGCTTCATGTTGATTTTTCTAAGATTCTTGAAGGTTTCTTGGATGTCATCAAGCATCTGGTATTCCGTTTTGCTTTTGATCACCAGGTCATCGACATATGCTTCCATGTTTCTTCCAATTTGGCTTTCGAAGGCTTTATCGACGAGCCGTTGGTAAGTGGCTCCCGCGTTCTTGAGGCCAAAAGGCATTTTTTGGTAGCAGAAAATGCCCTTGTCGGTGTGGAAAGCCGTCTTTTCTTCGTCTTCCTTTTTCATGAGGATCTGATGATAGCCTTTGTATGCATCGAGAAAGCATTTGAACGGGTATCCCGTGAGTGAATCAACCTTGAGATCAATTTCTGGGAGTGGGTAACAATCTTTAGGACAAGCCTTGTTAAGATCTTTGAAATCTATACACATTCTCCAAGAGTTATCAGGTTTTCGAACCATAACAGGATTAGCAATCCATGACTGGTACTTAACTTCTCGAAGAATGCCAGCTGATACGAGTTTTTCAACCTCTTGGCAAGCTGCTAGGCTTCTTTCGGGTGCCAGGCTTCTTTTCTTCTGCACCATTGGCTTGACGTTTGGTGGTATCCTTAGCTCATGTTCAGCAATGCTTCGAGGAATCCCGGTCATGTCTTCGGGGGACCAGGCGAATACATCGCTGTGGTGTTTTAGCAGCTTTTCAAGGTATGAAAGAGTTTCTTGAGAAAGGTTGGGGTTGACCCTTATCCGCTGTTCGGGGTACTTAGGGTTGATGACTAACCCCTGCTTGTCTTTCTCGTCATCGGGACTTTCTCCTTCGATCAGGTAGGCTTCCTGAGAGGGTTGGAGGGTTGCAATCCCTCTCTCAGTGGGGAACTTGACAGTGCCATGGCCAACAGATACAGCCATGTAAAATGCACACTGTCCGGGCCTCCCTATGATCACATCATAGTTGGAAGGGATATTGATAACCACGAAGGTTAGTGATCGAGTCCTTTCCTTTAAACCTTCCCTGAAACATACGTTAAGAGTTATTTGGCCCAAAGGTTTCAAGGTTATATCAGCGATACCTTTTATGGAAGTCCCGGAGGGTTGAAGCCTTGAACGCTCCTCATTGCTTAATCGGTTAAAGAATTTTTCGAACATGATTTCAGTGGCTGCTCCCGTGTCTATGTATGCTTTGCATGTTTGTAAGGTCCCCACGAGGGCTTCGACCACAAGAGGGCCAGGTAGTGGGTCCTTCTTTGTTGGGGGGAAGCAGACACACTGAAGTTCCCAAGCTTCCAGGCGTTGTTTCTTGTAAGGGGCCTTGTCATCAGAGTACACCATGTTTACTTCCTTACCTTTGCTTTCAGCCATCTTGTCTCGAACTCCTTTTACCAAGTGGGCAAGTTCTCCCGACTTGACGGCCTCTTCAATTCTCTTTTTCAGTTGGAAGCAATCATTGGTGTGATGTCCCTTTTCTTCATGGAATTCACAGAACTGAGTGGAGTTCTCGTTTTTCCGACTTTTGGGAAGAGGCCTGGGAGGTCTGAAGTTTTGCTTGACCTCTTCCGTTGCCAGGATCTCCTGAGGGGTTTTGGTGAGAGGAGTGAAACTCATGTTTTTATCTCTGCTTGAAGGGTTACGCCCTTCAACCCTTCGAGGGTCTGAACCCTTTGGGCGTCTGTCGTAAGAGTTAAAGTTGCCTCTCTTTCTAGCTGGACTACTACTTCGCCAACCAGAACCCCTTTTCCTTTGTTCCTTGATATCAACAGCTTCTTCTCCTCGGATGTGAGCCTCGGCTCTTTCAAGGGCTTCTTCCAAGGTTTTGGGTAGAGATTTGTTGAAATCTCGTGTGAGATACTTAGAGGTTATAGCGTTCATAAAACCGGCAACCCTCATTTTCTCATCTGCCCCCACGTAGGTTAGCCCTTCTTTCTTGTACCGTTCAATGAATGCTCGTAGGCTCTCATCATCTCGTTGTTTTATTTGGAAGATTACAGTCGCGTCCTTAACGTATCTCCTTTGTTGGGAGAAGTTTGCCAGGAAGCCTCTGCTGAGATCATCAAAGCTTCGAATGCTTTGAGCAGGAAGGTCGCTGAACCAAATTCTAGCGGAACCAATGAGGGTTTGCATGAACATTAGGCAACATTCAGCATTCGACCATTTTTCTATTCGAGCAGCACCAGTGAAGATTTGAAGATGATCTTCTGGATCTTCGGTCCCATCATACGTTTTGATGTGGGCAGGCATTTTGATTTTTGACTGGAAGTCATAATCAGCTATCTGTCTTGAAAAGCATGAAAGGTTGCTTGGCTTGTAAGGTTTAGCCAAGTCCTCTTCGGGTCTCGTGCCTCCGTTGTTATTATTGCCTTGGTTTCCCTGGGTGGCCAGCACTTGATTGATGAAGTGCTGCCAAGGGAAGTGGGCCATCATCTGAGACATCACATTGGGCACGAAATTGAAACCTTGAAGGCTTCCAGGACCAACCGAGCAACTTACCCCAAGAGGGGTGCTGGCAACAGCACTTCGTGCTAAAGGGAGTACGGACAGGGCTTGCTCCCACGTGGTACTCAGAGAAGTGGGACAACTAGTCACTGGGGATTGTAGGAGTTGGTCGAGGGTTAACTCGTGTCCCAGAGGAGTACCACTAGCGGTTGGTTGGGAAGAAAGAACAGGATGAACAGTGGGGTTTGTCATAGTGGACAGGTAAGGATGAAAGTTTGAAGGGTTGCTGGGACCGGCCTCACCTCTTGTAACAAAGGGTGGTAGAGGTGGCCCAGGAGACAACGTTGGTTCAGGTTCGTCGTAATCGAGACGGATCCTTACACCTTTTTCCCTTTCTCTGTTCACATGTTGGTTAAGGAGTGATCTTAACTCGAGGAAGTTATTAGCGACCCCCTCGGGGGTAAGTTCAACGCGTGTAGGAGTGTCAGACACACCAACGTTGGGAGACGGAGCTCCAGATCTGGATGGGGTTGGTGTGTTAAAGGTGAGGAACTCGGGTGTACTCCCCGGAGTTGAAAAAGGCGTTGTTACTGTTGTGTGAGCTTGACCACTTCCCGGGGTAGAGGTGTTAGGAACCTGGTTCACCTCCCCCGGAGATCCACTTTCTGACATGGTGATTTTGAACGAAAGGAGCTACACGTACCAGGTCTCTTCTGAGGAGAAATAGCGGCGTAGCCCCACGGTGGGCGCCAACTTGTTGATGCAACAAACACGGGACCAAGGATGGTAGCTTAGCTGGTCAGGCAAAAGGGCTGAAGGGTTCAGTTTTGCCTAACGCAGGTCGCGGGGTCCCTCCACGTTTGCAAAACGTGGAAGGAGGTTCACTAGTATGATTGAGATATTTGCTTTGAAGTTCTTTCTTCGAGACTAGCTCGAATTCAGAAAAGAAAGCAAATGAGATGAATCTGACGAAGAGTTATTTGGAGGTGACAAAGAACTCTTGAATGACAAGAGATTAAGGAATCTCTGCTTTTCGGAATGTCCAGGAAGTGTCTTCGAGCTGTCTTCTTATAGCGGAAGACACCTCTCGAAATGGTATGGACCATACTAGCGGAACCTGTTTGCTTATGGAGGGTTTCCCCTTTTGGGGTTCAAGGCTTTGGACCCCTGGTTAATAGGGTGTGCCTGTACAGACCTGCTCTGACTTTGTGAGTTGGTGAGCGTGAGTTGGTGAGATGAGTTGGTGGACATGACTAGTTACTGTTCCTCGATTCACTCATTATACAGCTTTTCATCCGATGAACCTTTCAACCTTTTAAGCCCTTTGCATATTAATAATTTTATTTGTCTTTGGGCTACCCCCGTCGTCATGTACGTACGTATGTACAGGTGTCCCAGGATAATGTTGTGATGTAGCTGCAGCAAATTGTAAGTTATTAATTTCCATATACATGCAATAAGTGATAACTAGAATCAAGTGTTGGTGCCTTAATCTTTTCTATGTTTGATTCAGGTAGCTCTCCTGCATCACCTGCTGCAATACTCATCTACATCAAATTAAGTTTATCTTGTTATGTTTAGAACCAAATTACGTTCATGTTTAGAACCAAATTAAGTTAGTTTTATAATGTTTTTGAACCAAATTATTTTTAAAACCAAATTTGCGTGTAGTTGACTAACCAAATTGCAAAAATTTCATAACTTGTAGGGAAAGATTAGTTAAAGAGAGATTGAGAATCTTTTAGAAGCTAAACTGATCCTGTTTAATGATTTCTTAATTTAGTTTAATGAATTGAGTTTTCTATATTTCTGTTTTTTTGGCATGAGCTTTAGAAATATGTTTTCGATGTTTTCTGCAATTTTGTTTTTTAATTACGTATACCTAGATGTCATATGTGAAGGAGAAAGGGTGCCAATTGATTCGGGTTCACAAACGAATACCTAGACAAACGCTAAGCTTTTGAACACCGTTTTCCCCTTGGGATGTTCTTCGGACGTAGAATTCTGGTGGGCAATAATCAGGGTCAAGAAGACCCCTAATTAGCACATAGTTTTTTTTTTCCCAATCCTTGAATCAATGGCTGCATCAATATCCTTAAGCTTGTTCCAGGCCTTTCTAGTAAGCACTAAATTCGTGGGTTTTATATCGCGATGTACAATGCTAATGCCGTGTATTTTAATGAGTGGTGAAATTATGGGACGGTCCCATACCTTGCAATGGTTTCAGTCCATAACATAAACATGAGTGATTCCATGTTTAATAGGAATATTCTATCTTTCATGTAATCACCAAGATCTTGATCTCCCTGTTTTTGATTCACATTAAAACTTAATATGCATACATGGTCAATATCACATAATCCATTACAAAACTCACAACCAAACACCCTACACATATCAACCTTACATGAAGCTATATAAATATTAGTTATAAAAGCGCACATGAGGCGTGAGGCGAGCTGGAAAACACCTTGGGGCTTTAAGGTGGTGCCTCACGTATTTTTGGGTCAACATATTAGGGTATCTAGCAAGCTGATATGTAACAGCAACCTGGCATGTACAAACAACAAAATGGTTTGAAGGGTTTACTTGATAAAAAGGCTTAACTTCTGGTTGTAACTAGATCAATGCCTCGCGTACATGAAGCTCTTTCCTCACGCTTTTATAAACCAAATTCTAATATGAAAACGACACTTACCTCAAATTTACTTACTAGCCATTTATCGTCTATTCTGAAAACTTTTTCTTTTTATCAGAAACAAAATTCCAAAGTAACTCAACACATCTTTTTATCAAAAACAAAATTCCAAAGAAACTCAACACATGTATCCGAAGCTGCACGCGACATCCTGTAGTTAAACCATTCTTCAAAATCACCACATTGTGCAACATCCTCAACTCCAGTTTTAACCTAGTACATTACAAAGTACAAGGTTTATATAACAAATTAGCTGGTTAAAACTGAAAATCTTGTAAAAAATGTAGCAATTTTCCAGCTGTTTAAGAATGACTTTTTCTTTAAATCTTTGTCTTCTTGCTATTGCCTTCTTCTCTGATACTCTTGGGCACTACCACCCCTGAATAAACAGTACCAATTGATTAGTGGCGGACCCAGAAATTATTTGCTGGGGATGCGGAGGAGGGGTTGAACCATATTTTCAAGGGGTGCAGTCGGTTTTTTTTGCCTAAAAAATACACTAATTTTTTTTTTCAAGGGGTGCACCCACCCACCTACAAGAACACATAGGTCCGCCCCAGCAATCGACCCTTCTCCCAGCTTTCTCCAATCAAGATATCAGAAGTTTTCATTTTTTGTCTCCTAGATAAACCGCCGAACACCTTCTGTGCAGGTTCTTAACCATATCCGAATTGCTTATTAGGTTTCCGTTTGGTTATTGGTCCATAAATCTTGTTTATTCATATAAACAAAAAAAAAACTGAGTTTAATCGAATAATAACTGGTTTAATTGAATAACCGAACCTAATAAACCAAATAAATCCATTTAAGAGGTTTAATCGGTTGAATTCAGTTCGGTTAGACACATTCTACTTCAGATCAATTCGGTTTTCAGTTAGGCCTGATATCCGTACCGATGAACATCCTTAGTTTTAGTAAGGCTAATTATAGTCTTCTAGAACCATTGTATTTGGCCTTTTGGTATTATTTCAACTAGTGTTTTTCAATGACGCGCGTTGCGCGAAAGGCATTGATGTTTTCGACCGATATCATCCTGCAACTCTTCTTTTAACTGTTTCACTTCTTGCAAAGACTAAACGTAGACCCTAACTCTTGTTTCACCACTTAATCACAGTAAAAATTACAGGTTTTATTATATAATTAGTACAAATTCAAGTAACATTATTCAAACAGAGAAGGTTAATCAAAACTAAATCAGATTCAACTAAAACCCCCATACTTTGAGCACACAAACTCCACAAATCCCACATGGGTTTTGTAGACAACAAATTGATTCATCTTTTTAAAATCATGATCCCTGATTTGGATTTTTAACATGTTCTCACAACAGTGGTTTGTTCCACGATGTCACCGTCGACGACCCTGTAACCAGCGCATCTCCAGCAACATAAGACCCTCGTAATGCAATATTGACATCTTCTGTACTTGGTACAAATAGAGTATTAAACGATACTTTACCTGATTACTAATTGAGTTGATCGCCATTACCTGAGTTGCTTAGACAAACGCTATGCTTATGCGGAAGCAGTTTTGCCATCGCATCTTTCGCCCCATGAGCAGCTCTCTTTGGCAAATTAGTCTGAGGTCGTTTCCCCTGCTGCACGTGTGCAAGTAATTCCCCTCATTATTATGCAGCGTTAAGCATTTGCACTTGTATCTGCAAGAAACGCTTCACAATCACAAACAATAACCATAAGTCTTTTAACATTTAGTCCAAAAATCATCTCGCACATAAATATGTATTAATTTTTAAGAACAAAACCCCCAAGTTTACCTTCCGAGATGCTTGCGCCATACATTGATATGTTTTCAAGTTTTAATACCACAAATTCACAAAACCATAATAAGTTTACCTTTCCACAATCAACAAAGAGAGCTGCAAGCTTTTCTTCAATTACCTATAGTTATGAAATAGCAACAAAAAAAAAGATTCATCACATATCCAAAATTTTGGCTAATAATCAACAAATCATAATAAAAATACATGATTAATATTAGACACGTAATGAGTTTGATTCGCTTGATGACTATCATCTAAGATCCAACTACAAAACAACATATCAAACAAAGTTTGTCATTAAGACATAAGCAAGAATTTCAACTAATAAAAAAACATGATTTTCTTATTTTACTTGTAGACATTTATCCAAGACTAGCGTTCAAGAATCAGGTGAAGGCATCCTCTTTATCTTCTTGTTCGCTAAATTCAAAAACAAAACAACAAGTCTTTGACGCGATTAAAAAATCAATTTGGTTCGTTTCACCTCCAACTGGATCAAGTCGAGCTATTTCGCCATTTCCATGTCCACCCCCTCTACCCTTACAAACTCATCCCTAAGCTGGTATCCATGTGTTTGAAATTGACCCACGAAGAGGAATACTGTTAACTTTTTAGAGTCACGGTGACGCGATGGATTTTTGGATGGTAACGTTTTATTAGTTTCTACATAGAATAAGTTTAATTTGTTAAAAATCGAAACCATCATGTGAAAGTGTTACATTTGAGTTACCCATGCCTCTGTTGATATAAGCCACCATTTCCCTTAACATATATGTACCAGTTCGATTCTGGTAAGCCTGTTACACACGTGGAAAGATCCAAAATCTGATAACCCAAAGTTTAAATATAAGCTTTTTGTGTGAACAGAAGGATTGTTTGATACTTTCATACCTCCTGAAGATCAAGGTGTACAAGGCTTCCAATATGCACCTTTGGCGTTGTTCCATACCTTTAGCATCTACATCACACACATACCCTTTTCGTAAAATCAAAGCATCAAAAGCATATGAGCCGAACCTAGAATAATCAAATTTTACTAATTTATCATTCGGAAATGAAGAAACACTGAACTGATTAAGGTTACTAATCGGTTTGGTTTATGTTCCTATCATAGTGGTTAATCTTCAAATGAGTATTTGAGCTCCGACTTGATGTATAATCCTGCAAAACAGAACACCGTTACTCGTTAAGAGGGGAATGTGGGGGTTTCCCTCTTAACCAGGCTCCGACGTGAGAATAAGCGACTGCTTTGAGAGGATAATTAAGTGCTAAGAGTGAGAGTAGAGGGAATAGAATGTTTAACCTGTGGAATAAGGTCTCTATTTATAGCCGGAGAGGTGTAAGAGGATATGGGCTGATGGGCCTTGGGCCGGAAATGGACAGCATAACGGATATGCTCTTTGTCTCTCTAGTGTCGACCGTTTAGTGGCTTCTAGAAACTCTTTGGTGCTGGCGCACCTTGATTGGAGCCACGTGTCGTTGTTGTCGGCCCTGCTGCTTTTCTGCCATCAGCAGACAAGTGGAGATCGTGGGACAGTTGTCTCCGTCTCCTGATTGGTGCCATGTAGGCGTCCTTATGTACTTCTCGTCAGGCGATCGTGGCGCACGATTGACCAGAGCCTGCTGGACGCTCATTGGCTCCTTTTACTGCCACTTGTACCTTGTGTACCACTGGAGGTAGCCTTGCGCTCCCCTCCTGTGTGGTTCTTGTTGGGCATCTAACTAACCTGCGCGGGGTTAGTATGCCTATGTGTTCCCTTTATTTATGTTAAGTGCTGATATCTGAGCTTCTTGTGGGCTAGGCCTCGCGCGGCACAGACCGGAAGGTGATGCAGGTCGCGCGAGATTCTCAGGAAGAAGTTTATTAAAATAAGGAGTATGGGCTCGCGCGCACCCTCAACGGAGGTTTGCGCGGCTTTTTTGGGACCATACCCCTTCAAGTCCCCCCAGTCCAGTGCTGCACCATGCGCAACGCAAGTGGTTAGAGCTCTGGACTTAGAAAAATAAAAGTTGAAGGGGAATGCTCTCTTTATCTTGTTTGGTGTGGCGCGTGTAAAAATTGTTGTCTCCAACTGCGTAGCTTACCAAGGCAGGTTCCAAGTGGTTCATTGGTTATCTGATCGGGCGCGAAGTGCTGCTAAGGCGATGTTAGCTTGCGCGGCCCTGGTAACTTCTGCCTGAAGTTACCTGTAATTTTATGGCGGGAAACTTCGAAATTTGAACTCTGGCAAGTTGGTGGGATAAGTCGTTGAGTGCGACGTCTGAGTTGACCCCTGGCACGGATGTCATCATGCCGACTATGACGGTTGCACTTCGTGTCAGGAGAGTGAGGCCCACGCGCGCGTGGTAACCGTCACCCCTGCTTTTCCGCGTGACGTGGCAGCCTCTCGTTGGTCAGCCTAGCGGCGATAACGGCACGTTTACCCATCGCAATGCGATGGGTATATATATCCGAAGAGATGTGAGAGGCTCTCACTTCTCTTCGTTGCTTTCCAATTTTCTCTCGTTATCTTTCTTTGAATCTTCAAAGATTTTCTTCAAATCTTCAAGTGACTCTTCAAATCCTCAAGTTTTCTTTAAATCTTCCAAGTTTTTTCCAGAAACTTGCGACTTTCATTACGATGACTGAGGAGCACCAGGAGGCTGTTTCTACGGAGGAGGGTCATGTTCCCGTTCTCAAGTGGGATCTTGGACTATTTGAACAAATTGTTCAGAGTTTCCGGTTTCCACCGGAGTGGGATGCTCGGTATCCGGCTCAGGGCCAGACTGCAGCCGATGCACCACCGGGTTACATTACATTGTATGAAGACTTTTTTCTTCAAGGTAACTTTATTCTGTTTTCGTATAATTTTGTTGAATAGAATTTTCTACAGCTTCTGAACGCATCCGTGGGACTAATCTCACAGCAGCCTTTCTCACTTGCTAACTTAAAGAGTTTAAAGATTCTTCCATGTTGGGGGTGGAAAGACAAGAAAGTTATTATGTCTGCTAAATAGTTCTCATAATCCCACCTTGACTGAGGTAAATTCTTATGTAAATTTATGATCATGAGAAAATGCATTGCTAAGAGGAAGCATAAAACCAACCTTATGACATATGTACGTACGCACAGGTGCTGCCAGGATAATGTTGTGATGTAGCTGCAGCAAATTGTAAGTTATTAATTTCCATATACATGCAATAAGTGATAACTAGAATCAAGTGTTGGTGCCTTGATCTTTTCTATGTTTGATTCAGGTAGCTCTCCTGCATCACCTGCTGCAATACTCATCTACATCAAATTAAGTTTATCTTGTTATGTTTAGAACCAAATTACGTTCATGTTTAGAACCAAATTAAGTTAGTTTTATAATGTTTTTGAACCAAATTATTTTTAAAACCAAATTTGCGTGTAGTTGACTAACCAAATTGCAAAAATTTCATAACTTGTAGGGAAAGATTAGTTAAAGAGAGATTGAGAATCTTTTAGAAGCTAAACTGATCCTGTTTAATGATTTCTTAATTTAGTTTAATGAATTGAGTTTTCTATATTTCTGTTTTTTTGGCATGAGCTTTAGAAATATGTTTTCGATGTTTTCTGCAATTTTGTTTTTTAATTGCGTATACCTAGATGTCATATGTGAAGGAGAAAGGGATCCAATTGATTCGGGTTCACAAACGAATACCTAGACAAACGCTAAGCTTTTGAACACCGTTTTCCCCTTGGGATGTTCTTCGGACGTAGAATTCTGGTGGGCAATAACCAGGGTCAAGAAGACCCCTAATTAGCACATAGTTTTTTTCCAATCCTTGAATCAATGGCTGCACCAATATCCTTAAGCTTGTTCCAGGCCTTTCTAGTAAGCACTAAATTCGTGGGTTTTATATCGCGATGTACAATGCTAATGCCGTGTATTTTAATGAGTGGTGAAATTATGGGACAGTCCCATACCTTGCAATGGTTTCAGTCCATAACATAAACATCCATAACATAAACATGAGTGATTCCATGTTTAATGGGAATATTCTATCTTTCATGTAATCACCAAGATCTTGATCTCCCTGTTTTTGATTCACATTAAAACTTAATATGCATACATGGTCAATATCACATAATCCATTACAAAACTCACAACCAAACACCCTACACATATCAACCTTACATGAAGTTATATAAATATTAGTTATAAAAGCGCGCATGAGGTGTGAGGCGAGCTAGAAAACGCCTTGGGGCTTTAAGGTGGAGCCTCACGTATTTTTGGGTCAACATTAGGGTATCTAGCAAGCTGATATGTAACAGCAACCTGGTATGTACAAACAACAAAATGATTTGAAGGGTTTACTTGATAAATAGGCTGATACGTAAAACATGTAACTTCTGGTTGTAACTAGATCAACGCCTCGCGCAGGGGCGGACCCACATTGAGTGGGTCGGGGTCAACGGACCCCAATGTTTTTAAAAAAATTAGTAGATTCGGTATTTAAAATTGTATAAGGACCCCATAAATACAATTAGGTGGACACCATAGAAAGAAAAGGAAAGCTGGTGTGGTGGTAAATTCTCTTCTTTTCCAATAAGAGGTCATGGGCTCAATCCTTGTATAAGCCCATTTTTTCTCTTTTTTTTTTTTAAATCTAGTTCAAACCTCGCTTTGACCCGACCCGAAAGAGGACCGACCCGAAAATTTTAACATTTTGTTATGAAAGTTTTGAACACCGAAAATAATGGACCCCATTGAAAAAAATCCTAGGTCCGCCACTGACCTCGCGTACATGAAGCTCTTTCCTCACGCTTTTATAAACCAAATTCTAATATGAAAACGACACTTACCTCAAATTTACTGATGCGTGTGTAGTGTAATATAATTTAGATATATAATTAAGCCCTTTTTACACCTTTTAGCCAAGTTTTAAATTTATAAAACACGATATTCACTAACACTAAACACACATATGGGCAAGTGCACCCATCGTGGACGTAGTATAGTGTTGGTAAGATACCGAGGTCGTCCAAGGACACAAGAGCTTTTAATACCGGTTTATCCTCAACGTCTAATCAAATCAAAAAGTGAGAAAAATATTTTTAAACTAAGAAAATAAAAACTAACTAAATGCTGAAAAATAAAATAAAATAAAAACAGATAGACAAGATGAATCACTTGGATCCGACTCGTGTATTAGTATAACCTTTGATTATTTTCGCACTTTTGCACTTGTTTAAGAGATTATCTTTAGTTATTGTAGTAGGCCCCTCTTTTGAAGGCGACGTTACCCTCAACCCAGTAGTTTGAGTCAGCAAGGATACAATCCTAAAGGGTTGGATTATTGGAAGATAATGAATTAAGTTATTAATGCAAATTATGGTAGGCCCCGCTTTCGGCGGTGACGTTACCCTCGGCTAAGTAGTCTGAGTCAGCAGGGATACAGTCCTAAATAGCCGGGTTATAGTATTAATAGTAGTTAACTTATGAGGGGGTCAAAGAGTTTGGATCCCCGCCATCCAATACCTATGGGCATTGAAGGAGATCCTACTAAATTTGACCCAGGTCCCAAGCAGGACCTCTAAACGCTGAACAAGGGCGAGACCCTTACCGAACCGTTCCCTTAACCCCCGACCAGGTAGCCAACATACCTCCATATAGACCGTGGAGATATGAATGGTGAAAATCTTTTATTTTATATAGACAGTAAAATAATGCCAAGACACCACGGACAAACGATAAGGAAAGATCACCTTCAACATAAGCAACTAGTTATTAAAGTCATTGATACAAAACCAAATAAAAAGTGCAAAAGATTAAAAATAAAAAGTATTATACTAAACACTTGTCTTCACCAAGTGATGTAAGAGACTTAGGCAAACATGGCCTTGATTGTCAAGAACTCTTACGATCAATCTTGGATCCCGAGACGACTCACACACTCTACGATGGACAATGGATGATGGTGGTGGATGATGGTGTTATGGTGGTGGTGGGTGGTGGATGAAGTGTGAGAGAGGTGGTGTGCCAAGGGATGAGATGGAATGAAGCCAAGCACTCCTATTTATAGGCTGAACAGAAGGCTGGGCACGGCCCCCGTGTCCGCTGGACACGCCCCCGTGCCCGTCTGACACTCTCTCTCCTCATTAATTGTAATTCGCAATTACAATTAATGCGCCTGCTGTACTTTCACCACGCCCCCGTGCTCACTGGACACGGCCCCGTGGTGGGCAATAGAAGCTTCTACAAGTTTGTCTTTTATGCTGCTTCTTGGGCACGGCCCCGTGCTGGCTGAGCACGGGGCGTGTTCAGGCTTCTGTTTTCTCTTTTTTTTGCTTTGGAGGATGCCGTTGAGGGTCCGGGCAGTCTACTTTTATTCCTTTCCTTGTATTTATGCTAGAATTAGTTGTCTTTTTGCTTCTTTTGTGAATTTGAGCTCATTTCATCCTGAAAATACAAAAGGAAGACAAAAACACTCTTTTTCCAACATTAGTACTTAAAAAGGGTTAGTTTTATGCCTTAATTGATGTGATTTATATGTTGTATTTTACACACATCAAATACCCCCACACTTGAACTTTTGCTTGTCCTCAAGCAAAACTCTTTAAAATGTGGCTTACACTCCCAAATGGAATAGGTAGAAGAGAAAGTTTTTGGCTTGTCATAGAGTGTCGGGAATCCAAGATCTTTTTAGGTTTTATTTTTATTTATTTACAATCCTATTCGTTATGATTTATTGAGAACATTTCATAGGATAAATTACTTATTTGGGCATAACATGCCGTTTTAAAATTCTAGAATGATCCTCCAAAAATCGACTTTTGATTACTAGGGATCACTACATTCGAATTAAGGAATACAACAATTAAGGACTTACGGAAATACCCTTAGGTATCCTGTCAAGGATTGGGTATTCGTCCAGAGTTGTAACTTGCGCCTTGTACTTTGTTTTCTTTGGAGGAAAACATGTACTTAGGATTGTCGGTGTTGTAGGGGATATGTTGTTTATACATGCAATCATAACAATATATTGCGATGTAAAATAAAAAGCTTTATTTATAAACAACAACTGTTTCTTAGACCTTGACAACAAAAGAAAATAATACAAAAAGCTTGATTATTTCCAAACAGTGTTGTCTTTCCGTCGGTCAGATGCTCATCCCTGCGCTGGATTTGCATTAGTAAGTCTTGGGCAATTTCTTCGGAAATGGCCCATCTCGCCACAGTTGAAGCAAGAACCTGGTGGAAAACGACCCTGAGCAGGATTGTTGCCAGCTTGATTTGGTGCAGCTGCAGCTGGGCAAACTCTTGCTGTATGGCCTATGAGTCCACAAACTTGGCATGTGCGGCACTTCACACCAGCATGATGATGTAGGCTACATTGGTTGCACAAAGGTGCAGTTCCGTTGTAGGGCTTCCTAGCAGGGGGTTGAGCTGGTTGGTTGGGAATGGCTTGATCATTGTGAGCAACCACAGCGAAGTTCTGAGAAGCCTTTCGCTTCTTTGACTTCTTGGAGGATTCAGTCTGTTCATCCCTTGGTTTCGGTTCCTCAACCGGTTTCTTGTCACTTTTTCGGAAAAGTTTACCTTTCCTGATCTGAGATTCAGTCAAGGTAGCGGATAGCTCAATGGCCTGTCTAACTGTAGTGGGATTACTACCAGTCACAATGTCCTGTACTGAGTCAGGGAGACCATCAATGTACTTTTCGATTGCCTTATCCAAAGGCGTGACCATGTTTGGGCATAACAGACTTAATTCCTCATAACGGTCCGTGTAGGCTCGATGCTCACCGTTCTCTTGCTTAAGATCGTCAAATTCCCTTTCCAAGACCCTGATCTCATGACGAGGACATAATTCCTTCATCATCAGAGCTCGAAGCTCTTCCCACGTTTGAGCCAGTGCCACATCGGCACCCCTATCTCTCACCACACCGTTCCACCACGTCAAAGCTCGTTTCTCAAAGACACTAGATGCGAAATCTACCTTTCGCTCGTTTGGACATTGAACATGTCTGAAGGTGCTCTCTACACTCTCAAACCATTGCAAAAGTGCAGTCGCTCCTTCAGTCCCAGAAAACTTTGTTGGTTTAGCTGAGTTGAACGTCTTAAAGGTGCACTGAACATTGTTATTGTTATTGTTTGCCTGATTTATCTGGGTGATAAGGTTCGGGAGTATAACAGCGATTTGCTGAGTGATTAAGGCTGCCAAAGCGGCATCCTGAGCTTGATCACGTCGAGGAGGCATATTCTAAAAGGGTAAAGAAACATGAGGGAAAATGAGTGAGATGTCATTGGATATTCAAAACTGGATGTTGAGAATATCGACAAGGCATAATGATTACGATCATTTGTTCGTTACTTAAAACAAACAAACGACACTGAGACAAATCAAAGTCAATAGGTCAATATAATGTATCACCGAAGACATGCTCGCCTATAAATGAACACTCACCCCAAGAGTTCCCAGGTAAGAGTGACTGGTCCGATACTGCGGATTTGTACGAACACTCTAGCCTTAGACAGAAAACTCAGGGTACAGGCATTCACTCTTCCAGTTCGCACGTGTTCACATTATTTAGACCCAAACTTTGACGAGATTTTGAAAATCAAAAGGCACAAAGCCAAGGATGAATCAAACCGGAAGGGTTCAAAACCATATGACAGAGGGTTCAAAACCTTATAACAGAAGGTTCAAAACCTAGTAATCAATCATCCAAGAACAGATGATTAATTTTCGAAGCGGATTCATTATTGTGTTCTCGTTGTGGTTATCACCTAAGGATAGGTGACGGTATTGTTTTATGACTAAACGCAAGTAAACTCGCGTTAGGGTCCTAGGAAGGTTATAGTCTAGGTCAAAGCATTACTAATAACCTAATTCCCTATAACCATTGGCTCTGATACCAACTTTTCTGTCACACCCCGACCACGTAAAACAACAAAACGTGGCGGAAACGTATTTATATACAAGTTCACATACCTCACGGGATAAATCACTCAACACTCGGCCGAAGGTGTATTATTAGTGAATCACTCGAGAGCGGCATGGAACTTATGCCTTCCATAGGCTTGCCAAGCAATCAATCCTCCTCCTTTTTAACTTTTTACCTTTGCAAATATCAAGAGGACTTTTTGGGTGAAGGGTTAGGCTTGGGTTAAAGGTGGGTGGTTGGGTTAGTGGTTAGTAAAAGGGCGAAAAGCGTAAAAAGCGTCGGTTTTCTTAACTCACTTTGTTTTTAGTGACTTTTTATTTTGAAGTATTTCTCCAAACAAGCTTTTGTATAGCTTTTGTTTGTTTTCAACTTCATCATCATTTTTTTTTTCATTAGTCACATAAAATAGCGAGCTTGCGAAAAACCGAGCTTGTTACTAAAATAAAGGGTGAAAAATAAAAAAGGGTTTTTGGTGGGTAAAAAGGGTTTTAGGGTAATGAAATGAAAGGTTTAAGCTCAAAGGGGTTAACTAGGGGAATTTTGGGTAGGTGGTAAAAAAAAATGAAAAATAATGGTGTAGAAAGAAAAATGGTTAGTCCTAATGCCTCCATCATTTACTTACTTGGGTTTAAGTTGGTAAGGACCGGGAATGTATCGTCGTGGCAAGTTCTAGAGTTGTAAGAACCAAGCGGCTATTCACACAAGAAACGAAAAATGAGCATTTAGTCTAAAGATGTAGATTTGTATGCTCAATAAAGGCTCAAAACTCACTTTTGTGGGAATGGGTTTTTTATGTGATCAAGTATATATAATCGAATTTTAATTAGACTTGTTATAATTTTCTTATGTTGGTTCTTTGTTATCACGACGCTCTCGGTTATAAATTTCGTAAAAATATAACCTTATTAAACTTGTAATTCCTAACTTAAACTTTAGACAAGTAAAAATGAAAGAATTTTTTTGAAAAAATTTGGGGTGTTTAGCGGTTCCAATAGAGTTTTGTGTAAGGCTTGTTGTTAGGACTTGCAAAATTTCAAAGTGTTAGCTTCCCCCCCCCCCACACACACTTAAATTACACATTGTCCTCAATGTGTCCTAAAAATAAATTTTTAGGTTGATTGGATGTGTGGTGTGGTGTTAAAAAGCAAAGATTTATGTTACTGGCAGCCTGGACACGGCCCCGTGGTGACCGGGCACGGCCCCGTGGTCAGGTGCCAGTAATAGAAATTAAAGAAATAAGACATAAGCCTGGACACGGGGGCGTGTCCGGTGAACACGGCCCGTGTCCAGTTACCTGAACTGGGCGTTTTTCTGCAGGTGGCTCAGCACGGGACCGTGTTGGTTGGGCACGGCCCGTGTTGAGCCTTCTGTGATGGAGATTTGTGTCGGGTTGCTTTGTTCTTTGTGCATGGGGCCATTTTTCTCGTTCCCTTTTTCATCCATTACCATCATGAGTGTGTTTTATTCCTGCAAATTAAAACTAAAAGATTAAACTAAACTAAGGATAGTTCCGCGGAATGCCTCCGTGGTGCGCCACGTTTATAAGGGTCCTTGGCTAGACCCAATGCGAGGTTATATATTTTCTGAGTGGGATGCTTGGCGTCCCATGTTACACCGTCGGAGAGCAGCATCCAAGCTTGAATCAATAACCTTCATGTAATTGATCGGGTCGTCGTCCTCTATTCTCTTCCCAACTCCGAACTTTACTTCATCATCCCCATACCGCAAGGTGAGTGTTCCGTCATTCATATCTACCACTGCTTGGGCGGTGGCAAGGAAGGGTCTCCCTAGTATGAGGGGGACCTCGGTGTCTTCCTCCATATCGAGTATGACAAAGTCGGCTGGATAGACGAATCTGCTTACCTTTACCAAGACATTTTCGATGACACCTTGTGGAAATTTGACGGATCGATCAGCGAGTTGTATGCTCATTTTTGTAGGGCTCGTGGTTCCCAAGCCGAGCCTTTTAAACATTGATGAGGGCATGAGGTTAATGCTAGCCCCAAGGTCGGCTAGGGCATTACGAACGGGGGATTCCCCTATTGAGCAGGGAATCGTGAAGCTTCCGGGATCGATTTTCTTTTGGGGAAGTTTATTGAGTACGAGGGCAGAGCATTCTTCGCCTAAATTGACTAATTGCAAATTTTCAATTTTCTTTTTATGTGTAAGGAAGTCCCGCATGAATTTAGAGTATTTGGGCATTTGGGTTAGGACCTCGATAAAAGGAATATTGACATGCAATTGCTTTAATAGACTTTCGAACTTTGCGAATTGCTCATTGGTCTTTTGACGAATTAACCTACCGGGGTATGGAACTCGAGGAGCTTTGGTAGGCTCTGGTGACGGAGGGGAGTTCTTCTCCTGCAAAGGTGTGGGTACTGTTTCTTCTGTTGGCGGCGGTGCTTCTGCAGGCCCTACGGTGCGGTTGCGTAGCGTGATGAGGTGAACTTGCGCTTTTGGGTTTGTTTCGGTATTGCTAGGTAATGCGCCTTGCGGTCTCTCGGCAAAATTTTGAGCTATTTGATTTAATTGTTTTTCTATGTTTTGAATACTAGCTTGTTGATTTCTAAAATTTGATTCTAATTGTAGAAATCTTTCCGAGTTTTTCTTTTCAGTGTCAGAGATGAGGCGAGATACAGTATCTTCGAGCCTTTCTCGTCCACTTTGTTGTTGAGTGAAATTTTGTGACTCATTTCTTGGTTGTTGAAAGTTTGTTCGTTGGGTTTGTTGGTTACTACTATTGCCGGGTTCCCTCCAACCAAGGTTTGGGTGGTTTCGCCATCCTTGGTTGTAAGTTCCCGTTGGGGGACCCGACGGCCTAGGTCTATTATCAATGTAGTTTACCATTTCTTGTTGATCGTCCGTTTCTTTCATACAACTCCAATTTTCATGTGACCCACCACACCCTTCACAAGCCATAACCGAGACTGTTTTTGTCATTTCCAATTTTTTTATTTTTGAAGAAAGGGCCTCGATTTGGGCTTGTAAAGAAGTGCTTTCATCGACCTTATGGGCGCCCGGGGCAATAGATTTATTCCCCCGGGGGGTGTGCCATTGAAAATTGGTTTGAGCAATTTCCTCAATTTGATTATATATTTCGTGTGGGCGTCGATTACCTAAAAGTCCCCCGGAGCTAGAATCAAGTGTCTGCCTTGTGTGTGGCAACAATCCATTATAGAAAGTGGATACTTGTTGCCATATTGCAAGGCCGTGATGTGGACACTTGCGTAATAACTCCTTGAACCTTTCCCAAGTTTCATATAAGGATTCCCCGTCCTCTTGTGAATATGTATTAATTTCAGTCATTAATTTAGCAGTTTTGGCGGGAGGGAAATACTTATATAGAAATTTTTGGGCTAGTTCATCCCAGGTGTTTACCGATCCAGCTGGGAGGGCGTTGAGCCAAGCTTTCGCTCGGTCTTTTAGTGAGAAAGGAAACATACGGAGGCGGATGGTATCATTTGATGCTCCGTTGATCCGAAAGGTATCACATATTTCTAAGAAATTAGTGATATGTAGATGGGGATCCTCGTCCGCAAGCCCATGGAAGGTTGCGGAGTTTTGGAGCATTTGTATCAAATGGGGCCGGAGTTCGAAGTTATTAGCTTCGACATTCGGAGCATTGATAGTGGCGCCTAGATTACCTACGGTGGATCGTAGATAATCCATAAGGGTACGTTGGTCCGCCATTGGAGGTGGATCACCCGAAACCTTCTCTTGGTTTTTAGCTTTTAATCTTTTTCTGAGAAAGCGTTCGGGTTCTTCTAAAGGTTCCTTTATGTCCTTATTAGAACTGGAGCTCATACACTATGTAAGATTGGCGTCGGGTTCCAAGTCCTGCAATAAAAACAGAAAAGAATGTTGGTCAGAAGGTTCACCACGGCCCCGTGTTCAACGAACACGGCCCGTGGTCGGAGTTACAGTTAATATTTTCCAGACCCCAGTTACTAGAAGATGGACACGGCCCCGTGTTGCACCGACACGGCCCCGTGGTCAGCCTTCTGTAACTTGGAAAACTAAAAACTGCCAGTAACGATGCTGGGCACGGCCCGTGCTGAGCTCTGCAGAAGCTGAAAAAAAAAACTAAGAAAAATCCTAAAAATTAAAAAAAAAGAATAAAAATATGATTAGGCCGTTGATTCCTAACTTTCTTAAAATCCTTGTGTTCCCGGCAACGGCGCCAAAAACTTGATGCGTGTGTAGTGTAATATAATTTAGATATATAATTAAGCCCTTTTTACACCTTTTAGCCAAGTTTTAAATTTATAAAACACGATATTCACTAATACTAAACACACATATGGGCAAGTGCACCCATCGTGGATGTAGTATAATGTTGGTAAGATACCGAGGTCGTCCAAGGACACAAGAGCTTTTAATACCGGTTTATCCTCAACGTCTAATTAAATCAAAAAGTGAGAAAAATATTTTTAAACTAAGAAAATAAAAACTAACTAAATGCTGAAAAATAAAATAAAATAAAAACAGATAGACAAGATGAATCACTTGGATCCGACTCGTGTATTAGTATAACCTTTGATTATTTTCTCACTTTTACACTTGTTTAAGAGATTATCTTTAGTTATTGTAGTAGGCCCCTCTTTTGAAGGCGACGTTACCCTCAACCCTGTAGTTTGAGTCAGCAAGGATACAATCCTAAAGGGTTGGATTATTGGAAGATAATGAATTAAGTTATTAATGCAAATTATGGTAGGCCCCGCTTTCGGCGGTGACGTTACCCTCGGCTAAGTAGTCTGAGTCAGCAGGGATACAGTCCTAAATAGCCGGGTTATAGTATTAATAGTAGTTAACTTATGAGGGGGTCAAAGAGTTTGGATCCCCGTCATCCAATACCTATGGGCATTGAAGGAGATCCTACTAAATTTGACCCAGGTCCCAAGCAGGACCTCTAAACGCTGAATAAGGGCGAGACCCTTACCGAACCGTTCCCTTAACCCCCGACCAGGTAGCCAACATACCTCCATATAGACCGTGGAGATATGAATGGTGAAAATCTTTTATTTTATATAGACAGTAAAATAATGCCAAGACACCACGGACAAACGATAAGGAAAGATCACCTTCAACATAAGCAACTAGTTATTAAAGTCATTGATACAAAACCAAATAAAAAGTGCAAAAGATTAAAAATAAAAAGTATTATACTAAACACTTGTCTTCACCAAGTGATGTAAGAGACTTAGGCAAACATGGCCTTGATTGTCAAGAACTCTTACGATCAATCTTGGATCCCGAGACGACTCACACACTCTACAATGGACAATGGATGATGGTGGTGGATGATGGTGTTATGGTGGTGGTGGGTGGTGGATGAAGTGTGAGAGAGGTGGTGTGCCAAGGGATGAGATGGAATGAAGCCAAGCACTCCTATTTATAGGCTGAACAGAAGGCTGGGCACGGCCCCGTGTCCGCTGGACACGCCCCCGTGCCCGTCTGACACTCTCTCTCCTCATTAATTGTAATTCGCAATTACAATTAATGCGCCTGCTGTACTTTCACCACGCCCCCGTGCTCACTGGACACGACCCCGTGATTAAAAATAAAAAGTATTATACTAAACACTTGTCTTCACCAAGTGATGTAAGAGACTTAGGCAAACATGGCCTTGATTGTCAAGAACTCTTACGATCAATCTTGGATCCCGAGACGACTCACACACTCTACAATGGACAATGGATGATGGTGGTGGATGATGGTGTTATGGTGGTGGTGGGTGGTGGATGAAGTGTGAGAGAGGTGGTGTGCCAAGGGATGAGATGGAATGAAGCCAAGCACTCCTATTTATAGGCTGAACAGAAGGCTGGGCACGGCCCCGTGTCCGCTGGACACGCCCCCGTGCCCGTCTGACACTCTCTCTCCTCATTAATTGTAATTCGCAATTACAATTAATGCGCCTGCTGTACTTTCACCACGCCCCCGTGCTCACTGGACACGGCCCCGTGGTGGGCAATAGAAGCTTCTACAAGTTTGTCTTTTATGCTGCTTCTTGGGCACGACCCCGTGCTGGCTGAGCACGGGGCGTGTTCAGGCTTCTGTTTTCTCTTTTTTTGCTTTGGAGGATGCCGTTGAGGGTCCGGGCAGTCTACTTTTATTCCTTTCCTTGTATTTATGCTAGAATTAGTTGTCTTTTTGCTTCTTTTGTGAATTTGAGCTCATTTCATCCTGAAAATACAAAAGGAAGACAAAAACACTCTTTTTCCAACATTAGTACTTAAAAAGGGTTAGTTTTATGCCTTAATTGATGTGATTTATATGTTGTATTTTACACACATCATTTACTTACTAGCAATTTATCGTCTATTCTGAAAACTTTTTCCTTTTATCAAAAACAAAATTCCAAAGAAACTCACACATGTATACGAAGATGCACGCGACATCCCGTAGTTAAACCATTCTTCAAAATCACCACATTGTGCAACATCCTCAACTCCAGTTTTAACCTAGTACATTACAAAGTACAAGGTTTATATAACAAATTAGCTAGTTAAAACTGAAAATCTTGTAAAAAGTTGCAATTTTCCAGCTGTTTAAGAATGACTATTTCTTTAAATCTTGAGGTAGTGTTTGGTATAAAAGAATAGAAGGCGGAATAGAATGGATCATTCTGATGGAATGAAAAGAAACATGTTTGGTTATCATGTGGTAATGGAATGGAGCATTCCACAAGGAACGCAAACCTTCCAAATATAAGATTTTTCATTCCTTTGTAAGGTGGTGTTTTTTTTTTTCATTCCTTCAAGGAATGGAAAGAAATATATTATTATTATTATTATTATCAATATTTTTATTATTATTATTTACCATTATTATTATTATTATTATTATTATTATTATTATTATTATTATTATTATTATTATTATTATTATTATTATTATTATTATTGTCGTCTTTAATAACCCACTGCCGTCATTTACCTCCAATGTCACACGCCACCACCTTCGCCGCCACCAACGGGCGACACCACTACCGACACAACCACCATCGTTACTACTGTTGCCGCCATCCACCGTCGTCACCACTTTCCCCGCCACAACCACCACCCACCTCCACCCCAGCCGTTACCCACCTCCGCCCCAGCTGTCACCCACCACCACCCACATCCGCCCCTGCTGTCACCCACCGCCGACACATCCGCCTGCCGTCACCCACCACCACCCCCACCCCCGCCACAGCCACCATCCACCATCGCCTCCGCCTTCACCCGCCACCACCTCCACCACCAACCACCACCGCCGGCGTCACCCACCACCATTGTCACCACCGCTACCTACCTCCGCTCCAACCACCAACCCCTGCCCCAGCCACCACCCACCGTTATCGCCACCCACCATCACCACCTCCGACCACCGCTACAACTGCCACCTATCACCACCCACCCAGCACCATCGACTACCATCACTCACCACCGATTTTATTCCTACATCTGTTCTTTCCTACCAAACAACACACATTAATAATTCATTTAATTCTCACATGGATACCAAACAAGACATGGAATTGTAATGATTCATTCCATTACATCGTCCATTCCATTCCCTCTACCATTCCATTCCCTCGTCTATTCCATTACGCCATACCAAACAGGCCCTGAATCTTCTTGCTATTGCCTTCTTCTCTGATACTCTTGGGCACCACCACCCCTGAATAAACAACACCAATTGACTAGTGGCGGACCCAGGAATTATTTGTTGGGGATGTGGAGAAGCGTTTGAACCATATTTTCAAGGGGTGCGGTCGGGTTTTTTTGCCTAAAAATACACTAATTTTTTTTCAAGTGGTGCGCCTGCCCATCCACAATAACACATAAGTCCGCCCCTGCAAGTGACCCTTCTCCCAGCTATCTCCAATCAAGATATCAGAAGTTTTCATTTTTTTCTCCTAGATAAACCGCCAAACAGCTTCTGTGCAGGTTCTTAACCATATCCAAATTCCTTATTAGGTTTTCGGTTTGGTTATCAGCTCCACAAATCTTGTTTATTCATATAAAAAAACAAACTGAGTTTAATCGAATAATAACCAGTTTAATTGAATAACCGAACCAATAAACCAAATAAATCCGTTTAAGCGGATTAGTCGGTTGAATTCAGTTCGATTAGACACATTCTACTTCAGATCGATTTGGTTTTCAGTTAAGCCTCATATCCGTACCGATCAACATCCTTAGTTTTAGTAAGGCTAATTATAGTCTTCTAGAACCATTGTATTTGGCCTTTTGGTATTATTTCAATTCACGATCCAAAAGGCTAATTATTATTGAAATAGTAATCCTTAAATTCCATGTGTTTATTGGTGTGAGGGTACACTTTTAATACAAATATTTAATATAAGAAGTGAGCAAATATGGGTTGCCTGTGGAAGACGTACTTAAAGTTGCAGCCTTATGTTTGGGTTTATGGAATCTCGATTAGCTTATTGGGCTCGTTTAAAAAGAAATAAAAGTGACAGTGTTAGTGACATGTTTGGCCTGCTTAATTTTAATTTAAACCCTTTATTAGTTTTCTTGTGGATTAAGCACCAAACCCTAATCTTGTTCCATATATTTACATCTTGTACTTGTAATTTCCATTATAGCCAATCACAACATGGCATGTTAACTTCTCTCTCCACTCCCTCTCTTCACTCCCTATTGTGCATTCAAACATAAGAGATGCTCCTCTCGTGAGGAGTAGTCCAATTTTTTTCATTTCTACAAATTATGCATTAATAATTAAAACATATTTTAAAAAAAAATAAAATTACATTAGATTAAAAAGAGACATTGAGTTAAATTAAACTAAATAAAATTACACTAATTAGGAAAAGACATTTTAAAACTAGGAAAATAAAAACATAAACCATAAAATTAAAACTAATTTTACTACTCGTTGTCGGAATCCACCAATAGGTGAGGTAAATCTAGTCTTCCAAGATGCTTCACGAGATTATGTTTTAGTCATCAATGAGCTCGTGAAAAACAGTATCATCGAAAACGGGCTCGACTAGAGGATCCAGAATGTGTACCGGTGCTATCGCGTTTTCGTTATCTTTTAGAATCATGTTATGTAAAATAATGCTCATATATACGACATACCTTATCTTTTTTACAGTCTTACCCCGTTTTGACTTTAAAATACCAAAAAACCCGTTTCACTTCTTTTTTTGCCACCTCGTATTGCCTCTTGAACTTCTTTTCATTCGGAAGGTGAGGGTATGGAAATGTTTTCACAAACACAGGCCAAATAGGGTAGATTCCATTGGTAAGATAATATCCATGTTTGTATAAGTGGTTGTTCATGTAAAATGGATATTTTGGCGCAGTTCCATTTGGTTGAGTAGGAAATAATGGAGATTATTGGAGCACGTTGATGTCGTTTTGTGAACCTGGTGGACCACAAAAAGTATGCCAAATCCACAAATCTTGAGAGGCCACCGCTTCTAGCATAACTGTCTAGTACATGTGATTGCCTCTCATATATCGGCCCGCAACTCTGTGGGACACATTCTACAAACGAAATGCGTACAATCAGTGCTACCCAATATCTCATGAAGGTGATGTTTCTCCTCATGAGCTTGGTACAAAAGCGCAACGTCATGGCTTGTTGGTCTACGTAGGAACTTGGGAGCGTATAAAGTACATACTGTTTCACATAAATATTCTAGACATTCACGGGAAGTTCTTTCGGCCATATTTAAATACTCGTCATTGTCGTCTGGAGGGTTACCGGTTGCAAGTTGTTTAATCGCCGACGTAACCTTTTGCAACGGTGTAAAACTCTTCTTCATTCTCCCATCGAAGCCCTCTTGAAACCACGGTTATTCACTTCCACGTCGCTCACAATTTTTAAAAACAATCTTTTTGACATACGAAACCTATGACGAAAAAAATCATCATTGTATTTCGGCTTCTCAACAAAATAATCTGCCATAAGGGTTTTGTGGCCTTTCTCCCTATCACGATGGATATATCTTTTTTTACTACATGTTCCCGTGTCTTCTAGTTCGGCTTACTCGACGAGATTTTTTTTTTTAATTAAGCTACTATCGCTTGAGGATAAATCATCGTCACTAATGTCGGATGGAATAAACAACAGTATTTCATCTGTCATTTTGAAAAATAGGGGTATGAGAAGAAAAATGGTTTGGTTAAAAATTAAGATTAATTTTGGATTGTGAGAAATGGTTTATGAATGGTGACAAATAGTATGGTTTAAATATAAGAAAACTAGATTATAACCTCGTGTATTACACGGGTTGAGTATTATGTTTATATACTAAATAATAAAACATTATATATTTAAAAACTTCATTTATTGCACGGGTTGAATAAATATAATTTTATATATTAAATAATAAAAAGTTATATATATATATATATAAGAACCATATTATACGGGTTAAATTAATGTAATTTTATATACCAAATAAAAAAAGTATATCTTTAAAACCACATGTATTACACGGGTTGAATAAATGTAATATTGTTTACCATATAAAATAATACATCTTTAAAAAACCTCATTTATTATATATTTATTATATGAGTTAAATAAATGTAACCACGGTTATTCACTTCCATCGAAGCCCTCTTGAAACCACGGTTATTCACTTCCACGTCGCTCACAATTTTTAAAAACAATCTTTTTGACATACGAAACCTATGACGAAAAAAATCATCATTGTATTTCGGCTTCTCAACAAAATAATCTGCCATAAGGGTTTTGTGGCCTTTCTCCCTATCACGATGGATATATCTTTTTTTACTACATGTTCCCGTGTCTTCTAGTTCGGCTTACTCGACGAGATTTTTTTTTTTAATTAAGCTACTATCGCTTGAGGATAAATCATCGTCACTAATGTCGGATGGAATAAACAACAGTATTTCATCTGTCATTTTGAAAAATAGGGGTATGAGAAGAAAAATGGTTTGGTTAAAAATTAAGATTAATTTTGGATTGTGAGAAATGGTTTATGAATGGTGACAAATAGTATGGTTTAAATATAAGAAAACTAGATTATAACCTCGTGTATTACACGGGTTGAGTATTATGTTTATATACTAAATAATAAAACATTATATATTTAAAAACTTCATTTATTGCACGGGTTGAATAAATATAATTTTATATATTAAATAATAAAAAGTTATATATATATATATATATATAAGAACCATATTATACGGGTTAAATTAATGTAATTTTATATACCAAATAAAAAAAGTATATCTTTAAAACCACATGTATTACACGGGTTGAATAAATGTAATATTGTTTACCATATAAAATAATACATCTTTAAAAAACCTCATTTATTATATATTTATTATATGAGTTAAATAAATGTAATTTTATATTCCAAATAATAAAAAAGTTAGTAAATGTAATTTGTATAGTGAAAATAAAAATATTTAATATATTAATACAAAGTTTGGTTTTCGTGATAAATAATTTGTTTTATTTAAATGGTTTTAAATTAACAATATACAATTTCGGATAATATTTTATTAGAAAAATAGAAGAATGGTATTCGAAATTTAAAGTAGGATAAAATTTAATATTAGCTCAGTATTCATTTATTTATTTAATTAATATAAGATAAGTTTGGAAGTGAGGCGAGAAAATCATAAAATAAATACCTACAATGAACGACATGTGTCACACATTAATGTTTTATTATATAGTATAGTATAGATAAAAATTTAGATTGATATAAATAGATTATTTTGTTGTAGCAAAATTTGTTAATGAAGTCTCAATAAATTTAACCCATTATTTAAAACTCCGTAAATGTATAAATGATAAATAATATTAGTTAGAGTAAATTACGATTTTGGCCCTGTGGTTATATCACATTTACCCTTTTAGCCCAAATTTTTTTTTTTAACATTTGAGCCTTCAACGTCTTTTTTTTCTAACCCTTTTGGCCCCTAACACTAACCTCATCCATTAAATGTTAGGGGCCAAAAGTGTTAGAAAAAAGATGTTGGGAGCCAAAAAGATTAGAAAAAAAGACGTTAGGGGCTCAGATGTTAAAAATTCTTTTTGGGCTAAAAGAGTAAAAGTGATACAACCACAGGGGCCAAAATCGTAATTTACTCTATTAGTTAAAAATTTAATATTATAAATGAGAAGAAGATTAATCTAAATAATAATTATCCATAAGAAATTAAACTAAATAATATTTAGTAGGATGATTATCTATAATTAATTAAAAAAAATTTAACTAAAATAATACTTATCTATAAAACATGGTCTAATATGATGACAAGTGTCCCCAAAATAATTTCTTTTATTATATAGTATAGATTGTAATTTTTTTATTAAATATAACGTTTATATAAACGTTTAAAACTCAACGGTCGAAAAAGAAACAAATCAAAACTCGCGGTGACTACTCACCGAATCCACTCAATCACCGCACACCATAGGGTCGGCGATGGTGTACCCGCACAACAACCCCACTCACTGCTACCACTCCCCGCTCACACCCCGTGTACCCTTATGGTTCTTGGTTTTTTTTTTTTGACTTATTATAATCTACTGAGTTAACTTACAGGTGTTAAGTAAGCAATTTCGTGTTTTATATCTATCACTACATAATAAAAATTTGAAGCAATCTATTTTTAAATATGATTATTTTAGTTTGTTGTCAAAGTATATGTCAAGTTTATTAGATTTTGATACATTTAACACTATTTCAGAAAATAAGTATAGAGAGTTTCAAACAAATAACCTTAAAAGCATATCAACCATCAAGAAGTAACAATTTGTTAAGAAATGGTTGAGGAGCCGTTCTAAAAAAATTAAGTCTTAAGAGGGTATTTCTGTAATCTTCAAAATTTCTATTCAATGTTTGAGATTTCCGGAAATTAACAAAGCCAAATTCATATGAATCATATGATTTTGAATTTTTTTTTTAAGAATTACAAGCTTACACTCCCACAAAATCTACTTTTAAATTTTACATTAATGTCTATCATGGGACGGGAACCCGCATTACTTGAGAGAGCAACACCTTACTATGCTTATTAATACCACAAGGACGACAAATTCTCGTTTTCTCATATTATATCGTATTGTTGAAATACGATCAACGTCATCGAAGATTTGAAAGAGAAACCCGTGAAGAAGCAAGAACGGCAAAAATACCAGTATACCAAGAGGCAAACAACAACCATTGTTAGCGAAAGAGTTACATAGGGTAAATCCTTCAAGGCTGCACGTGGAATACCTGATGCTGATCATGAACAATTTGGGTCAAAGGTCTTGGAAGTGGATGATGGGACTTGGTTTCCAAAACGCTGCATAGGCAGGTCGGTTATCGCCATGGCTAAGGATATCCATGGCCTACATAAATCATAGACACGGGTTGTTAAGGCAGGGTTTAAAGAGGCGGCGGTGTCTTATATAGGGTGGTGGATGCAGATTTTGATTACTTTCAAGGACAACATCTTCTGCCCTGAGTTTCATGCATGAGAAGAAGGAGGTGGGGGTGGCTTATAGGGGCGGAATAATGGTCTGATCAGGACGTTGAGTTGCTTTGTATCTATGGCCTAAGAATTGTCGTGGTATCTTTGTTGATCCGGGAAAGCAGTGTGTACGATGAGATTGAGAAATTGTTCGGTAGGATTGTGTGGTCATCAGAGTTCTCCTGGGAGGACGTTGATAATTCATATGGCATTACTCATGTCCTCTTTTCGTTTGGGAAACGTACAAATGAGAAGACTATGATTGTGTAGAAAGGAGTCAGCTATGAGGTCTGGGTGCAAAAAGAATTGTCTCAGTGAGTACCATATTTGAATATGTGAAAGATGATGCTTTGGTTGCCAAATTGGAAATTTTGAATCTTGTGATGGAGCTGCAGCGTTCCGATTCAGGGAAGATGAACGATCGGGGTCACAGGAAGTTTGGTACGTTGCATTGGGAAGTAAGGCCTAAGAAAGTGGTCCAACAGTTTTTTGAGAATCCTAACTTCCAGTGGCAAGAGTATTTTAGGGAACTTCAATCGATTGTGCCCCCTAATCCAAGCATTAAGTCAACGAGATTGACTACATGGGTGCCCAGCATGCCTGGTCTTCATAAACCTGGGGTGGCCTAGTTCTAAAAGCCCTTTTTTTATAAGAGGCCTAGACTCGAGTCAAGCGTGGATCCTGATGAGCCTGCTCTCAAGTCCAGTTCTCCTGTCATTAGTGTGGCACTACTTAGTCTTGACTCCACTTTTGACCTCAACCAATCTATTCCAACCTCACTAATTCCTTTTTCATCATCCTCTAGGGGAGGTAACCAAGACACCAACACCGCTACGTTCAATACTAATCTGGCCAGTCAGGTGGTGCCGGATCAGAGGACAATTGAACCTATGGTGACGCCGTCTGTGGACTGTCAGATGGATGGATGAGCCATAAATTGAGCTGAAGTCGCTACGACGATGGACGCATGTAGTAAAGTGGGTATTATTCTTTCTTATTTTGAATGTTTGGTTAGAAACTAAGTTATCACGGGAGGTGGAGTCGGTGGTCCACAATGAACCGCCTATCTTTAAACGTCTGGAGCCTAGGGGTGGATGGGAAAGTTAGGTGGGTAAAGGGCCTAAGAACTTCTTATGGGGTTAAAGTTTTATCCATTCAAGAATCGAGATCAAACGCCCCTCCTCTATGGCTTTTGATCAGCTTGTGGGGAAGACCGCGTTTGGGTATGAAGTGGTAAATCTGGTTGGTCGCTCAAGTGATAAATCTCTTTCTGGGATCCTTGTGTGTTTTCAAAATTAAGAGTGGTAAGAAGCCGCCATTTTATGGTGATTTCATGGGTTTTGATTAGGTTTGGGGAATTGATAAATGTCGTTAACATCCATGCTCCTAATGAGGCAGTGGCCAGAAGATCGGTGTGGGAAGATATACTTGGTATCAGGAACTCGCTTTCAGGCTTGTGGCTTTTAATAGGCAACTTTAATGATGTTCAGGACATAGATGAAAGAATGAAATCAGAGTGTCTGTTGTCTCATGCTGGGGTGTTCAACGGTTTCATGAAAATAGCTGAGTTATGTGAATACAATATGCGGGAGCCGTTTCACCGTCATGGCAAATGCGAGTTATAAGCTGGATAGATTCTGGGTTTGAAGGGTTTTTTTTTTTTTTTTTTTTTTTTTTTTTTGCAAAATGGTCTGAGGCCGCGGTCACAGTTCTTAATAGAAGGCTTTCAGATCATTGTATATTGTTGTTATCGGTTCCTAAGTCTGATTTTGGCAATCAATTCAAATTTTCTAAATCGTGGCTCAAAATCCCGAGCTTTGGAGACGATATTAGAAGATTGTGTGGTTCTTTCGTCTTCAATGGGATGGAAGATCTGGCCCTTGTGATAAAACTTTGGTGGCTGAAAAGCTAGTTAAAAATTTGGGTTTGGTGGAAAAGAAGAGACGTGAGGAAACCTGTTCCCAGTAACATCATGTCATGGAAAACCTGAAGTGCTTGGTTGTGGATAAGATGTTTTTGGATGATGAGATTGCTTCAAGAACAGAGGCGAGGAAAGCATTAATGGAACGTGAACAATTAAAAGCTATAGACGCGAAACAAAATCGAGGGTGATATGGGCGATAGATAGGGACGTGAACACCTCCCTTTTCCGCAGGAAATAAGTCTCAATCTATTATCTGACAGGATTGCAGGATTGACTTTCAGGGATCGGTGGGTTATGGACTCGGTCGAATTGAAAGTCAAGGTGGTTGACAAATTTGCTAAACTAATGTCGATCAGACGACGTCTGGTGTGCTCTTTTCAGTCTTGTCTCACTTCCACGGAAAGTGAAGGTTTGATCGATCCTTTTACTCTACTGGAAATTGAGCAGGTGGTATAGGATTTTGCGGGTGATTGGGCTCCCAACCTGATGGGTTCAATTTCACTTTCTTCAAACCGTTTTAGGCCTATTTAACAATGGATTTTCTGAAATCATTAAATGAGTTTCACGATCGGGCTGCTACTTCAGATGGTTATTTGTCATCCTTTATCACGCTTATTCCTAAGGTGAAAGACCCGCTTAGGGTCTCGGACTTTGGGCCTATAGCCTAGAAGGATGCATTAATAAAATTTTATCAAAGGTCCTCGTGAACCGGCTAAAGTGTGTGATTAGGAATTTAGTGTCGGAAAAGCAAATGACATTTTCGTCTAATCGGAGTATCCTAGACACTCCTTTAATTAAAAATCAGACCATTCCTTTGATGCGAAGAGAGAGCGTAAAGGTATGTTGTTTAAATCTGATATTGAAAAGCATATGATTGAGTTAGGATTTTTTGTTATCCATGTTGGAGTCGATAAGTGGTGGAACTGGATTGCGACTATTTTCTCTATGGCCTGTACTTTGGTTTTAGTAAACGGGTCTCCCTCAAGTAAATGTGTGTGCTGTCGGGGTCTAAGGCAAGGAGATCCAATATCTTTGTGTTTATTTATTTTTGCTATGGAGGGTTTAACGTGCATCATAGAAGGCTTGTACGAATGGGATTTTGATGGTATCAATGTTACACCGAATGTATCGTTATTATCAATTTCTTATTTGCAAACGATGCATTATTTTTGGGGGAGTGGTCTTGTATGAATGCGCTTATGCTTAAGCGTATCCTTAGATGTTTCCACTTGTTGTCTGGGCTTAAAATTAATCTCCAAAAGTGTAGCGTGGGTTGGCCAATTGGAGTTATATGGTGGTGTCATACGAGGGTAAGGTTTGGGATTCTGGTGGGGCGATATGAACTTAGTTCAGAATTGGGCCACGGTGGTAGAGAAATTTCATCCCCAACTTCCTATGGAAGGCCCATCAATTGTCGGTTGGGGGTAGAGTTACGCTTTTAAAGTCAGTTCTAAACTCATTGACGACCTATTTTTTTCTCTATTTCAGACTACTACTCAAGTTATAAAATCTTTACACTGTTTGAGTAGCATTTCCTTTTGGGGTTATAGTGGGGAGATTGAAAAGATGAATTGGGGTGCATGGTCTAAGGTCACCCTTCCACAAGACCAAGGGGGTATTGGAATGGGGTCTCTAGAAGATGCTAACTTAGCTAAGTGGTGATGGAGATTTAAGACGGAACAAGGCGCATTATGGAGGAAAGTGATTTGGCCCATACATAGTGGGTCGTGGTCTTGTTCTTTCACTCCTAGAAGACTCTCAAATTATGGGCCTCAGAAGCAGCAGATGGTGAATATTAAGGAAGCTTTAGGCAGTTTGGGTGCGAATTTGGTATGCTTGATTAATGGTATTCTCATGATGGGCAGTCAATTTCATTTTGGTATGGCATATGGCTTGGGTCGAATCCCCTTATTATCGTCTTTTCACATCTTTTTGAGCTTGAGAAGTCGAAGAAGTGTGTCGTGGGAGATCGGTATAGGTCAGGTCAAGTGGTTTAAGCTTCACCTGGGAATAATCTGGTAGGAATTTATCTAAGATGAGCTTCACAGGTTAGGCTCTCTCCCGAGCCCACTCTTGATCACGTATGCTTCGGATAGGTGGTCTTGGGCCTTGGAGGGGTCTAGGCTTTTCTCGGCTAAGAGTTTAAAAAGTGTGATTGGTGAATATGGGAGTACAATCGTACATAGCCCCGGTCCACATTTACTTGGAGTAACAGGGTCACAAAAAAGGTAGGGTTTGTGGCTTGGAGGGTTGATCTTCAGTGCTTACCAACTGCCGATGCGCTTTATTGGAGGAATGTGCTGGTTCAAAACCCGATATGCAGTTTGTGTGGCGAATTAATGGAAAAGGTGGTCCATGTTTTCATTGCTTGCCAATTTTCGTATACAGAGTGGAAATTCATATCGCAATGGGGTCATATGCCTCCAATTTACGCTTTTCATATGCAGGATTTATTGGACCTACACAAGTTATCGGGAAGATCAACCTATAGGAAGAAGGCTTTGCAAGCGGTGGTGCTAACGGTCTTTTCGAGCATATGGAGGACAAGAAATAAAGTAGTTTCCAACTCCAAAATCCCTTCAGTTTCAAAGGTGATTGAGGAAACGAGAACGATGAGTTTTCTTTGGGTTAAAAAGCAATCAAAAGGGGATGCTCATTCATGGGAAGACTGGAAACGGTTCAAGCTAGATGGTTTGGGCTAAAGATGGCATGCTTGGGTTCTTTTTTTGTCGTTTATTATCATGAAATTTTAGAGATGTAATATGACAATTCCTTACTGGTAGGGGAAGTAATAAAACGATTAGTTTTGTTGATTGCTAAAGAAAGAAGTGGGGATGACAATAACAAATTAGTAATAACTAGAATTAAGCCCCTGCGTTACGATGAGGGCGTGAAACCATGCCAAATAGTACCAACGTCACACCACCGCCACCGACCACCAACAATGAAGCTGCGGCGTGTTAATGCGAAGAAATTAGACTGAAACGTTAAAAAATAATAACTATGTCGATATAGGACCCACGCGTTGCGATGAACCTGTCAAACAAGAAAAATAGACGTAAAAACGTTGAACCACACGCATACATTACGCGGTGTTAACTCAACAAACAATGTGTTAAAGGTATATTAGAGTATCAACAAACCAAACACGCAATAAAAGTTCTTCGTTAGCGAATTATATATCATATTTCCACTTATTGATACTCTTACATGCATTGAGAATTATTTGGTTTGAAGTTTGTGAATTATGGTGAACTAGAATTAAGCCGCTGAATTACAGTGGAGGCGTAAATCGTGCCACATTATCGTCGGAACTTTACTGCATATTAATGCGACGAAATTAGACCGAAATGTAAAACATAGAAAAAATAACTAACTCGATCTAGGAACCATGCGTTGCGACGAACCTGTCAAACAGAAAAAAGATAGATGTAAAAACGTTGAACTGCACGCGCACGTTGCGCCGTGTTAATTCGCAAAATCTTAAACGAAACGTATAGCGACACGTAAAAACGTTGAACCACGCACGCACAGTGCGCCGTGTTAACATGCAAAATTTAGATCGAAACGTAAAATGAAAATTTGCGAAAGATGAAAAATATAGGGGAGCAAAGTTGAAAGTAAAAAAGTTGTTAGGTTAAATTGTAAATAATAAAAATTTTTGGGTTAAAAGTAAAAAAAATTGTGAGGTTAAAATTGCAAAACATGACAACTTTGGGTTAAAAGTAAAAAATCAATTTTTTTTTTAAAAACACACAAAGCATACGTTATAACATGATTATGCATAATTAAAAAGATGCTAATTAATTGTATGTATTGAATGAAACGTAAAAACATTGAACAACGTATACACATTGTGTCGTGTTAAGTCACAAATTTTAGAATGAAATATGAAATGAAATTTTAAGAAAGATGAAAAGTATATGGGACCAAAGTTAACAGTAAAAAAATTGTTAAGTTACACTACAAATAATGAAAGATTTTAGGTTAAATGTAAAAAAAACAAATTTTATAAGGTTAAAATGACAAAAGATGAAAATTTTAGGTTAAAAGTAAAAAGAGTTAAATGCTTGGTTGGTTCTGTGGTTTGCAAAAATTGCAGACTTGTTTCTAATGGTTTACTAATTACATGCATGGTACCAAAACTTGTCAAAAATGAATTCGGTTGGTCCCCAGTCTTAACATCAGTTAAATATCTCTGTTAAAACACCCCATGTGCTTGGCATATAAGGGTAATTTGGTCCTTTCAGTCCAGCCAATTATAAAATGAGTTAAATACCTAGTAGGTCCACTCCAATCCTTCTTCTTCTTCTTCCCCAAACCACCACCACCATCTCATCTCATCCATGGCGATCGAAATTCTAATATCTGGTTGCAATTTTGATGACAATTTAATAAATATAGATGGCAAATGTAAAAGTTCAGTAGTAAGAGAGCCAAATTTCTTTTCTAATTTCAGAGTTATAAAAATTAAAAAGAGACTTTCACTCAGTGGCACCAAAGTCTTGTAAAAGCCAATCTTTCAGATAATTCTTAGCTCCCACCCAACCCTATCTTCTTTGATCGTTTCTTTTCCTCCCCTCACTGGGGATCCACCACTGTATACTACAGTCCCGAGATTCTCGAGACTGCGGGAATTGAAGAAAAGTCAACACTCTTGGCTGCAACAGTGGTTGTTGGGGTGACGAATCGGGCCGGTTTGTTGGGTTATCACATCAGAAATCTTTCCATTATGCCTTTGGGCTCAAGCTTCGGCGTTAGGGGCAGTAGGTAACAGGGTATGCAGTGGAGTGGTGGCAATGTCGGTGGAGGAGATGAGATGGTTGTGGTGGTTTGGGGAAGAAGAAGAAAAGAGGGTGGGGTGGACCTACCACGTATTTAACTCTTTTTATAATGGGCTGAACTGAAAGGACCAAATTACCCTCACATGCCAAACACATGGGGTGTTTTAACAAAGATATTTAAATGATGTTAGAGCTGAGGACCAACCGAGTTCATTTTTAACAAGTTTTAGTACCACACATGTAATTAGTAAACCACTAGGAACAAGTCTTCAATTTTTGCAAACCAAAGGGACAAACCAAGCATTTAACTCAAGTAAAAAATTAAAACTTTTTTGAAAATCCTCAAAGCATAAGGTAAAACATATATAAAAAGTTGCTATTTTTTTTTAACGGTTTAAATCACACTATCTCCTTCTTTAACGGGGCTCGAAGACTTAACCTTAAAAGAATCAATACCTTAACCTTAATGGCTTTGTTAATTAGCCCAACCCAACCAAAAGGTTGCATTAATAGTATGTAAATGAGTTAAGTAACAATACTTTATTTCAAGATTTTAGATATCAATACTAAATACCTAAAGGTTTAATTCTTGATTTCAAGATTTTAGAGTTTAGATTTTAGAATGACTTCTCCTTTCAAAAAAAAAAAAGATTTTAGAATGACTAGAATTCATTTTTCAACACCGGTCAATTACCTAGGATTAACTTAATTAAGAGAAGACTAAAGAGGAAAACGTTAAAAACAATGGGACCATTGAAAATCTAGCTAATGGGAAAAAGGATAACTGATAGTGACCCTCTTTCTATCCATCATGTGTTTTTCTTTATGTTTTCTTTTTGTTTTATATGAAAGAACATATCATTTACCTTGATGTTTAATGTGTTCTATCACAGTGAAATCATAATTTTACCCTTATAAAACCTTATCATCTTTGATTTTAAACAACATCAATATATTAATAAAAACCACCGGGAAGTTAGCAAGAAGAACATAAGTACAAGGGTTACCCTTACAAATGTGTTTATATTATTTTTATCAATGTTTGTATAAAAAAATTGTGGCCCAACTCACGTGGAAAATAAGACTTCTCATGTTTCTTACAACTCGTGGTAGTTATTAATTGAACTAAAGCCTATATGTATATGTATATGTATATGTATATATATATATATATATAGCATAAAATATTAAAATAACTATTATATATTTTATTCATAGTGAGTATTTAGTCGTTGAGTAGCTCCAAAAGACCAAAAGTTTTCCAAATAAATTGGAATTTGTCAAAGTTTCACACTATGTGAACATACAAGTGCAAAAATACGAAGTGTGAAAAGGCATAATTTTCCACAAACAAACGTGTGACGCGTAAATAGGGGTGCAAACGAGCTGAGCCGAGCCCGAGCTTGACCAGGCTCGAGCTCGAGCTCGATTAACTTATGAGAGCTTAGGCTCGAGCTCGGCTCGATTCGAGTTTTGTTTTCAAAGCTCAAGCTCGGCTCGTTTGTATTTTCTCAAGCTCGAGCTCGGCTCGGGCTCGGCTCGTTTATTATCTATTAGTTAGTATATTAAATAAAAATAATATAAATAATCGACTTTTTAAGCTCGCGAGCTCGATAAGTGAAGCTCGGGCTCGGGCTCGTTTACTAAATAAGCTTATTTTTAGGTTCGAGGTCGGCTTGTAAACAAGTTTAAATAAGCTCGGCTCGACTCGGCTCGTTTACACTAAGGCTCGAGCTCGGGCTCGATAAACAAACGAGCTTTGTTTTTAGGCTCAAGCTCGGCTCGGGCTCGATAAGGCTCGACTCGTTTCGAGCTTTTTCTCGAGCCGATCTCGAGTAGCTCGCGAGCCGCTCAGCTCGTTTGCACCCCTACACGTAAACCTTACCTTAGTCATAAGAAATTAATTTGAAACTTACAAAAGGGTAAGAAAACATAATATAAGATATGAGAAAGTGATGTATCAGTGTGTAAGGGAGATGAACCGGGTTGTTGGTGAGTCATTTGGTATTTAGTTGTTAAAATGTTGAATCAAGTCGTGCTTAAATAAGTTGTGTTCTGATTAGGGAATGCCAAAAAACGAAGTCCGATAGGTGTATTCGAAACATATGGAACGGGTATACTCGAAGCCTGACGGGTATAAGATTACTTTTTCGTGGGTATGGTACGGGTTTGGGGTTAGGTGATACTCGACCCGGTTATCCGAAACCACATACCTATTTACTCAAACTATATACCTGATCGTATACAAGAATTTTTTTTATTTATATTTTTATTTTCCCTTCAACCTTATCTATTAGTGACTTGTTCAGTAGGTTCATTAATTTTCCCTTCACCCTTATCTATTAGTGACTTGTTTAGTAGGTTCATTATGTAAAAGGGGGCTACTAAATGTACCCCTCTTGTTACTTTTTATACCCCATTTCTATAAAATTACATTTAAACTTGTCATAGTTACCCCCTCTTGTTACTTTTTAAATGTATTCGTTTTTGTTACAAAACAAAGTCAAAAGTGTAAAAATATATTATAGACTTTTTTTAAATTGTTTGTTTTTTATGTTTATTTAAAAAAAACCATATTCTTTTTAAAAGTTTTCAGATATTGTTTACACTTTTTTAAATAGTAATTTTATTATATTTTCTTTTATTGAACATCTTTTAGTACCTATTGTTTATTTGTTCACTTACATAGATGATTTGAATGATTAATATGTGCTAGGTCTGTAAACGCTATTTTAAAATAAAAACTTTTTACTTTTTGGATAAATAAAAATGAGTTAATTACACAAATGGACCCTGTGGTTTATAGCTAGTTTCACCTTTGGGTACTAACTTTTTTTTAACATGTTTAGGTTTTATGGTTTCAATTTTGTAACACATTTGGGTACTAACATTAAAATTATCAATATAATGACTAAAATACCCTTCTATTTTTTTTTAAAATTTTATCAATGTAACACCTTTGGGTACTAACACCTAATTTTATTTAAGTTTAAATCAATTTTACAAAATCAATTTTTATTTTTATTTTCATCTCTTTATTATATCTCTTAATTAACATTAAATCTATTTATTTTTTTTTATTTTCATCTCTTTATTATATCTCTTAATTAACATAAAATCTATTTATTTTTTTATTTTCATCTCTTTATTATATCTCTTAATTAACATAAAATCTATTTATTCGTGTGTTTTCAAGATTGGTATGGATTTTAATAGATACTTATTATATCATTTGTTTCATTATTTACTTTTATTTTAAAGAGTTTTTATATATTCATAATATTATCTAGTATTATTTAGAAATATTATTAATAAATAAAAAATGGAGCCGATGTTTTCTGACCTTTTTAATTTATATTTATAAATAAAAAATAAATAGATTTTATGTTAATTAAGAGATATAATAAAAAGATGAAAATAAAAAAAATTGATTTTGTAAAATTGATTTAAACTTAAATAAAATTATGTGTTAGTACTCAAAGGTGTTACATTGATAAAACTAAAAAGAATGAAAGGGTATTTTAGTCATTATATTGATAATTTTGGTGTTAATACCCAAAGGTATTACAAAATTGAAACCCTAAACCTGTTAAAAAAATTTAGTACACAAAGGTGAAACTAGCTAAAAAACACAGGGTCCATCTGTGTAATTAACTCAATAAAAATTGTTAAACACGTCTAAAGTATTAAAAATTAAAAAGTAAAACATTTAAAATACAAACTAGACGAGAAAAATACATAATATAGACTTTTTTCAAAACGAAAGTTCAAAACTTTTTTTATTATTTTTATAAGAAAAATGTTATTATTTATTTGTAAAGATGTTCAATAAAAAAACATAATCAAAATACTTTTAAAAAAGAGTAAACTGCCATTTTGGTCCCTAAGGTTTGGTCACTTTTACCACTTTAGTTCAAAACTCAAACCTTTTACATATGGGTCCCTGTGGTTTCAGTTTTATTGCCATTTTTGTCCAAAAATGAAATTAGGTCATATTTGATTTATAAAATCATGCTATTTTGTCTTTTTCCTCAGGGGCAAAATGGTCATTTCTTTTTTATAAATAAATACCAGACCTCGGGGGCAAAGAAATGACCATTTTGCCCCTGAGGAAAATGACAAAATAGTAGGATTTTATAAGACAAATATGATCTGATTTCACTTTTGGACCAAAATGGCAATAAAACTGAAACCATAGGGACCCAAATGCAAAAGGTTTGAGCTATGGACTAAACTGGCAAAACTAACCAAACCTCAGGGACCAAAATGGCAGTTTACTCTTTAAAAAATATGATTTAAATAAAAATTAAAAAAATAAATATTAAAAAAACATCTGTAATCTCTTTTTACACTTTTAAATTTGTTTTTTTAACAAAAAGAATATTTTTTTAAAATGATGATTTGTATAGGGTGTAAATATTACAAGTTTTAATATGATTTTATGGAAAGGGGTATAAAAAGTAATAAGAGGGGGTATATTTAGCCTACCCCTATGTAAAAAAGTTATTTTAGAATGGGTGCTGATAAATGTACCCTCTTTTCTACTAAACGTACCCCCTCCTTTAACTTTTACATTAATACAATTCAAACCCTTTTATTATTTTTTTCGTTTTGTTATCTTTAACTATTATTATTATTATTATTACTACCATTTGTTTTTAAAACATTATTTTATTTAAAATTTTTTTTTGTTATTTGAAAAAAAAATCGTTTTCTTATGTTTTAAACTGAGGCGAGTCATTTTAATTTTGAAATGTGATTTTTTTTCGTTCATAACGGCTTGAAGTGGGAGTTCGAATTTAGTTTGTATAAACAATAATACACAAAAATTTAAATGAAGGTTTGAAGCCAACCAACTTAATATAGTTTTCGAGCTAAAAGAAGAGAAATATATTTCAGGATCACTACTTTAATTTGTAGATAATAATTCTAATTAGTTAATAACATACCATCATAATAATTAAACATCAACTTATGTCTGATTGATATTACATACTTTGATCAAAGCATTTTACTACCTAATGTGCTAGTTAACGTTTTATTTTCTTTTTGTATTTTATTACTTTTAATAAATAAAAGTTGTTAATTATATTATAATATATTTTAATATAATAATGATACTAATAGAAATAGAAATATGAGAGAAGTAAAATATTAAATAAATAAAAAAAATATAAAATCAATTGTTTTTTCAAAACAAGTTCTAAAATTTTTTATTGTTTAAAAAAATAACTTTTTTTTTTTGTTAATTTATAGTGACATTTTATAGAAACTTAATAAAATACTAGTTAGAGAAACTGTTATAAAAACTTTTTTTATTGTGTAAAAATATCTTTTTTTATTAATTGAACGGGTATATAGTTTGGGGTAATCAGTTCAGGTATCATCTAATCTCATACCGGTCCCATATCCGCAAATAATCTTTTTTCCATACCCATACCTGGCCCAATACCCGTCAGGTATTGAGTATACTCATCCCAAATGCTTCAGGTTTAAGGTATATCCGTCGGACTCGGATATTTTTGCCATCCCTAACATAACAAAACTATGACTTTGATTTTCAAGTCAACAAGGCTGCTTTCTAACTTGGAATTAACATTAGAAGTTCGCATGCTCCAAGAAAGAAGAGCCAGGAGGATAATATGGTTGCTATTACCAAGCAAAATGTAGCACAGATGAAATGCCTCAAACCCGGGCTGGGTGTCATTGTTGGATTTACACTTTGGCAAAAAGTTTGAAATAAAACATTTAATTAAAATGTAGCTGAAAACATCATAGTCTTTACAATCCAAATAAAATAAATTTTGAGAAAGATTGTCTTATAATGAAAACAATAATAAACCTTGCATCGAGCTAGCATTCACTTCTTTGAACCGCCTGATGTGCATATTAAAAGTCAGCTACACCGAGTAAGTTTTTGTTTAATCAAGCAACTATAAAATTTAACAAATAAAAGTTAACAAACACTTTACACAATTAAACACACACATCAGCGTACTTGAACACATTTGCAATACAATATTATCTATAACTGTATTATGCTCGCTCTATCCTACATAGTTGATCACCCATTGGCAAACAACAAATCCATTGCGACATATAGTAAAGGACCCGGAGGTAACCGTCCATCCCAATGACTCCGAAGCCGTCCTTCCTAACTGTCCCGAAGGTAACCACCGATCCTAGCAGCCTTGAATGTAACAGTCCACTCCTGTGCAACATACACACCATCACGCTTTATATATGTTCACTATAAAATTATATCACTTTAAACCCTTACACTTTACTATTAGCAAAACGATTTCATTTTTTGTCACGTTTAAAAGAAAACTTCATCACTTTACTTTGAAAGTCTTGTGGGTATACACATCACCCCAAAACAGTAATCCAAGCTTTTTAGCTTCAATAACACATAAAAATTCGATCTTTTTGCTAAAACCCAAGTTTTGCCCAAAAACCTCCAAAATCATAATTTTAGGTTCGATTATAACCTGGATTTCAATCAAGATGTTGCTATAATGATCTTTAAATGTTTTGCAACCAATTACATGCTTATAATCCTTGATTTCCAGACTTTAGTTTCCTTATTTTTAGCTTTCTTTCTCTAACCGCCCCCCCCCCCCCCCCCCCCCCCCCCCCGCTTTCTCTCTATAGCTTGATAAGGGGATGATGAACATAAGACTAGGGTTTTAATCTTTTCTACATATGGTAAGGGCTAGGGCCCATAATCCCTTTCAAATTCTATTTTGGGCTTAATCCATTCACTCCCATTAAATTAAATAACTTAGTTACATAACTTAAACACTTTCATATTTTATATATACTTTGAGGTGTTACAAGAGACCATATAAATACACAAATCAATTAGCTTGAAATGAATATAACGGAGAATAAATTATAATTTGAGTCCCTGTGGTTTACACACGGCAGAATGTTAAGCCCCCGAATTTTTACTCCTCTGAGTCCCCGTGGTTTATTGTTGGTGCACTACATCTGTCGACTTCGTCTTGGATCGAGTCTTAGTCATAGATTGTTAGATCAGGGCGCGTTTTACGAGAAAACTGGAGATTGTATGTGTTTTAGTAATAGGTTTCGCTTTTAGTGACATAGGTAGAGGTTTCGCTTATTTGTCAATATAGTTTCGCTTAGTCATAGATTGTTAGATCAGGGCGCATTTTACGAGAAAACTGGAGATTGTATGTGTTTTAGTAATAGGTTTCGCTTTTAATGACATAGGTAGAGGTTTCGCTTATTTGTCAATATAGTTTCGCTTATCTGTCACTCAGAGGTTTCGCTCATACGGCATGTATGTTGGAGCGAAACCTCATACCCTATAAATAGGGTCATTGGAGCGAAACATAAGTAACAGTCTTGTAACTCGTACCGAAGTGCTGCCGGTTCGAGATTTGGATGTAAACTGTCATAAATCAATGCAAAGAGGTGTTTAAAGTGATTTGCTAGCTGTTCCTAAGTCAGATACTTATTTTCCGCATCTGTATTTGATCAAAACTCCTCTGAACGACTCGTTCGGGTCGAAACACGATCCTACATTTATGCTTCTCTACATATTGAGTAATTTCATTAAACACAGTGGGTATATTCGTTTGTTGGTCAACTTTGACTGTTAACATGAAGGGTACTATAGTCTTTTCACCATTAAACACTTACCTAAAAAACCTAACCCACATATTGTGTCCCCCACTTGTCATCTCTGATTGGCACACCTCCATCTCCGATCATCTCCTAAACCGCGATCAACTCCCAAAACCTGATCATCTTCTAAAACCCGACCGTCTCCTAAAACCGTCCCAATCAGAGCCCACTTGCTGGTACCCAACTCCCCATCGATCCTCCATCTCCGGCAACCAATCAACTCCCAATTGTCAGGCATGCCTTCCTTCAAACTCAATGCAAGTGTTGACACACAATGTGTCAGAGGTAATTGCTCAATCTTGTTTATATGTAGCTGCGAGAAATTAACCATAATTTAATCACTGCTTTGAACTTGTACTTGGAATTTGGTGCAGCTGGGATAAGGGTTAATGCATCCATACAACACCTCGTAGTGCGTTTGAGGGTTATTTTAGTGTTCTAGAACAATGCCACGTTCGAGGTCATTTATGAATGAGGTCAGGCTGATAGAATCAAGTAGGGTAGTTAGATGGTTATTTATATGGTTTAATTCCTGACAAAGTACATCGGGTTTTTGGCAATGATCTATTGTAATCATTTTTTTTGTAACGATGTATTGTACCTGGGTGTCACAAAGCCAAGCAAGCTTATACCAGCATAAGACTTCCCGTAGATGATGTTCGTTCGAGCTCACAACATCCATCAAAACTTTTATAGTAACATATACTAGACATCAATATTTCTAGCCACATATGCCTGACATCAATAGTTTATCATCAATCATTCAACATTAATATCAATCAACATCAATCTATATGCAAAATCAATTAATCAAATGTATGTGTGTAACATCTAACAGTAATAACAGATAGTTTCAAACATAAACATACAGTGTAGCATGCATATCAACGCGAATTGAATGATGATTAAAAATAAAAAAACTAACTTTCTCTCTCTACATTTACTGACTTTCTCTCTCTACATGCAAGGTACATGTCAATTCCCCATCAATTTAAAACATCAACAACTTTTTCATACGACATTTTAAAAAGAAAATCAACCATAATAACGAGCATTTTTTTTATTTTTAATATGAGTATGATATTGCTATATAAAAATAAACTAAAAAAATCACTTTTACTAGGTTGTATTTGCATTGTGTTAAAGGTTATGATTGTTTTGGTCAAGAATCTGATCGAGGATAATGTAACCAAATTTATCAAGTGAGGTAGAGTGCTTAAAAAATGAATGATGATGAAATAAATGTTATACGGATAATGCAATCAAACACAGAGATTTATACGAGGAAAAACCCTTGATCACTAGTAGATCGCCGGCATAAAAACCTCGGATAGTGAAAACTATCACTATCAACTATATTGCACAATTGAAAAATCATTACAACTGCAGATGTTGATCAAGTGGTTTACAAATGATTGCTAAAAGTGTTTGTGAGTTTTCTGGTTCGTAGTGTGTACGCGAGAAAGTTAATTGTGTCTAACAACATTTGATCAACCCATTTTGAACTACACTAACAACTAAGCCCGAAAATCATGTAAGACCACGTTTAACCCCCATGACCGTTTGTGGAAATAGCATGTGCAACATCTTGCATGAATTATTCCCGAGATTCCAGCTAAGAGTCAGTCCACTTCGTTAATAACCTGCACATAAACATTAATATACATCGAGAAAAATTGTTAGAAACCACAAGTAATAATAATAAGGATCCTTGATCCTCTGAGTCCCTACACTACCCGATAAGGATAACTGATCTAGGCAACACCTCAGAATATTGGATCCATAATTATAAAAGTCTGTTCCCTAACAATTGCCCCCAATATGACGGTTGTGATAGTGATCACAGTTGTCATATTGCCATTCAATTCGAACTAGCCGTTAGGATGATTAACTAGCCGTTAGGATTTCTGACGTATGCGATTTGACTAGCTATAACCATCATTGCGATATATAGGGATAGAGATAACTCCCTTTTCTTTAAAGATCAGAAGATGCTTTCATATATCTTCACTCTAGAGTTTTAATCAGGTATTACTCTTTCTCTCTCTTGATTTTTTTTCATAAAATCCTTCATCCCTTCTCTTGAAAATGACTAAGATGATCACCCGATCCTCTCCCCGCACCGGCCCAGAGAAGGATAACACACCCCAGAGTCAGAATCTCCTGTCGATCCATCAATAGAGATTTGTAAGTTCACCGACCTAGAGACTGAGAGCCTTTTCCCATGCTTTCCACCGGAAATTTTTTTCCGGCCATTTGAGCCATTGGTTCGCAGTGATGCGATTTTGCCGGTGTAGGTTTGTTTTCCGGCTTTAGCTTTCCTTTTAGGTTTTTCATACCCTTTTCCAGAACTCACCAAATGATTCTTCACTCTGACCGGGATCATTTACAGTCAGAACTTTCATATCTCTACTCCTTAGTCACCCACGACACAGGTCGCTTTTTGTTCAAGGCTTAACCTCATCAACCTCATCCAATCCTCAAGACCACTCAAAATGATTCCACATGGAAGAACTAGTTCTTCTTTCTGAGGAGGGACTCAATCCCCACAGTGATAGTTTTCCTAAAAAGTGGATCTTGAAGAGTAGGATATAGGATCCTTAGATAACCAGTGTAGAGATTACTACTTTTTTGACTTATCCTTTTCTCTTGTTTACATGTAGTAACCAACTTTTCTTGTCTCGCCAACCTTCCTAGAACAGAAGAGTGGGTTGAAGCTTTCTTAGCGCTGGACTCATGTGTGAGAGCGTTCAAGCTGAAGATCAAAGATTCTGAAGAACACATTTCCACATCCTACACCATGTCAAGTAAATATTTGTGTATAGATTGTAATTTGAATTTAATAAAATATATGGAATGAAATACTTATCTATTTATCCCTTGAATAGGCGCTCAAAGGTCTACTAGCAAGTCTGCCTCTAAGTTTGGGTTGGAAGAAACTGACAACATGCTCTCTCCCCGCTCCGTCAAGAAGGAATTGTCCAAGGGCCAAAGTTTCCCAGAGCCCAAAGCTTTCACAACCAGGGCGAAAGCTGGTTCAAAAAGTAAGAAGCCTGTGGAATCCGAAGATGATGCCTTTGACGTTGAGAGGCAATTCCATGAGTTCGTGAAAAGCTTGGGAAAGCAGTTGCTCATGGCTGAGATGGGGACCAACAAGGCTGTTATGGAGGCTACTGGTGAAGCTAAGGCTTGCAGCGCCCGAACCGTTCTACAAGCTAGAATCAGAATGGCTCAAGAACCCATTGATCCTGACTTTAACAAGTCAGCTTGGGACGTGGCTTCCTGGAGGCAGACCCTGCTAAAGCTGGGTGGCGAAGAGGAGCCAAAGCCGGTGAAGACAGCTGAAGCTGGGACAAACGGGCTAAGGAGACAACTGGTGGAGATGGTGAAGATGGTGAAGCGGGTGGTGATGCTGCAGTGGAGACTTCACCAGTGGGTAATGAAGGATAATTATGCCTAGGCATGAGCCCACCTTTTTTATTTTTATTTTTTTGGTGATGTTTTTAAGTGAACAATGGTTTGTAATAATTTCAGACAATAGTTTCTAGGTTTAAAGATCATTGATCCTTCGGACAATTAGGAGGGTAGGAAAGGTGGATGGGTCCTTTTGTTTGTAGAGGATGAAGCCTTTAACACCCTTCTCCTTTAGCTTTCCCTGCAACATTAACAAACAGAAACACCCTGCTTCAACCCGGGTGGATGGGCAATGGTTTACTGGCGAAGCCCGGGTTGAGAATTTTGGTCACCTTGGTGGGGTTTAAAATAAAATTCTAATATTTTAATTATGCCTCGTCTTACATGTTTATTTCAAAGTTTTATTTAGTATGTATGTTTTTCCAAAATCGAATAGATTGTTTGTTAAAACTAGGTTGTTGTATAAGAAAATTATTAACTCTTGTTCATTAAAGCCTAGAAAAAAGTAGGTTGTATAAATGATTATGAATCACATATCCTTACAAGTGAAAACGTAGGGCGGAGTCAATCAACAAAATAAATAAGGCAAAGAAAAGGCATACCATAATATCTGAGTTAGGATTATATGTCCTAGGTCGTTACCATAGTGTAAATAAACTAGTCATCATAACTTAGACTTCGAGGATCCAGGATCCTTGACTTGCGAATCTTCAAAGTTCCCAAAACCTGTTAAGACAAACTTGGGACTAAGCCAAACAAACTGAGGACAAACCCATTATAACTGGGACAAGCCCATAAAATACTAGGGTCAGGCCCAAACTAGGGACAAGCCCAACTTAAGTGACATGAAGATGCCAAAACCTTAGCTAACATGAAAACTTTAGAAACCTTAGGATAACGGATGTATGGTACGTCTACCATTATACTTAAGATCCTACATATGGCCAACCACAATGAAATTGTCAGCCACTAAGCGTGTACTGGTCCCATTGCCTCGAACCATACTTGGATTTCAATCAAGATGTTGCTATAATGATCTTTAAATGTTTTGCAACCAATTACATGCTTATAATCCTTGATTTCCAGACTTTAGTTTCCTTGTTTTTAGCTTTCTTTCTCTAAACCCCCCCGCTTTCTCTCTATAGCTTGATAAGGGGATGATGAACATAAGACTAGGGTTTTAATCTTTTCTACATATGGTAAGGGCTAGGGCCCATAATCCCTTTCAAATTCTATTTTGGGCTTAATCCATTCACTCCCATTAAATTAAATAACTCAGTTACATAACTTAAACACTTTCATATTTTATATATACTTTGAGGTGTTACAAGAGACCATATAAATACACAAATCAATTAGCTTGAAATGAATATAACGGAGAATAAATTATAATTTGAGTCCCTGTGGTTTACACACGGCAGAATGTTAAGCCCCCGAATTTTTACTCCTCTGAGTCCCCGTGGTTTATTGTTGGTGCACTACATCTGTCGACTTCGTCTTGGATCGAGTCTTAGTCATAGATTGTTAGATCAGGGCGTGTTTTACAAGAAAACTGGAGATTGTATGTGTTTTAGTAATAGGTTTCACTTTTAGTGACATAGGTAGAGGTTTCGCTTATTTGTCAATATAGTTTCGCTTAGTCATAGATTGTTAGATCAGGGCGCGTTTTGCGAGAAAACTGGAGATTGTATGTGTTTTAGTAATAGGTTTCGCTTTTAGTGACATAGGTAGAGGTTTCGCTTATTTGTCAATATAGTTTCGCTTATCTGTCACTGTTAGTACATTTAATGTCTATCGCCTTCGTCAATCCGAGCAGTAGCGAGAAACCGAAGAAATCTAGACTTGATGATGTTATTAGTTAGTAAAGGCAAGGTGGCAATTGTGTAATTAATGAGAAATCTCATTAAAAGCCTTGGCCTATAAATAGGAACTTTAGAATTAAAGTTTAAGACTTTAGAAGACTTTTGCTCCATTTTTGATTTTGGTGATTCAAGTCTAGAGAGAGAAAGTCTCTCCAACGTGATTTTTGTATCATTCTTGTCATATCTTGCAATAAAATCACGTTTCTAGTACGTTACTGTGTGTTCGGTCACGCACGTTCACGGATTCCGACGTTGAACGTTCGTTACGCAATCGAACGGCGTCAAAACCGGTCCTACAAGTGGTATCAAAGCTAGGAGCTCGATTGCACGATCAAACGCATTGATTTGTACCAGATTTCAGCCGATTCAGATCCGAATTTCATCATTTCTTCATCTTCTACCCATTTTTCACGGTTTTTACTGATTTTTGTCAAATTGAATAGGTTTTCACGGTCCGAATCGTCTGAATTTTTAACATGTTGTGCGAAAATCATTGATCTATAACCCTACCAAGTTTCAGATCAAATCTCCTAGCCGTTTAGGAGAAATCAAAGTTTTTAGGTTCGTTTTTGTGATAACAATCAGATAGGTTCGCTTATTCGGTCAACAATCAGGTCCGCTCAAAGTGACATAGTCAGTTAGATTCGCTTTTGTGGTACGCTCTTAAGTCAATTTTGTGGTCCGCTCTTAAGTAAGTTTAGTGGTTCGCTCATAGTGTCATATACAGTTGAGGTCCGCTTTTGTGACATTATTTGTTCCATAGGTTCGCTCATACTGTCCAATAGTGGGTTCGCTTATTGGTCATCGTTTAGAACTGTCAACAGTGTGTCTGAACAACTCACATTTACCGATCACATGAATTGAATAGACAGCTTATATGATTTCATATTAACTTGCGGCCAAATCAGCTAATATGTACATGTGAAGTCAAAGTCCACTAAAATCAGCGGCCCAATAAATGTGTTCCATGAATTCATGTTGTCGGACAATTAAAGAGAACATTTAAAGATTGTCGGCCACCATTTCTAGATTGATTGTGGATTTTTTTGTGTGGTTCAATCAGATATATTCAATCAAGTAAAGGCCCAATGAACGAAATGTTGATTAAATGTTATCTGATGCATGTGTTTATCGGCCCAAGGTAGAGTGTATGTGATCCGATTTATGTTAAATATTTTTGTCGGCAATCTAATTGGAGATAACAATGGCCCATGTGATCATATAAAGTTGTCAGTTTTGTGGTTAATACGATCCAATCACCATCAAGTTTAAAAAATCATTTGGTTACACTTGTAGCCCAATCGTTGTGAATAATTGTGTGGTGATTGTCAGTTCATTAAAAGTGGTCACAAGTTTTAATCGGACAGTTCATTAATCGGACAAAAGGATTAAATGAAATAAAATTCTTATACTTCATAAGTGGGCTCATATATATCATTTGAATCGATGTTATTTGAGTTCATTTGAACCGAGATACTTTGTATTTGGGCTAAATTGTAGGTTTCAAGTTAAACCAAATTTAGCTAAGTGGATTGTGTGGTTTTGAATTAGTGGGCCGCTAGATCGTCAATTTCTGGGTTACAAACGTTTAGTGGGATTCGTGGAAGTTAAAATCTTTGTGGAAATTGAGATTTTGTGAACTTTGAGATAAAAACAAATTTTGACCCAAGTCAGTTGAAAATCATCATCAGTTCGCACACTCACCCGAGCGAATCTTCACTCGATCTGTTGTCACCGGTTTATCAGATATTCATCTGATTCATTTGTTTTGAAAAAGAGATTGAACGGATTTTAGATAGTGTGAATTTCAGAATTATTTGAAAATATGTTTTTGTGAATCTTTTCATTACCAAATCATGGATACGAATTTCTTTAATATGACTAAAGAAACATTTGATAGAATAAAAGTATTAAAGAAAGAATTTGGAGAAAACACAAAGTCTATCATTGAGAGGTATAGCCATCTTGTTCGCTCAATGTCTAAAAAGGGTATTCAAAAAAGTCCAAATGAATGGGTTGACAGATTAGCCAATTCCATATCTCAACAGGAATGGGGTACATATCTTTTGGACTTAAAAAGGACTGGAGAATACTCTAGATTGACAATTTGTGAATTCATTGAGAGACTTGAAGAACAGATAGAGAGAAATGCTGAGAAGAAGAAAAGTCAAAGTGTAAAATCAATACTAAAGAAAAGCAAGAGTGTTCAAGTGGGAGAGGAACAAACGGAAGAAATTTCTGTTTTGAAAAAGGAAAAGAAAGCTGATGAGAAACAAATTCTTGTGTTGAAGACAAATTGTGAGAGGTTGAAATCAGAAAATGACAAACTGTTAAGTAATTTGAACAGTTTGACATTAGAAAACAAGAGTTTGAAAGAGAAAGAAAAGGATTTTGAAAGCAAACAGAAATCTTTAGAAGATGAAGATTTCTGGATAAAGCTTGAAAACAAAAAATTGAAAGAAAATGCGAAAGTTTTTGAAGATAAAATGAAAAATTTTGAAAATGAGAAATTAAAAGTGGAGAAGGAATATCAAAGTCAAATAAAAATTCTTGAAGATGGGAGAGATGTGTTTAGCAAAAACAACATCGAAAAGCAAAAAATGATCAATTCTCATCTTGAAAAGATTATTCGACTTGAAAAGGAAAGTGAGCAAGCTCGAAAGAAAATCAGTGAGCTTGAAACACAATTGAAAGGTTTTGTGACTTCTTCAAAGTATGTGAACATTCCATGTCCAAAACCGATCAATTCAGTTCCAATAAGTGACAGTGTCACAAATTTTGACAAAGTCAAAATTGAGGATTGTGATGATAAAACTGATGATGAAAATGAGAAAAATAAGAAAAGAAAAATATTTTTGGAATTAAAAGAAAAATTCAAAAATACTGTTTTGCAATCTACTGAAATAGGTGAATGCTCAAAGCAAAAACCTGTTAAGAAGATTATAGAACATAAACAAAAAATTAAAAATTCAAAAAAATTTCAAAAAGAAAATAAAAGCTCATCAGATCGATCATCCAATCGAAATCAAAAATCACAAAAATTAAAAAATCAAAACTCAAAAGTTGTTGGTAATAAGTGGTGCAGGTTTGGCCACAGTGCTCAAAAGTCAAATCCAACAATCAAGAAGAGGAAAGAGTATCACCAAGCCAAACAGTGCTTTGATCTGAGCATTTGGTGTGAAAATGGTGATTGGTATGATAACAGAGTGTGTTACCGATGCGGCTATCAAGGACACATTGCTGTTAACTGCCAGAGTTGGAGTTATGAGACAAGAAGATGCTATAACTGTCAAATCAAAGGACATATTGCCAGAGATTGCCCAATGAGATCAAATGAAAGATCGAGGGCTGTATCTCAGAAACGGGTGATGAAGTCAGTCAAAGTCAAAGAAAAGCCCAAGGAATTGAAAGTTTCAGAACAGAAAGTCAAAGAACAGAAGGTTCAAAAACCTAAAGTTCAAGAAACGAAAGTGAAGCTTTCTCAGGGGCAGAAAGACAGACTGCGAAAGAAGAGGAAGAAGGCGAGAGAATATCTCGAGAAGATTTTGTCCTCGGGTTCACCCGACAGATCGAATAAGAGTTCTGATGAATTAACTCCCTCGATTGCAAAGTCAAGCAAGATGAATTCATCAGACACAAATCTGAGGACGAAAAAGGACAAGAAGAAGGTAACATTTTGTGGCAATGAATCTGTTTCTTCGGAAACAAAGGAGCCACATGTCGGCGATGAATCTGGCTCATCAAAGTTAGACAAGCCACATTTAGGCAATGATTCTGGTTCGTCAAAACCAGAAGAGCCGGTTGTTGAGATAAAATCTGAGAATTCAGGTTTAACAATGGATGATGCAAACTTTCCACCATTGTTGTACAAGAATTCAAAATCACCCAAGGACAGTCAGGCTTGGGTGAAACTGTTCAAATGAAAAACCTGACTTGCCGGAGTTCCCAGGTTGGTAAGCGTGGAACATGAATCGGCACATTTCTTGAGAAATTTCACTCTGGTGATTTTTCGTCTTTCAAAAGATAAACCAGGGACATTAAGTTGTACTTGATTTATCTTTCCTACAAGTGGTAATTTGAAAAACAAGGTGATGAAACCCCGAGTTTATGAAATGACACACAAAAATAAATTTTTCGGAAAAACCATTTTGATTAAAACAAACTTAAGTGTTTTGAAATCATAATGGGAAAATAGTTTGTTGTGAGGGGGAGTTCTGATTGTTTACGCCAAGTGGATGGAGAATTGAAGTGATTCTCATCAAGTTGTCAAGTTTGTACAGTTTGTTTCAAATTTTCCTAGAAAATCAAAATTGAAACATATTTTGATTTTAGGGGGAGAAAAATTTTTAAAAAAAATTAGAAATTTTGAAAAAGTCAAAAACATTGAAAAAGTCAAAAATGAGTTTTGTTGCGAACAAGAGGAAATGATAGTAAATCAGTGGACTATCACAGCATGCTAAAGATATGTAAAGTCTAAAAGTATTAAACGGTCTCACTAAAGATGTGACGATAGGCTCAGCTAGACTAGTAGATTTGTGATAACGATACAAACTTAAATGAAAAAGCCTAGTTTTAGTGGGAAACATGGTTGAAAGCATAGTACTTAGTTTTGTCCTTCGTGATTGTGTACCTACTCAGTAATCGCTGAATGCCAAAAAGCATAAAAACTGGTTAAGTTGGTGAATTTTCACTACTTTGCTGAAAAATCGCTGTGATTGTGCATTTCATTTTGCAAAGATTTAAACTTGTTTGATTTCTTTATTTTGTTTAAGCATCGGACATCCTCTGCGTATACGTGAGTATCGACCTGGATGTTGTTGCCTAAACGTTCTGCTTTATTTTCTTTGGTGTTTCATTTAAGCTTTGGACCTCCTCTGCGTATACGGAAGTATCGACCTGGTGGTTAAAGCCTAAACAACTTCAACTTGTTTTATTTTCTTATTTTGTTTAAACATTGGACTTTCTCTGCGTATACGGAAGTATCGACCTGATTGTTAATGTTTAAACATTCTGCTTTATTTTCGCACATATCACAGTTGATGAAAGTTTAAAGGCATTACTTGAGTTAGTGTATTGCATGATGAGGGGATATGCTGAGATTGTGGGGTCCATAAGAACTTATTGCAAAATTAATATACCTTAAACGTATCGGTAAGCATTTCGAAAGTTTTTAGACTGAGCTTAAGTGGACAACAATATCGTCAATCAACGTGAATCGTTTAGAACTTAAAATGTCTAAAAGCTTAACGGTGTTGGTGATATGTCTCAAAAACTGATATGATCCTCTTGCACAAACTCACAAAAATATGTTTGTACATATTTCATTTCTGCATTTAATTTCTGTTATTGCATTTATGTTTCTTATTTTTGAAAAATCCAAAAAGATTTTCGACAACTGATGTTGAAAAACTGATATTCAAAATCTCAAAGGCTAAACATGATGAACAGACAGGTTGGTTAATTGGTTTGAAATGTTAAAGATGATTCATTAATTTGAATCAGAATTTGGAATGTTTCAAATTTTTGATCAATTTTTAAATATAAATGAGTCTCAAATGTTTAATTGATTCATTAAGTTGAATCACAACTTTATTGGTTTGTAATAGAGAGGTTGAGATGTATAGGTTTCTGAATCTGTTGATATGGAAAGCCAGGCGTCGATCCCAAAAGCACGGAAGCTTGACGAAAGGGGGAGCCTGAAGAAAGAGAGCAACGAAAGCTGAAGACAGATCCACTGGGATTCTGTTCGAGCAAGAGAGAGTCTGTGTTTACTGAAGACGTTAAATCTTAAAGAAGACTCAAGAGAGAGAGAAAGACAAGTCGCTACGAGTTTCACTACGGATTGACTGTGGCAATATCCAAGGGGGAGATTGTTAGTGCATTTAATGTCTATCGCCTTCGTCAATCCGAGCAGTAGCGAGAAACCGAAGAAATCTAGACTTGATGATGTTATTAGTTAGTAAAGGCAAGGTGGCAATTGTGTAATTAATGAGAAATCTCATTAAAAGCCTTGGCCTATAAATAGGAACTTTAGAATTAAAGTTTAAGACTTTAGAAGACTTTTGCTCCATTTGGTGATTTTGGTAATTCAAGTTTAGAGAGAGAAAGTCTAGAGAGAGAAAGTATACTCTCCACGTGATTTTTGCTTGTACACGTCATCTTCATCAATAAAATCACGGTTCTAGTACGTTATTGTGTGTTCGGTCACGCACGTTCACGGATTCCGCACGTCGAACGTTCGTTACGCAATCGAACGACGTCAAAACCGGTCCTACAGTCACTCAGAGGTTTCGCTCATACGACATGTATGTTGGAGCGAAACCTCATACCCTATAAATAGGGTCATTGGAGCGAAACATAAGTAACAGTCTTGTAACTCGTACCGAAGTGCTGCCGGTTTGAGATTTGGATGTAAACTGTCATAAATCAATGCAAAGAGGTGTTTAAAGTTATTTGCTAGCTGTTCCTAAGTCAGATACTTATTTTCCGCATCTGTATTTGATCAAAACTCCTCTGAACGACTCGTTCGGGTCGAAACACGATCCTACAAGTGGTATCAAAGCTTCAGGAGAAGGAGTTCTGCAGAGAATAGCTGGAATACATCGAAATTTCTTACTTCTACACTTTCTTTCTTCAGCTCAGAAAGTTTCACTGGTCAAAATCATCTCAAAATTTCACAGATTGTACGTAATTGGACATAGACAAATCCCTGAGAATTTGGTGTTGAAATTCGGACTAAAATAGGTCAAACTAACTTTCGAATTGGTTTCGCTTATACGAACATCTCATTGTTTCGCTCTTGTGACCTAGTGAGTTTCGCTCATAGATACACCTTATCAGAAGGTTTCGCTTATTCGGACTTCCTAGTTTCGCTCATTGTGAACAAATCAGAGGTTCCGCTCTAAGATCCAAGTACTTTCGCTTCAGTGTCACAACATTAGTTTCGCTCATTTATACTTAGTTGTTTCGCTCAAATGAACACTTCAGGAGTTTCGCTTATTCAAATTTGGGGTTTCGCTTTTGTGATCACCTAGAGGTTTCACTTTTGTGAACAGTCTTAGTTTCGCTTTTAAGGACAGTTGGATAAATTGTTGAAATCTGAAAAATGGACGAGGAATTTTACAACGCATTCGCTACTCCAGTTACCCCAATCACTATTGCTCAAACCACAATGCTTGAAAACGAAACGGGAACAATGCAAAACCCACCCAAACTCTTGAACATTGAAGAATATAAGGGATGGGAAGGTCGTTTCGAGAACTGGGTACAAGCAAACTATCTTGATGCATGGGATTCTGTGGAAACAAAGTATGTGAGACCGTTAAATGATGATGAAGAGGTAGTTGCGATAAAAGACATGAGTGCCGATGACAATAAAAAGTACAAAAATGAGAAAATGATGCTAAGTTTGCTACAACAAGCTGTGAAAGAGGATATTATGGTATTATTGCAGCATAATGGAAGTTCTTATTCTATCTGGAAAGCATTACGTTCAAAGTTTGTTGGAAGTCAGGAGATGGTAAAGAATAAGAAGTCGCTTTTGAAAAAGGAGTTTGATTTGTTTAGAGGATTGAAGAATGAGAGTACAAAGCAGATTATTGAAAGATATTACAACTTGTTAGTGAACATGAAGAGGTTAAGCATCAACAAAGACAATGAAGAGTTAATTGAAAAGCTTGCTGATGCTTTACCACATGAAACTTGGGGAACATATCTGATGATGCTCAGGAACAAAAAGGGTTTTAGCGAGTTAACTTTGAGCAAATTTATTGAGAAGTTGGAAGCTCAGGAAATGGAACAAAGAAAGATTGTTCGGATGAAAGATTTCGATGGAGAACAGGACATTGGGTTGTACTATAAAGCAGGGGTGAATGAGAAGTCCACAAATCTATCTCCAAAAATAGAAACTGCTTACAACGCCAAGAATTCTCCTGGAAGTTCATCATCAGGATCAAACAGCAAAACCAGTTTCACATCATTTCCGTCTTTTGATCCGAATATTTCAGCAACAAAAAATGGGAGAAAACTTCAGTGCAATATTGTGTTAAATCTTGAAAATGATCAAGATTATTCTGAGGAACTTGCTAAAAACCATATGTCTTTATTAGGAATGGTTTTAGAATCTTACAGTTGTTTTGTTGCAGGTCGTATCGGGAATCCAATGCTAACAAAGGAAGATTACGACCAGATTGATGCTGAAGAGATGGAACTGATGGACATAAAATGGTGTTTGGCAAGCGTGCTACGGAGAGCTGAGAAATTCAAGCAGATCACGGGGAGAGATGATCTTCGTGAGGCAAATGTTTCTACTTTAGGTTTTGACAAATCTAAAGTCACTTGTTTTCGTTGCAGGGAAAAAGGTCACTTCAAGAGAGAGTGTACCAACCGTGAAGCAAGTGGAGCTCAGAATCCTTTCAACAACAATAATGATTACTATCGAAAAGCCATCTACCATCAAGTTGCTCAACAACCATCTCAACAACATCAACATCAGGCACAAACTGCACATGGAAGACCTATAATTGAAGATTCTGGAAAGAGAGCATGTGTGGTTAATCAAGAAGAAAAGAAATCATTCAACTGGGACAAATATGTTTCAGGTGATGGAAAAGCTTGTTTGATTGATCAAGATGATGAGAAATTACCTGAGGGATTTAGCTGGGAAAATTTCACATGGGATGATTATATTCCTGATCAAGCTACAGCTTACATAGCTTTTGTTGCCAAAGTTGAAGAAGATAGTGATGATGATACTAAGTATTATGCCAGACAAATGGAAAAACATCTTAAGATGATGGCAGAAAGTGACAGTGAAGATGAAAAGGCAAAGAAGAAAAAGAAAAAGGTAAAAACACCGGTTAGAAGCGATGATGAGACAGTACCGGTAGTGAGAAGAAAAGTGAAAGAAACTCCAAAGTTCGAGATTAATGAAGAAGCCATTGCAAAGAAGAGTCCAATCACTTGTGAAAATTGTGAAGTTGCAAAGAAACATAACAGTTCATTGATCCATAACATGAACAGATTGAAAGAATCATATGATGTGTTGAATAGGGCAATGAATATGTACAACGACACTAGGGAAGAGCAGGCTACAGCAATGAAAACACTTCAGGGAGCTTTCATGGTCAAGCAAAAAGTTGTAAACAATTATATTGAGAAGTGTGCTGATCTCGAACAGAAACTTGAACTTCAAAGAATTGAAATCTGAAAGAGTTAATCGTTTATTGAAAAGTTACTCATGTTCGTGTTATGTCATTGACAGGATTTATTCGTTGGCTGAAAGCTTGAAGGCATTTGAAGACATTGAAGTAACTGAAGAGAAGAAAGTTTCTGAAGAGAAGGTTGAAGAAAAGACTCCAGTGAAAAAGACCAAAAAGAAGAAAGATACTGAAAAGACACCATCTGGTAAGAAACAAGGTGTCAGTTACAACAAGTGTCCACCCCCTCTAGAAAATGGATATTTGGCTAGAAATCCAAATGATGAAAGAGTAAAAAAAGGCAACAAACTTACAGTGGGAGTCGGAGTTGTCAGTCAATCTACCAGAAAGTATTGATGTCGTTTATACATCATCTGACACTGATCAACAATCTCAATTGATGAAGATAGTGGTGGATCATGTGTTAGAAAACGATGAAACAAAAGAGTCAAAGTCGGAGTCCGCGTCAGAGTCAAAGTCTGAGTCAAGTACTCCGGGTCAAACAGGGAAACAGGGCAAAATAGTTTATGATAGAAAATTTCTGTTATCAAAATCTAATTTGGATGATGAACCGTTTAAAGTTGCTTACACTTTGAATGATTCTGACAAATTATATTCTGATGAAGAATTTCCAATAAGAGGTGTCAAAACTGAACTGATAAACAAGGTTTTCAAACTCACAGAAATTAACATTTCTGAAATAAAAGACTTATGTCTTAATGCAAAATCTAAAAAATACACCTCAAGAGTACAACAAAGATTTAACAAGAAAAAGAGTTACGGTTCTGGTTCTGGTGTCTAAAAGAAATCAAACCATAACGGTAATTTTAAAAAGAAAGGTCTTGGTTTTACTCCAACAGAAAAACAGAAAATGAAAAATATGTTCGTGATTTTAAATCCAAAATGACATTTGTTTCAGGAACGTCAGCAGATGAAGAAGAAAAGAAAGATTTCTGGAGGCAGTCAAACAATGAGTTCCTTGCAAAGAAGCAAGATGAAATAAAGAAGATGGCTGAGCAGAGGAAAGACACGAGAACCTGTTTTAAATGCAACACTGTTGGACATATTGCCAGAGAGTGTTCTAAGGCAATACAATCAAAACAGGGGGTATCTCGTAAACTCAAAGAACAAGTGGTTGAGTTTGAACCACCAATTGATAGAACCATGTTGTTTAAAAATTCTACATTTGAAATGGGTGAATGTTCAAACAAGTTTTACAAGAAGAGAGCTAAATCTGACAACCAGAAATGGATTGTTAAGAAAGCTGCTGAAAGCTCTAGTGATGATTCTGATAGGTCAAAATCAGAGGAGCTATCTTCTGGCGATGAATCTGACTCCACAAAGTCAGATGAGCCACAAATTGTTTCAAAATGTGAAGCTGTTTTAAAAGATGAAAAATCAGTTCCGATTGTGAATGATGTGGATTTTCCATCACTTCGGGCTGAAAATTATAAAAATAAAATTGGTAAAGTTGAAATCTCTAACCAATTTTATAATGATAAATAGGAATTTGATGCTGAGAAGGTCTTTAACCACAAGGTAAAACATATCTTTGGAAAGATGATTGACCGAAAAGTCAAAGGGGTTAAAGAATTTTATGAGAAGAAGAGAAAAGGTAAGAAACCGAGTGATGGTGACTCGGTGAAACCCAAGGCTGGTCAGGCTTGGGTGGATATTTTCTTCGACTAAAACCTGACTTGCCGGAGCTCCCAGGTTGGTAAGCGTGGAGCATGAATCGGCATCTTTCTTAAGGATTTTTCGGTAACGTCAATCATACAAACAGTACATAGGTTTGTTTGTGTTTGTTTACAAGAAGTTTGAAGAGTTGATTGTGCATACTTGCGTATGGTAAATCAAGGACATTAATTTGTACTTGCATTTTCCTACAATTGGTTGGAAGACAATATGATGAACCACATCCCTAAACTTGTTATTGATAAATCTACAAGTAATAAAATCAACCAAACTTATTTTCCGAAAAACCATTTTGATTAAAACAAACTTCAGTGTTTTGAGATCTAAATGGGAATATAGTTTGGTGATAGGAGGAGTTCTGATTGTTTATGCCGAAAGAATGGTGATTTGATGCGATTTGATATCGATTGTCAAGTGTTGTACAGTTTGTTTTACATTTCTTGTTTTCAAGTGAGTCTAGAGTCTAGTTTGTTTTCAATTTTCATTAGATGTATTTGAATTTTAGGGGGAGTAAGAAATTTTAGAAAATCCAAAAACATCAGAAAATTTGAAAAAAAATTCAAAAACATGATAAAATCAAAAATGAGTTTTGTTTTGAAAAGAGGAAATGATAGTACATCAGTAGATTGTCTCAACATGCTAAAGAAATGCATAGATAAAATGTGATAAACAATCTTACTGTGGATGTGTCAGTAGGTTTTTATACATTTAGTAAATTGTGACGAGATATAAGCCTAAATTTCAAACTTGCTTATTCTGTGGGTAACAACATCTTGAATATATAGGTAACCCCTGAAATCTTGTTTGAAAGGTCCCGTATTCTGAGATACTAGGTCTTTATACTCAGTGATATCTAGGGTATTATCCCGGGACTTCTGCTGAATGGAAGTTCTGACCTAGTCCCCGGATAATACTTTCCGCAAATGCTTGAAACATAGCATCGCCCTCAGCAAGCTGATGAAACAAGAAAATTGATAGTCGTTGCTGTTGTAATCAAAAGATCCTCTAAAGGGGACACACCGAAAGTCGAAGCCGTCATCTCTTTGCGTATACGGAAGTATCGACCTGAGCTCTCACGGCCCTCGCATTTTACCCCTTTACAGATATCATCTGTGGTATACTCACCTGTAAGACTGAATATTGGGATCTGGATATGGGAGTATATTCAAGTAGTGGGACACACGGATAAGTTTAAGTGCTCAAGACATTAATATCGTATCTCGAAACAATTGAAATTTGTGTGAAAATTTAAAATGGACCGATATACTGACAATCTAGGTGAATTGTTTAGAACTTAAAATGTTTAAAGCTTAACGGTGTTGGTGATATGTCTCAAAACTTATATGATCCTCTTACACGAACTCACAAAAATAATGTCTATAATTAGTTCATTTCTGCATTTACTTTCTTACAAAAAATCTAAAAATATTTTTGGTGTGTTTTAGCATAAATTTTGAAAAATTCAAAAAGATTTTCGACGATTGATATTGAAAATCTGATTTTCAAAATTCCAAGTGCTAATCATGATGAACAGATAGTTTGGGAGAGTGTGTTGTTTTTGATAAAAATCAATTCAATTTCAAGTGGTTCATCAGAAATTGTCACGGCCCCCGGCCCGGTTTGACCCGTTTCAGGAGCCGTGGGACAGAAATCCCGTGGTATTTAATTTAGGTGACAGCGGAAGTCTTTGAAAACATGATCTTTCAATATTTAAAACTACACGTTTACATAATTTAGGGATAAAACCCTGTAACTTACAATAAGGTGATTCCAATGGGAAATCTTTATTTTCAAAACATGTTTCTTTATTTATTTACATTGAGCCACTTCTCTAAGCTGGTAGTGCTCCACGACACTTTTCTTAGCTCACAACAGATCACCTAAAACATGTTTGAAAAAGGTTTTGTCAGCGGGAAATACTGAGTGAGTTCATTCAGGTTTTATAAAATGACTCTTAGTTATAAATTACAGCATAAGAGCGATTACAATGGTTTATATCTTATATTTATCTGGCGCCGTGTCACAATGGTGACATGTCACAATGGTGACGATGATCATACCACTATTAGGTCAATGAACCCAAATAGTGATGATTATCCCTAGTAGGTCAATGAACCTTACTGGGAGAAAATTAGTAATGTGCACAATACCCCACTAGCCAGTGATTCAAGATAACCACGACTTAATCCCTGTAATTGTAACACTTTGAAAATAATTTGGAGTATAGTAAAACAGTTGATAAAAAGAGAATGACTCACATTGCAGATTTAACGAGCAGTGTATAAGCCTACTGATTAGCCTTGATTATCCTAATTTAAATAATAATGCACACACACAAACGGGTTAGTAACTAATACAGCAGTTACGACAATTCACGAGATTAAACCCTCACAACGATTAATAAGGTGCAATACTTAACAATTCAATGGATTCACAACGAATAACAGAGTATAGTCCGAATTCGAACAACACTCAAATATTCAAGTCGAAATCCCGATGAATAACAAAGTATAAGCTCAACTCAAACAATCGTTGGATAGTTACAATCGATCGGACGTTGAATCGTAATAGCGATCGAGTTATTACCCTGATTGCGACAGCACTTCGTGAATTGTGTGTGTTATTGAACTGATTGTGATATAACTCTTCGTACACAACGAATTTCTTCGTCGAAACAAGAACAGAAGGCAAGTCCCGATGTCTGCTATTTATACTAATTTTTGGGCCTTGCTTACGAACCGTATGCCATTTCCCTTAGGGTCCGTAAGGGAAACAGTCTAAATATATGCTGCCTAGGTTCGGGACTAGGCTTGCTGACTTATCAATTTTGTCCAATTAAAATTTAACAACGACTTTATGTTGATAATTAACAACTAGGGTTTACCCCCCTTGAGTTTTAGGGGCCCTGACCCTGATTCCAATTGTTCTGGAAATTTTAGGGTTTATTGATGTGTGTAAAATGCAACATATAAATCACATCAATTAAGGCATAAAACTAACCCTTTTTAAGTACTAATGTTGGAAAAAGAGTGTTTTTGTCTTCCTTTTGTATTTTCAGGATGAAATGAGCTCAAAATCACAAAAGAAGCAAAAAGACAGCTAATTCTACCATAAATACAAGAAAAGGAACAAAAGTGGACTGCCCGGACCCTCAACGGCACCTCCCAAGGCAAAGGAGAAGAAACAGAGTCTGAACACGCCCCGTGTCCAGCGAACACGGGGGCGTGCCCAGGAAGCAGCATAAAAGACAAACCAGTAGAAGCTTCCATTGCCCACCACGGGGCCGTGTCCAGCGAGCACGGGGGCGTGGTGAAAGTACAGCAGGCGCATTAATTGTAATTCGCAATTACAATTAATGAAGTGAGAGAATGTCAGACGGGCACGGGGCCGTGTCCAGCGGACACGGGGCCGTGTCCAGCCTTCTGTTCAGCCTATAAATAGAGGAGCTTGGCTTCATTCTCCCTCATCCCTTGGCACACCACCTCTCTCACACCTCATCCACCACCCACCACCACCATAACACCATCATCCACCACCATCATCCATTGTCCATCGTAGAGTGTGTGAGTCGTCTCGGGATCCAAGATTGATCGTAAGAGTTCTTGACAATCAAGGCCATGTTTGCCTAAGTCTCTTACATCACTTGGTGAAAACAAGTGTTTAGTATAATACTTTTTATTTTTAATCTTTTGCACTTTTTATTTGGTTTTGTATTAATGACTTTAATAACTAGTTACTTATGTTGAAAGTGATCTTTCCTTATCGTTTGTCCGTGGTGTCTTGGCATTATTTTACTGTCTATATAAAATAAAAGATTTTCACCATTCATATCTCCACGGTCTATATGGAGGTATGTTGGCTACCTGGTCGGGGGTTAAGGGAACGGTTTGGTAAGGGTCTTGCCCTTGTTCAGCGTTTAGAGGTCCTGCTTGGGACCTGGGTCAAATTTAGTAGGATCTCCTTCAATGCCCATAGGTATTGGATGGCGGGGATCCAAACTCTTTGACCCCCTCATAAGTTAACTACTATTAATACTATAACCCGGCTATTTAGGACTGTATCCCTGCTGACTCAGACTACTTAGCCGAGGGTAACGTCACCGCCAAAAGCGGGGCCTACCATAATTTGCATTAATAACTTAATTCATTATCTTTCAATAATCCGACCCTTTAGGATTGTATCCTTGCTGACTCAAACTACTGGGTTGAGGGTAACGTCGCCTTCAAAAGAGGGGCCTACTACAATAACTAAGATAATCTCTTAAACAAGTGCAAAAGTGCAAAAATAATCAAAGGTTATACTAATACACATGTCGGATCCAAGTGATTCATCTTGTCTATCTGTTTTTATTTTATTTTTATTTTCAGTATTTAGTTAGTTTTTATTTTTCTTAGTTTAAAACATTTTTCTAACTTTTTGATTTGATTAGACGTTGAGGATAAACCGGTATTAAAAGCTCTTGTGTCCTTGGACGACCTCGGTATCTTACCAACACTATACTACGTTCACGATGGGTGCACTTGCCCATATGTGTGTTTAGTGTTAGTAAATATCGTGTTTTATAAATTTAAAACTTGGCTAAAAGTGTAAAAAGGGGCTTAAATACTCATCAAAATAATATTACACTACACACGCATCAAGTTTTTGGCGCCGTTGCCGGGGACACAAGGATTTTAAGAAAGCTTAAAATCGACGGCCTAATCAGTTTTTCAAAACCTTTTTAAAACGCGCGCATTTTTCTGCATTTTAGTTTAGTTTTGCATTTACAGTAGCCTGAACACGGGGCCGTGCTCACTGAACACGCCCCCGTGCTGCATATTTTTAGAGTAGATACCCAGATACAGAGTCTGAACACGGGGCCGTGCTCACTGAACACGCCCCCGTGCTCAACGTGACCAGTAAATTTAATTAAAACGCCCAGATACAGACCCTGAACACGGGGCCGTGTTCACCCAACACGGGGCCGTGTCCAGCTTCTGTTTCCGTCTTATTTTTGTTTTCTGGTCCCGAGACTCAGTTGTGGTCTGTTGAGTGATTCTTATGGATCAATACTCAAGAGGTTACAACTACCTATGATGAGGATGATTATAGGGGTAATTATTGCACTAATTGTCGTAACGCACGCTCGGTTCAATATAATAACTCATATCAACCATCCAATTCATACAACCATTATGAGGAGCCCAGGTACGAGCCATCAACTTCATACACATCCTATGAAGACCAAAGGTATGAACCTCCTCCCTCAAACTCATATTTTGATGAACCAAGGTATGAGCCTTCATACTCATACTTTGAAGATTCAACATATGAGCCACCACCTTCATACACTTATTATGAGGAACCATGGCATGAACAACCCACCTCATATGAGTACTATGAAGAACAAAGTTTCGACCCTTATCCATCATATACTTACAATGAAGAACAATGGTGTGAACCATCTACTTCATATGAGTACTATGAGGAACCAAGGATCGAACAACCGGATTCAAGCTTTGAGGATCCAAATTCTTTCAATCTCACCGAAGTGACCAATAGGATATTAGAGCACATTAAAACTATCGAACGTTGCATAAAAGAATCTCGCGCAAGGGAAGAGGAATCCCGCGCAAGAGAAGAGCTAAAAAATGATAATAACGTAGAGATAGTTGAAAGTGTAAAAATGGAAGAACAAGAAAGTGAAAAACCGACACATGAGTTAAACAACGAAAATGGTGAGTCCGATAATGTTAAAATTCAAGAAGAGTCTAATTTTGAAGAAATTAACCTCTTGTCACCTACTTTCGAAAATCATTGTTTAATAACCCCTCATGCCAAGTTTTTAAAAGAGTTAAACACTAGTGCTAAAATCAAAGACTTAGTAAGTGTTAAGTTAACTAATGATCAAACCTCGCTAATAAAAGAAGACCCTTTTGAAATTAACATTACACCGGTTCCATGTTTCTTTCAAAATTCATTTATTAGCAATATCACCATCGATAAGGATCTTTGTGTTAACATAATGCCTAACTACATTTTTGAAAAATTAAGTGTTAGTGATTTTACTCCACTTCAAATACCCATTTTTCTATCCGATCGGAAAGTGCTAAAATCAATCGGTGTAGTTGAAGATGTTTTGGTTCAAACAAATCAAATGGTAATCCCAACCGACTTTGTCATCCTAGATGACGCCCCCTTAGTCTTGGGAAAACCTTTTGTACAAACTCATAAAGCTTTGAAAAACCGGAAATTCAACAATCTACCTCTTCAATTAGGGGCATTCAAAAGGAGCATAGATCTTGAGCGCTCAATGAAATATCCTTTTGGCAACAATGACCCCCTAATTGAAGATGAAGCTGAACCACCCGATACAACCAACGAAGAAGACCACTTTGTCGAGGAAGAGATAGCCATAGAACAAACTTTTAAGGTTCTTGATCTAGATGAGCCACAAATAAGGTGTCTTCTAAAGACCCACCCATTGAGCTTAAAGAACTTCCTAAGGGTTTGGAATATGCTTTTCTAGGCAAAGAAGGTAGTTTACCCGTAATTATTTCATCTAAATTAAGTAATATAGAAAAAGAGAAATTAGTTAACCTACTTAAAAAACACAAAAACGCGATCGCTTGGAAGCTTGTAGATATTAAAGGAATAAGCCCTTCCATGTGCACGCACAAAATTTTAATGAATGATGACTACAAGACGGTAATTCAACCACAACGAAGAGTGAACCCCAATGTTCAAGAAGTGGTTAAGAATGAAGTCATCAAACTACTCGACGCCGGACTAATCTACCCTATCTCCGATAGCCCGTGGGTAAGTCCCGTTCAAGTAGTCCCAAAGAAAGGAGGTATGACGGTAATAACTAACGAAAAAAATGAATTAATACCAACGAGAACCGTCACAGGATGGAGAGTCTGTATAGATTATAGGCGATTAAATGAAGCAACTAGGAAAGACCACTTTCCTTTACCCTTCATTGATCAAATGTTAGAAAGATTATCCGGTCATAAATTTTATTGTTTCTTAGATGGTTTTTCAGGTTACTTTCAAATACCGATAGCACCAGAAGACCAAGAGAAAACAACTTTCACATGTCCCTACGGAACTTTTGCATATCGACGCATGCCATTCGGTCTATGTAATGCGCCTGCAACATTCCAACGTTGTATGGTCGCCATTTTCCATGATATGATCGAAAAGACAATGGAAGTCTTCATGGATGACTTTTCCATCTTTGGAGACTCATATGACCAATGCCTCGATAATCTTGAACGAATGCTATCCCGATGTGAGGAAACTAACCTCGCCTTTAACTGGGAAAAATGCCATTTCATGGTAACAGAGGGAATAGTACTCGGTCACAAAATCTCAAGCGAAGGAATGGAAGTTGATCGAGCAAAAATAGAGACTATTTCTCGATTACCTCCTCCATCCTCCGTGCGAGCAATCAGAAGTTTCCTAGGACATGCCGGATTTTATAGAAGGTTTATCAAAGACTTTTCAAAAATTTCAAGGCCTCTAACAAAATTACTTGAAAAAGATGCACCCTTCATCTTTGACAAGGAATGCAATCAAGCATTTCTAACCCTCAAGGAAATGCTAGTTAATGCACCTATCATGATAGCGCCAGATTGGAAATTTCCTTTCGAAATCATGTGCGATGCAAGTGACTTCGCTGTTGGAGCAGTCTTGGGACAAAGAAAAGAAAAACATTTCCACCCAATTTATTATGCTAGTAAAACTCTTAATGATGCGCAAGAAAATTATACAACTACAGAAAAAGAATTACTAGCGGTGGTATTTGCTTTTGATAAATTTCGTTCTTATCTTGTTCTTTCTAAAACAGTAGTCTATACAGACCATGCAACCATCAGGTACCTCTTCAAGAAGCAAGACGCAAAACCCCGTTTGATAAGATGGATTCTACTCCTCCAAGAATTCGACATTGAAATCAAGGACAAAAGAGGAGCAGAAAACACTGCTGCAGATCATCTCTCACGCTTAGAAGACCCAGCTTTGGAGACAACCAGAGACGAGCAAATCAACGAGAAATTTCCCACGGAATCCTTGGAAATGATGGAAAGTAGACAAGAACCATGGTATGCCGACTACGCTAATTTCTTAGCTAGCGGTGTAGTCACCAAAGGATGGCCGCATCATCAAAGAAAAAAATTCTTTGCTGATGTAAAGCATTACTTTTGGGAAGACCCCTATCTTTTCAAAATGTGTGCCGACCAGCTCATCCGAAGGTGTGTCTATGGTAATGAAGCACGAAGAATTCTCCATCATTGTCATGAAGGTCCATACGGAGGACATCATGGTGCCGCAAGTACCGCACGAAAGGTATTTGATTCAGGATTTTACTGGCCGACCATTTACAAGGATGCACAAAACCTTGTAAAGACATGTGATGCATGCCAAAGATCAGGTAATATTTCTTCCAAAAACGAAATGCCTCAAAATGGCATTCTCGTCTGTGAAATCTTTGATGTGTGGGGACTCGATTTCATGGGACCTTTCCCACCTTCGAAGGGAAACAAATATATACTTGTGGCAGTCGATTACTTGTCTAAATGGGCAGAGGCCGAGGCTCTTCCAACAAATGATGGAAGAGTGGTGGTAAAATTTCTGAAAAAGCTGTTCTCTCGTTTCGGGACACCAAAAGCTTTGATAAGTGATAGAGGTACCCATTTTTGCAATCATCAACTCGAAAAAATATTAACAAGGTATGGGGTCTATCACCGGGTCTCAACAGCATATCATCCTCAAACAAATGGGCAAGCCGAAGTGACTAATCGAGGTTTGAAACGAATACTTGAAAAAACCGTAGGAATAAATAAAAAAGAATGGGCCGATAAATTAGACGACGCTTTATGGGCTTTTCGAACTGCTTATAAAACCACTATAGGCACAACCCCATATAAACTCGTCTATGGGAAAAGTTGTCACTTGCCAGTAGAAATAGCTCACAAAGCCTACTGGGCAATAAAAAACGTAAACTTAGATTTGGAAAATGCCGGTAAAAATCGATTTTGTCAAATAAACGAATTAGACGAGCTTAGGAATTGTGCATATTCTAACTCCGAAATTTATAAAGAAAGAATGAAAAATTTGCATGATAAATATATTAAATCTAATGAATTTCGGGTTGGAGACCAAGTTCTATTGTTTAATTCACGACTTCGATTATTTCCTGGTAAGTTAAAATCTAGGTGGTCAGGACCTTTTTCCGTCACCCATGTTTTTCCACACGGCGCAGTAGAAATAAAAACTCGAAATGGGACACCATTTAAAGTCAATGGCCAACGGCTGAAACTCTACCGAGGATCCATTGAGGATGAGGAAGAGGAGATCTCACTTCAAACGGTTAACGAATAAACTCATACCCGACATGTTACAGGTAAGTGTACGTTTAAAAAACCGGTAAATCTTCTAACCATTTTTCGGAAATAAGGGGCATGCACACGAGCACATAAAAAAAAAAAATTTTCAAAAACTTTGCCCGGCACGGGGCCGTGTCCGCTGGACACGGGGCCGTGTCGAGGCGACTGTCGGGATAAAACCCTCTTTTCCTATCAGTTACACCATTCCACACGCCCCGTTTAGCCGAAAACTCTCTGGTTTGAGGCGATTTTCTGCAGTTTTTCTACGTCACCACCGAATCTAACAACGTCAAGGTATGATTCTATCTTCATTAGTAGTTAGATTAGTTACTTGCATGTAGTTAAAACATCAAAAATTGGGGAAAAATCTAGGGTTCTTCATGTTCATCCGGATCGAACTCAAAATTTTTGATGAAATTTGTTAGTAGTAGTTTAGATTAGAGTAGTAGAAAGTAACTTGGCATGTATTGTTGATAGATTTGTCCGATTTCCAAATGAAACCCCAAACCCTTGTTCTTGAACCGAAAAACACGAAATTGAAAGGGTAAACGGTTTGTTTTGAGAAAAATGACACTTAGGGTTTCATTTTCGGGGGAAACCGCTACTATTGGGCTAAAAATTTTCAGGTTTTCGAAACCGGGACGAAAAATGGAATTTTTGGGTTACAGACGCCTGGACACGGGGTCGTGTCCGCTGAACACGGGGCCGTGTCCAGCCCACTGTTTGCAGTTTCACTCTGATTTTCCTTGTTTCGTACTAACTTTTATGTATTCTTTTCAGATGTCGAAATTCACAAGGTTTAGCGCAAATGAACTGGACGCTAGGGCACGGTACGAGGTTCTACAAACAAGACCGGAAGAGTACCCAAGGCGAGCGTGTACTGATTTGCTAACCATGGTGAACCAACTTGACCGTTTCAACAACATTGTGAGGGGTCCACTGCATGTCGCATTGACCACCCGACTACGGTCGGTACATCAATGCACGATGGAGTTCTATAGCACCTTCATTTTCAACTCGAGGCGCGAACCGTTTGATCATGACGCGGTCGAATTTCGATGTGGAGGAACCACGTTTAGAACCTCCATGGCACAGTTTGGAGCCATCATTGGGCTATATAGTGAAGAGGAAGCGGGGAATGAAGAGAATACAGGGGGTTACGAGACTTGGATGCAACTGAACGCCAAGCCGCATGGGCTCAAATAGGTGAAGGAATCTACAACCCGAGCAGCACCAAAAGTACCAAACTGAGGGACCCACTATACCGGTACATCCACAGGCTCCTATCGTACTCGCTGAACCAATGCCACAACAGTAGTGGCGTTGTTGGGTTGAAAGATTTGGTTGTCCTTCACTGCATCCACAACCAGAAGCCTCTAGATGTTCCGTACCTCCTACTGCGAAACATGCACCTAAACCGCCTTGCTCATGCTCCTACACCGATCTTCTTCGGAGGATGGGTGTACCGTCTTTTCAAGCACTTCACGAATATCCCAAGGTCCTTCGAAAGGAGTCCATGGTCGGGACGGGTCGATTATCACATTTGCCGATCCATGAACTTGCTTTATGAAGCGGAGGACGGGACGGTGAGCTTTCAGAGAACGCAAGGCTATGCATGGAACCCGCAAGAGGCTCTAGTTCTTCATGCACCACATCCCCATTTTCAGTATCCACCCCAAGGCGATGCGGGCCAATCCTCCTCTCAAGGAGGTGGTTTTCCTAACTTTCAAAGTTTACATGATCTTTTGCAGGAAAACCTCATGTGCTCAAGGAACACCTACAACCTCGCCAACAACACACACCACCGGGTTGGAGCTATCGAACGCAACATTAACGATATACAAGATGAAATCGGTAGCATCCGGGAGTACATGGCGAGGCAAGGGGGTGGAGGTGATGGTAGTGATGAAGACATGGAGTAGGAGGCTTGGAGGAACAAGGGGCTGGTTGGTGATGAGCCCACAGGTTTAAGTGCCCTTCTATCTATCAAACAATTCATGGCCTGCGTGCCATTTGTCGAACAATTTACTTTCTTTAACTACTTTTTATCTTTGTTTTATTTTTAATTTATGTTTGGATGATGCTTGACGATGGTAATTTAGGATGGTTTGTGCTTGTTTGGTTGGTATTTAGTGTTTAAACAGGTGCAATGCGAGGGTTAGAGTGCTAAACATTAGCACTTGCAGCCTCATGATGGAGAAACCGGGAGACAAAACCTATTTTTCAGGCTAACAGACTGTCCACACGGGGACGTGTCCAGCCGACACGCCCCCGTGTTCATCTCCCAGATCTGCTGTTTGGCTACTGACCTGCAAATTTTTGCCAGACACGAGGTCGTGTCCAGCCGACACGCCCCCGTGTTCAGCTTCTGTAAGTTATCGTTACTGGCAGTTCACCACGGGGTCGTGTCCAATGGGTACGGGGCCGTGTCCAGACTGCCAGTAACATAAATCTTTGCTTTTTAACCCTCTTTTATACATTCTAATCAACCAAAAACATTATTTTTGGACACATTGAGGACAATGTGTAATTTAAGTGTGGGGGGATGCTAAAACCCTTGAAATTTTGCAAAATCCTAAACACAAGCCTTACACAAAACTCTATTGGAACCGCTAAACACCCCAAATTTAAAAAAAAAAAAAAAAACTTTTTCATTTTTTTATTTGCTTGTCTTAGTTTAAGTTGGGAATAACAAGTTCTAAAAAGGTTATATTTTTATAAGTTTACAACCGATAGCGTCGTGATAAAAAAAGGAACCAACATAAGAAAATTATGAAACAGTATAACAAGTCTAGTTAAAAATTCGATTATATATGCTTGGTCACATTAAAAACCCATTCCCACAAAAGTGAGTTTTGAGCCTTTATTGAGCACAAAAATACACATATTTAGAGTAAATGCTCATTTTTCTTTTCTTGTGTGAATAGCCGCTCGGTCCTTACAAATCTAGAACTTGCCACGACGATACATTCCCGGTCCTTACCAACTTAAACCCAAGTAAGTAAATGATGGAGGCATTAGGACTAACCATTTTTCTTTCAAAACCATTATTTTTCATTTTTTTTACCTACCCAAAATCCCCCTAGATAGCCCCTTTGAGCCTAAACCTTTCATTTCATTACCCCAAAACCCTTTTTACCCACCAAAAACCTTTTTATTTATTTTTTTTAGTAACAAGTTCGCTTTTTCGTAAACTCACCTTTTTATGTGACGATTGAAAAAAAAAATATTGATGAAGTCAAAAACAAACAAAAGCTATAAAAGCTTGTTTGGAGAAATACTTCAAAATAAAAAGTCACTAAAAATAAGGTACTTCACGAAAACCGACGCTTGTTACGATTTTCGCCCTTTTTACTAACCACTAACCAACTACCCACCTTTAAACCCAAGCCTTCACCCAAAAAGTCCTCTTGATATTTACAAAGGTAAAAAGTTAAAAAGGAGGAGGATTGATTGCTTGGCAAGCCTATGGAAGACGTAAGTTCCGTGCCGCTCTCGAGTGATTCACTAAAATATACACCTTCGGCCGAGTGTTGAGTGATCTCCCGTGAGGTATGTGAACTTGTATATAAATGGAATTTTAATAAGGCATGCTATGCCCAAATAAGTAATTCATCTTATGAAACGTTCAAAATAAATCATAACGAATAGGATTGTAAATAAATAAAAAAAAAACCTATAAAAACCTTGGATTCCCGACACTCTAGGACAAGCTAAAAAAAACTTCTCTTCTACCTATTCCATTTGGGAGTGTAAGCCACATTTAAAGAGTTTTGCTTGAGGACAAGCAAAAGTTCAAGTGTGGGGGTATTTGATGTGTGTAAAATGCAACATATAAATCACATCAATTAAGGCATAAAACTAACCCTTTTTAAGTACTAATGTTGGAAAAAGAGTGTTTTTGTCTTCCTTTTGTATTTTCAGGATGAAATGAGCTCAAAATCACAAAAGAAGCAAAAAGACAGCTAATTCTACCATAAATACAAGAAAAGGAACAAAAGTGGACTGCCCGGACCCTCAACGGCACCTCCCAAGGCAAAGGAGAAGAAACAGAGTCTGAACACGCCCCGTGTCCATCGAACACGGGGGCGTGCCCAGGAAGCAGCATAAAAGACAAACCAGTAGAAGCTTCCATTGCCCACCACGGGGCCGTGTCCAGCGAGCACGGGGGCGTGGTGAAAGTACAGCAGGCGCATTAATTGTAATTCGCAATTACAATTAATGAAGTGAGAGAATGTCAGACGGGCACGGGGCCGTGTCCAGCGGACACGGGGCCGTGTCCAGCCTTCTGTTCAGCCTATAAATAGAGGAGCTTGGCTTCATTCTCCCTCATCCCTTGGCACACCACCTCTCTCACACCTCATCCACCACCCACCACCACCATAACACCATCATCCACCACCATCATCCATTGTCCATCATAGAGTGTGTGAGTCGTCTCGGGATCCAAGATTGATCGTAAGAGTTCTTGACAATCAAGGCCATGTTTGCCTAAGTCTCTTACATCACTTGGTGAAGACAAGTGTTTAGTATAATACTTTTTATTTTTAATCTTTTGCACTTTTTATTTGGTTTTGTATTAATGACTTTAATAACTAGTTACTTATGTTGAAGGTGATCTTTCCTTATCGTTTGTCCGTAGTGTCTTGGCATTATTTTACTGTCTATATAAAATAAAAGATTTTCACCATTCATATCTCCACGGTCTATATGGAGGTATGTTGGCTACCTGGTCGGGGGTTAAGGGAACGGTTTGGTAAGGGTCTTGCCCTTGTTCAGCGTTTAGAGGTCCTGCTTGGGACCTGGGTCAAATTTAGTAGGATCTCCTTCAATGCCCATAGGTATTGGATGGCGGGGATCCAAACTCTTTGACCCCCTCATAAGTTAACTACTATTAATACTATAACCCGGCTATTTAGGGCTGTATCCCTGCTGACTCAGACTACTTAGCCGAGGGTAACGTCACCGCCAAAAGCGGGGCCTACCATAATTTGCATTAATAACTTAATTCATTATCTTTCAATAATCCGACCCTTTAGGATTGTATCCTTGCTGACTCAAACTACTGGGTTGAGGGTAACGTCGCCTTCAAAAGAGGGGCCTACTACAATAACTAAGATAATCTCTTAAACAAGTGCAAAAGTGCAAAAATAATCAAAGGTTATACTAATACACATGTCGGATCCAAGTGATTCATCTTGTCTATCTGTTTTTATTTTATTTTTATTTTCAGTATTTAGTTAGTTTTTATTTTTCTTAGTTTAAAACATTTTTCTAACTTTTTGATTTGATTAGACGTTGAGGATAAACCGGTATTAAAAGCTCTTGTGTCCTTGGACGACCTCGGTATCTTACCAACACTATACTACGTCCACGATGGGTGCACTTGCCCATATGTGTGTTTAGTGTTAGTAAATATCGTGTTTTATAAATTTAAAACTTGGCTAAAAGTGTAAAAAGGGGCTTAAATACTCATCAAAATAATATTACACTACACACGCATCATTTATGCAGAATTACTTGGGTGTCTCAATTAGGGTTTCCTTATTGACCAATTATCATCCTAAGTATTACTTTTAGTGAGAGTTGTTACATCCTCCCCACCTTAAGAAAAAATCTCGTCCTCGAGATTTACTGAAATAGATGAGGGTGCTTCATTTCTGATTCCAGCTCCCAAGTGTATTCTGGTCCTCTCCTGGATTCCCATTTGACTTTCACTAGTATGATTCGCTTGTGTTTGAGAAACTTGACTTTCCGGTCTTCTATTTGTAGGGGTTTCTCTACGAATTTCAGCTTTTCATTTACCTCTACATCTTGAAGAGGTACTACCAGGGATTCGTCTGATAGGCATTTCTTAAGATTGGATACATGAAATACATCATGTACTCCAGCTAATTCTTCTGGTAGTTGTACACGATAAGCTACTGGTCCTATACGTTTGATCATTGAAAATGGTCCTACGTACTTTGGTCTTAGTTTTCCTTTCTTATCGAATCTAACAATTCTGATAGGCATTTCTTAAGATTGGATACATGAAATACATCATGTACTCCAGCTAATTCTTCTGGTAGTTGTACACGATTAGCTTATCCTTCGTGATACTAAATATCACAGTCGTAGTCACTTAGGATTTTCATCCATCTCTTTTGTCTTATGTTTAATTCTTTTTGCTCAAATATATATCTCAAATTCTTATGATCCGTATAGACAGTAAACTTACTTCCATACAGATAACGTTTCCAACTCTTAAGGGCAAAATTATGGCTCCTAGTTCTAAGTCATGAGTGGTATAGTTTTCTTTGTGCTTTTTCAATTACCTTGATGCATACGCAATTACCTTTTTGCGTTGCATTAACACACATCCAAATCCTAGCTTTAAAGTATCACCCTATATTTTAAAATCTTCTGTTCCTTCTGGTAAGGCTAGAATTGAGGGCATTTGTTAATTTACGCTTTAAGATCTAAAATTTCTTCTTGTTTAGGTTCTCATTCAGACTTAACTGTTTTACAGGTTAGCTTAATTAATGATATAGCTATCTTGGAAAAAATCCTTAATAATTCGTCTTATAGTATCTGGCTAAACCTACCAAACTCCTAATTTCCATTGCGGATTGCAGAATCTTCCATTTGTTAATTGCTGCAATTTTATCATGATTTATGTGAATACCTTTATGATTCACCATATGATCCAGAAATTGTACTTCTGGCAGCCAAAATTTCATGCTTCGAAAAATTTGGGCGTAAAGTTTCTCCTTTCTTAACAACGTTAAGAGTGCATGTAGGTGCTTGCAATGTTTTTCCTGACTTTTGGAACAAATAAGTATATCGTTGATGAAAACGATCACAAATTTATCCAAGTATGGTTTACAGATCCTATTCATTATGTCCATGAATGCTGCGGGTGCATTCGTTAATCCAAAGGGCATGACTGTAAACTCATAATGACCATACCTAGTTCTGAAAGCAGTTTTAGGTATGTCCTCCTCTTGTACCTTCAGTTGGTGATATTCAGATCTTAAGTCTATTTTGGAAAAATATCTAGCGCCTTGAAGTTGATCAAAAAGATCATCAATCCTAGGTAATGGTATTGATTCTTAATTGTAACCTTTATTTCATTCTCTTATAATTAATATACATTTTCATCGAACCATTCTTTTTCTTAATAAATAACGCTGGTGCTTTCCCAAGGGAATGAACTAGGTTGTATGAAACTTTTACTTAATAATTCATCTAATTGAGTTTTCAGTTCTAACATTCTTGTGAGTGCTAACCTATAAGGTATCTTAGCTATTGGTATAGTTTCTGGAATTAAATGTATCCTAAATTCTATCTCCCTATCTGGTGGTAATCCTGATAACTTTTCTAAGAATACATCTGGGTATTCTGAAACTACAGGAATTTCCTTAAGTTCTTTACTCTTAGTACTAATGATTTACTGAAATCATATATACTATTCCTTGCTTTCGTTCATAACTAGCAACTTTCATTATTGATATGAACTTCGTGACCTTATGTGGTTTATTTCCTGTAATCATAATTACTTCTCCGGCGGTTGCCTGAATTTTTATAAAGTTCTTATCACAGAGAATTCGGCATGGTTGGCTACTAACCAATCCATTCCTAACATATTCAATTAATTTCATAGGTAATAGATTTGCAAAGAATTTATGACCTGAGAGTTTTATATTTTCTTTTTGCAAAACTTTATCTATGCTAATAGATTTTCCGTTTGCCGTTTCGACTACAAAGATTTGCCTAATTTTGGTTAATGGTAAATTAAGAGCTTGACGGAATGAAGTATTTATAAAACTTTGGTTTATACCAGAGTCAAATAATACTTTTGTGTAGATGTTGTAAACTGAGAACGTACCAGCTATCACATCTGGAATGAGCTCTGTCTCCTGAGCAGTCAGTTGGAAGGCTCTTACATTCCTTTTTGCTTCTTCTGCGGGTTTGGCTTTATTGTTAGATAGTTTGTTCAGTTTTGGACAATCTGGCCTAAGATGTCCAGCTTCTCCACAGTTGTAGCAGACTGAAAATCTCTTCCTCCTGCAGTCTTCTTCTTGATGCCCCGGAATTTTGCAAAAATTGCAATATCCTTTGCATCTTCCAAAATGCTTTCTTTTGCAATAATCGCAAAATGGGCAGTGGAAGATTGCCCATTTCCTCCTTTCTTGAAATTATTATGGTTACCCGGACGGAATCCTTGGGTAATCTTTTGGGCTACTTCCTTCCTTCTATTTTCTTCTCTTGTCCGTACTAGTTCGTCAGTCAGAGTATTGGCTAGGTCCACCGCATCATCAATCGTGCGAGGTTTCGCAGCCTTGACGATATTACGGATTTCAGAAATCAATCCCCAAATATAACGGGAAATAAGTACCGGTTCTGGCGAAACCAGGGTTGGTACTACTCGAGCATATTCGAAGAATGACGAAGTATACTTTCGACAATCTACATCCACCATCCGGTGGGTTAAAAACTTATTTGTCATTTGCTCCTTTTCATATTCGGGACATAATTTTCTTTCTATAAAGCTCTTAAATTCTTCCCAGTTCATAGCATACGCCATCCTTCTTCCTTTTGCTTGTAACACCGTATTCCACCATTCTAGCGCCCCTTCTTTAAAAAGATTTGACGCGTACATAACCTGATCATCCTGAGCACATTTACTTATGGCAATTACGGCCTCGGTTTTCTCTAACCAACGCAGTGCCGCAGTTGCTCCTTCATTGCCTGCAAACTCAGTGGGTTTACAAGCAAGAAATTCTTTATACGTACAACCAGGCGTTGCAACTTTCATTTTCTTAGGGAGCGGAGCTTGTCGTGGTTCATTATCACGATTAACATGATCATTGCCTCCGTTTACGTTATTACTGAAGTTATCTTCAGAAATACGTTTGCTAGGAACGATTTGTTGCGGTTCTATGGGATTTTTAACAGCAGCAATGATTGCTGGAATAGCGTTGGCTATCCCTTGAGCAATTATTGTTGGAATAGTGTTGGTTATCCCTTGAGCAACAATATTTTCTATATCCTGCCTAGTCATATATTGATCCCCCGGTTGTTGCTCAGATTGATTAACCTCATTAACCGGTTCATTATTTGCGTTTTCCATCTGATAATTCATATATATATATATATATATAATTTATTAGTATCAAATACATAACAATTATACACAAAATCATCATATAAATTTCACAATATACATATAGCCAAAACTATCGATTTATCGATTCCTATTTTTTATATTTTATAGTAGGCATCAATACACACTTTTATCTTACAAAGTTTTATTTGTAGTTATTTTACATACTGATTTTGATTATTACTTTTACACAACCAAAGTTCCATAAATCCCCTATCCTTTGTTAGATGATATTCTAGTAACGGCGTTCCCTCTCATCGTATTTCCAGGAGATCTGTCCCCCAATCTCTTGGATCCTATTCCCAGTATCCATTAGTTCCTGGCCAAAGTGGCGGAGTTCAGCCATATTCTCGTTACTCATTGATGGATTTGGTAAAGGTTCTGGATCGAACTGAGGAAAAAGCTTATAGGGTTTGTTTTGTAACTGTATTTCATTTGTCAAACATTCGTCTATTTGTGAGTGGATTGAAAGGTTTGGAATAGCTGATTCTAAGTTAATTGGTAGTTGTGTTTCAAGAGAGTGAATAAAAACATTTTTATTAACAGGCTTAATAGTATTATAGCTTGCTAATATAAAATCTAGCTCTTCCTGAGATGGTAACTTTTCAATCTGCTTAGAACTTTCCTCAATTTCCATTTTCTTAGGCTTGGGTTTCTCGAGAGGTAAAGCGTTGAATTCTATAGGTTCTTCTATGTCTGGTATATACATATTGAAATCTCTGGAGACCTCTATTCTTACTGGATAGAGATTTAAATTCTGAAGGGCGTTAGACAAGTCACTCATGCTGTTTAGGAAAATACACATAATTACTAAGTTAAAATTTATAACAAAATTCGATAGAAACTTTTAAATATGGTAACTATCAAAATAACTGAAATTTAAAACATCCTAGGTTTTATTTATAAGTTTATTTATTTACTGAATAAGGCTTCTAGATTGTAGATAATAAAGTTGCTAAAACTTGGGTCAAATTATTTAAGAATTTGCATTAGTCGCTACATTGGCTAGCATATAAAGATTTGTCCATACTGTACACAATTAGTCAGATAATAAAACACATAATCACAAAATAGCAGTTAATAAAAATTAAGTATTTTCTTAAATACTTAATTGACTTAAATCAGTGGCTTGATCAGTGGCTCTGATACCACCTTTTTCTGTCACGGCCCCCGGCCCGGTTTGACCCGTTTCAGGAGCCGTGGGACAGAAATCCCGTGGTATTTAATTTAGGTGACATCGGAAGTCTTTGAAAACAGGATCTTTCAATATTTAAAACTACACGTTTACATAATTTAGGGATAAAACCCTGTAATTTACAATAAGGTGATTCCAATGGGAAATCTTTATTTTCAAAACATGTTTCTTTATTTATTTACATTGAGCCACTTCTCTAAGCTGGTAGTGCTCCACGGCACTTTTCTTAGCTCACAACAGATCACCTGAAACATGTTTGAAAAAGGTTTTGTCAGCGGGAAATACTGAGTGAGTTCATTCAGGTTTTATAAAATGACTCTTAGTTATAAATTACAGCATAAGAGCGATTACAATGGTTTATATCTTATATTTATCTGGCGCCGTGTCACAATGGTGACATGTCACAATGGTGACGATGGTCATACCACTATTAGGTCAACGAACCCAAATAGTGATGATTATCCCTAGTAGGTCAATGAACCTTACTGGGAGAAAATTAGTAATGTGCACAATACCCCACTAGCCAGTGATTCAAGATAACCACGACTTAATCCCTGTAATTGTAACACTTTGAAAATAATTTGGAGTATTGTAAAACAGTTGATAAAAAGAGAATGACTCACATTGCAGATTTAACGAGCAGTGTATAAGCCTACTGATTAGCCTTGATTATCCTAATTTAAATAATAATGCACACACACAAACGGGTTAGTAACTAATACAGCAGTTACGACAATTCACGAGATTAAACCCTCACAACGATTAATAAGGTGCAATACTTAACAATTCAATGGATTCATAACGAATAACAGAGTATAGTCCGAATTCGAACAGCACTCAAATATTCAAGTCGAAATCCCGATGAATAACAAAGTATAAGCTCAACTCAAACAATCGTTGGATAGTTACAATCGATCGGACGTTGAATCGTAATAGCGATCGAGTTATTACCCTGATTGCGACAGCACTTCGTGAATTGTGTGTGTTATTGAACTGATTGTGATATAACTCTTCGTACACAACGAATTTCTTCGTCGAAACAAGAACAGAAGGCAAGTCCCGATGTCTGCTATTTATACTAATTTTTGGGCCTTGCTTACGGACCGTATGCCATTTCCCTTACGGTCCGTAAGGGAAACAATCTAAATATAGGCTGCCTAGGTTCGGGACTAGGCTTGCTGACTTATCAATTGTGTCCAATTAAAATTTAACAATGACTTTATGTTGATAATTATCAACTAGGGTTTACCCCCCTTGAGTTTTAGGGGCCCTGACCCTGATTCCAATTGTTCTGGAAATTTTAGGGTTTTTGCAGAATTACTTGGGTGTCTCAATTAGGGTTTCCTTATTGACCAATTATCATCCTAAGTATTACTTTTAGTGAGAGTTGTTACAGAAATAATTGGTTGATTTGTTTGAGGAAATTTCAAACGATGTCTATATGATTAAATGTTTATCATAAAACTTATGTTTGTGGTAGAGTTTTATGCAGGATGAGTCAACATTTGAGGGGGAGTGCATGTTGATGATGAGGAATCTTAAAGATGTCAACATCTAAGAGAAGAAGTTTGTTGGTGATAAAAGAGAAAGAAATGAAGATAGAGAGAAGCCCAGAGACTGATCAAGACTGAAGGTGCGAAGACACGACATTGTCAAAGACTCGATGAACAACTCGTCAACATCTGAGGGGGAGTTTGTTGGTGCACTACATCTGTCGACTTCGTCTTGGATCGAGTCTTAGTCATAGATTGTTAGATCAGGGCGCGTTTTACGAGAAAACTGGAGATTGTATGTGTTTTAGTAATAGGTTTCGCTTTTAGTGACATAGGTAGAGGTTTCGCTTATTTGTCAATATAGTTTCGCTTATCTGTCACTCAGAGGTTTCGCTCATACGGCATGTATGTTGGAGCGAAACCTCATACCCTATAAATAGGGTAATTGGAGCGAAACATAAGTAACGGTCTTGTAACTCGTACCGAAGTGCTGCCGGTTCGAGATTTGGATGTAAACTGTCATAAATCAATGCAAAGAGGTGTTTAAAGTGATTTGCTAGCTGTTCCTAAGTCAGATACTTATTTTCCGCATCTGTATTTGATCAAAACTCCTCTGAACGACTCGTTCGGGTCGAAACACGATCCTACATTTATGCTTCTCTACATATTGAGTAATTTCATTAAACACAGTGGGTATATTCGTTTGTTGGTCAACTTTGACTGTTAACATGAAGGGTACTATAGTCTTTTCACCATTAAACACTTACCTAAAAAACCTAACCCACATATTGTGTCCCCCACTTGTCATCTCTGATTGGCACACCTCCATCTCCGATCATCTCCTAAACCGCGATCAACTCCCAAAACCCGATCATCTTCTAAAACCCGACCGTCTCCTAAAACCGTCCCAATCAGAGCCCACTTGCTGGTACCCAACTCCCCATCGATCCTCCATCTCTGACAACCAATCAACTCCCAATTGTCAGGCATGCCTTCCTTCAAACTCAATGCAAGTGTTGACACACAATGTGTCAGAGGTAATTGCTCAATCTTGTTTATATGTAGCTACGAGAAATTAACCATAATTTAATCACTGCTTTGAACTTGTACTTGGAATTTGGTGCAGCTGGGATAAGGGTTATTTTAGTGTTCTAGAACGATGCCACGTTCGTGGTCATTTATGAATGAGGTCAGGCTGATAGAATCAAGTAGGGTAGTTAGATGGTTATTTATATGGTTTAATTCCTGACAAAGTACATCGGGTTTTCGGCAATGATCTATTGTAATCATTTTTTTGTAACGATGTATTGTACCTGGGTGTCACAAAGCCAAGCAAGCATATACCAGCATAAGACTTCCCATAGACGATGTTCGTTCGAGCTCACAACATCCATCAAAACTTTTATAGTAACATATACTAGACATCAATATTTCTAGCCACATATGCCTGACATCAATAGTTTATCATCAATCATTCAACATTAATATCAATCAACATCAATCTATATGCAAAATCAATTAATCAAATGTAAGTGTGTAACATCTAACAGTAATAACAGATAGTTTCAAACATAAACATACAGTGTAGCATGCATATCAACGCGAATTGAATGATTATTAAAAATAAAAAAACTAAAACAAAAAGGAATCTATTTGTGGAGAACAATTCATTTAAATTATATCCGGATATTAATATAATACAATACAATGGATCAGGATCAAATACAAACGGGAAGATAAATAAGAGGGGTAAGAAGGATTCTAGTCCACTGATCTTAAATTGGAGGGTTGAGATTAGTTTTAGGGAAAAGAAAATAGTGGAAGGGCATAACGTAATCCTACATTTACTGACTTTCTCTCTCTACATGCAAGGCACATGTCAATTCCCCATCAATTTAAAACGTCAACAACTTTTTCATACGACATTTTAAAAAGAAAATCAACCATAATAACGAGCATTTTTTATTTTTAATATGAGTATGATATTGCTATATAAAAATAAAATAAAAAATCACTTTTACTAGGTTGTATTTGCATTGTGTTAAAGGTTATGATTGTTTTGGTCAAGAATCTGATCGAGGATAATGTAACCAAATTTATCAAGTGAGGTAGAGTGCTTAAAAGATGAATGATGATGAAATAAATGTTATACGGATAATGCAATCAAACACAGAGATTTATACGAGGAAAAACCCTTGATCACTAATAGATCGCCGGCATAAAAACCTCGGATAGTGAAAACTATCACTATCAACTATATTGCACAATTGAAAAATCATTACAACTGCAGATGTTGATCAAGTGGTTTACAAATGATTGCTAAAAGTGTTTGTGAGTGTTCTGGTTTGTAGTGTGTATGCGAGAAAGTTAATTGTGTCTAACAACATTTGATCAACCCATTTTGGACTACACTAACAACTAAGCCCGAAAATCATGTAAGACCATGTTTAACCCCCATGACCGTTTGTGGAAATAGCACGTGCAACATCTTGCATGAATTATTCCCGAGATTCCAGCTAAGAGTCAGTCCACTTCGTTAATAACCTGCACATAAACATTAATATACATCGAGAAAAATTGTTAGAAACCACAAGTAATAATAATAAGGATCCTTGATCCTCTGAGTCCCTACACTACCCGATAAGGATAACTGATCCAGGCAACACCTCAGAATATTGGATCCATAATTATAAAAGTCTGTTCCCTAACAATCGCCCCCAATATGACGGTTGTGATAGTGATCACAGTTGTCATATTGCCATTCAATTCGAACTAGCCGTTAGGATGATTAACTAGCCGTTAGGATTTCTGACGTATGCGATTTGACTAGCTATAACCATCATTGCAATATATAGGGATGGAGATAACTCCCTTTTCTTTAAAGATCAGAAGATGCTTTCATATATCTTCACTCTAGAGTTTTAATCAGGTATTACTCTTTCTCTCTCTTGATTTTTTTTCATAAAATCCTTCATCCCTTCTCTTGAAAATGACTAAGATGATCACCGATCCTCTCCCCGCACCGGCCCAGAGAAGGATAACACACCCCAGAGTCAGAATCTCCTGTCGACCCATCAATAGAGATTTGTAAGTTCACCGAGTTAGAGACTGAGAGCCTTTTCCCATGCTTTCCACCGGAAATTTTTTTCCGGCCATTTGACCCATTGGTTCGCAGTGATGCGATTTTGCCGGTGTAGGTTTGTTTTCCGGCTTTACCTTTCCTTTTAGGTTTTTCATACCCTTTTCCAGAACTCACCAAATGATTCTTCACTCTGACCGGGATCATTTACAGTCAGAACTTTCATATCTCTACTCCTTAGTCACCCACGACACAGGTCGCTTTTTGTTCAAGGCTAAACCTCATCAACCTCATCCAATCCTCAAGACCACTCAAAATGATTCCACATGGAAGAACTAGTTCTTCTTTCTGAGGAGGGACTCAATCCCCATGGGGATAGTTTGCCTAAAAAGTGGATCTTGAAGAGTAGGATATAGGATCCTTAGATAACCAATGTAGAGATTACTACTTTTTTGACTTATCCTTTTCTCTTGTTTACATGTAGTAACCAACTTTTCTTGTCTCGCCAACCTTCCTAGAACAGAAGAGTGGGTTGAAGCTTTCTTAGCGCTGGACTCATGTGTGAGAGCGTTCAAGCTGAAGATCAAAGATTCTGAAGAACACATTTCCACATCCTACACCATGTCAAGTAAGTATTTGTGTATAGATTGTAATTTGAATTTAATAAAATATATGGAATGAAATACTTATCTATTTATCCCTTGAATTGGCGCTCAAAGGTCTACTAGCAAGTCTGCCTCTAAGTTTGGGTTGGATGAAACTGACAACATGCTCTCTCCCCGCTCCGTCAAGAAGGAATTGTCCAAGGGCCAAAGTTTCCCAGAGCCCAAAGCTTTCACAACCAGGGCGAAAGCTGGTTCAAAAAGTAAGAAGCCTGTGGAATCCGAAGATGATGCCTTTGACGTTGAGAGGCAATTCCATGAGTTAGTGAAAAGCTTGGAAAAGCAGTTGCTCATGGCTGAGATGGGGACCAACAAGGCTGTTATGGAGGCTACTGATGAAGCTAAGGCTTGCAGCGCCCGAACCGTTCTACAAGCTAGAATCAGAATGGCTCAAGAACCCTTTGATCCTGACTTCAAAAAGTTAGCTTGGGACGTGGCTTCCTGGAGGCAGACCCTGCTAAAGCTGGGTGGCGAAGAGGAGCCAAAGCCGGTGAAGACAGCTAAAGCTGGGACAAACGGGCTAAGGAGACAACTGGTGGAGATGGTGGAGATGGTGAAGCGGGTGGTGATGCTGCAGTGGAGACTTCACCAGTGGGTAATGAAGGATAATTATGCCTAGGCCTGAGCCCACCTTTTTTATTTTTATTTTTTTGGTGATGTTTTTAAGTGAACAATGGTTTGTAATAATTTCAGACAATAGTTTCTAGGTTTAAAGTTCATTGATCCTTCGGACAATTAGGAGGGTAGGAAAGGTGGATGGGTCCTTTTGTTTGTAGAGGATGAAGCCTTTAACACCCTTCTCCTTTAGCTTTCCCTGCAACATTAACAAACAGAAACACCCTGCTTCAACCCGGGTGGATGGGCCACAGTTTACTGGCGAAGCCCGGGTTGAGAATTTTGGTCACCTTGGTGGGGTTTTAAATAAAATTCTAATATTTTAACTATGCCTCGTCTTACATGTTTATTTCAAAGTTTTATTTAGTATGTATGTTTTTTCCAAAATAAAATAGATTGTTTGTTAAAACTAGGTTGTTGTATAAGAAAATTATTAACTCTTGTTCATTAAAGCCTAGAAAAAAGTAGGTTGTATAAATGATTATGAATCACATATCCTTACATGTGAAAACGTAGGGCGGAGTCAATCAACAAAATAAATAAGTCAAAGAAAAGGCATACCATAATATCTGAGTTAGGATTATATGTCCTAGGTTGTTACCATAGTGTAAATAAACTAGTCATCATAACTTAGACTTCGAGGATCCAGGATCCTTGACTTACGAATCTTCAAAGTTCCCAAAACCTGTTAAGACAAACTTGGGACTAAGCCAAACAAACCGAGGACAAGCCCATTACAACTGGGACAAGCCCAAACTGGGGACAAGCCCATAAAATACTAGGGTCAGGCCCAAACTAGGGATAAGCCCAACTTAAGTGACATGAAGATGCCAAAACCTTAGCTAACATGAAAACGTTAGAAACCTTAGGATAACAGATGTATGGTACGTCTACCATTATACTTAAGATCCTACATATGGCCAACCACAATGAAATTGTCAGCCACTAAGCGTGTACTGGTCCCATTGCCTCGAACCATACTTGGATAATCGTGCGCAATTGGTGGGGTGTCAAAACCCAATTCGTGTGAAAGGTGAAAACCTTTAAATCTTAGAAGGTATTGATACCTTAAATGTGGGAGAGAGCTGGCCAACCCTTTAGACCTCTATTGATGCACAAGATGTCAATGATCTCCGTACAAACTTAAAACTTAGTTAAAGTGGATGTTAAATATCCTAACACCCCTATCTTATAATGAACTAAATCTATAAAGTATAGAAAATGTTAGAGTGAAATGCTACCGACATTAGTGTTCTAAGGATCCATAATCCTTGTTATATAAAATACTTCTTGAGATGAATAACATTCCAGGCTCTTGGTAGTAGATCACCTTCCATGGTCAACAGAGGATATATTCCCTATCCAGCCTCTGCTTCTATCAAATAGGGGCTTTCCTACTTAGGTGCCAATTTGCCATCAGACGGGTTAGTAGTATTCTGAAATGCTTTCCTTAACACCAAGTCTCCAACCTGAGATCTTCTGATTCTGACATTTTTATTATATGCCCCAGCCATCCTTTGCTGATAGCTGGTCATTCTTATTCTTGATAGGTCTTTAAGCTCATCCACGATATCTAGGTCTTGAATCAGATTTTCATGATTTTTTCTAAGGATCACGGATGCTTGTTCTGGCTATAGGAACTACCATCTTTGTAAGAATCACTGTTTCAGTTCTAAATACTAAAGAGAATTATGTTTGACCAGTGGCATTCTTTGGAGTTGTTCTTTCAGCCCACTTCCCTTTTTTGGATCCTAGTTTCTTCTTCAAGTTGTTGATGATAATCTTGTTGCTTGACTCTGCCTGGCCATTAGCTTATGGGTGGACTGGTGTAGATGTAATCATCTTGATTCCCCAACTGTCACAAAAATTAGTAGTTCTTTTTCAAATAAATTGGGATCCATTATCACATATAATTTCAGAGGGAATGCCAAATCTAGTAATAATGTTTCTTTTGATAAAAGATATAACTTCCTTCTCCCTAACTTTAACAAAAGCTTCTGCCTCAATCCACTTGGAGAAGTAGTCGGTCATAGCGAGTGTTTTGGTCAAAAATCACACAAGGATAATGTAACCAAACTTTATGTAAATGGGGTATGATGCTTGGTTAGCTATGAAAGTAAAGGATCACTTCTGTGATAAAGATGCAAAGACACAATGATTTATACGAGGAAAAAGCCCTTGATCAATGTATGATCTCCGGCATAAAAAACCTCGGGTGATGGCAACTACCGATCACCAATTTCAATATAACAAAAATGTAGTTACAACTTCGGATGATAATGAGCTGAGTACAAGGATCACTGAGTGTCTAAGTGTTGAGAGTTGTGTCGTATGTTGTATGTGTTCTTCCGAATGAGGAAGAATGGTATTTATACATGTGTAGGTAACTTATTTTTGGTAGATAGACCACTAATCAGCTCATTACCCCTTTAGAAATAAAGATAATCTAGCCTAAATTGCTGCCCTTAGATCAAGCCATGTTTCCATATCCGGCACAACGTTCATCTTCAATTCAGCTCTTGCCATATTTGTAAAAGCGCGTCCCTGGATCATGATATGTTGGGCATATCCTGCTAGATATTCCTGCAAAATAATATTGTAGTAATCGAAAATGACCGTTAGTATAAGGATCACCTCAATGTCCCGTGATCCTGATCCTGAGGTCCGGCTGAGGATCACTGCCTGCCAAAGAAATAAGGATCACTGGTTAGGATCACGTATAAGGATCATTCATAGTAAAAAATCCAGCCCTAACAATTGCCCCCAAAATATAAGGAGTTAAATGTAAATAGATGAGTTATATTTTGTTTTGAGCTTATCTCTAACGGACGATTCCGGTTTACTAGCCGTTGTACATGGACTAGCCGTTAGGATATTTACGTCACTGATGTGACAATCCCTGCGAATCATCATTATAAATAGGAGATAGGGTTAGGATCATTTTGCATTTAAATTCGAAGTATCTCCCTTTATAATCGTCACCGAAGGCTTTGATCAGGTATCATTTTCTTCTTTCTCTTCTTTGCTCTGTTCTTTCTTGCTTTTACTCTGTTTTCATCTTGAATATGCTTCTTCGGAATTCACCGCACAAAGGCTCTAAGAAGGATAGTCCCTTGAAAAGCCAGGGGATTATCAAAGATTCTCCTATGGAGAGATGCTGTTTTACCGATATCCAAATAGACAAGATTCGCCATTGTTTCCCAGCGAATGTTGTTTTCAAACCCTTTGATCCTACTGCTCTGAGTGATTTTGTTTCGGACACTTGGGTGGCCTTTCCTGCTACTCCTTTCCTCATCGGGTATTCATATCCTTTTCCGACATTTACCCAATCCTTCTTTTCTCTTGCCGGCATCTCATATATCCAAGCTATGCCGATGATCTGGAGGGTTCTATATACCTTCGAGAGGATCATCGAGCAAGAAGGGATTGATTTGGGGATGTCAGAGTTAGCTGAACTTTATGATCTCACCACCTTTGGTTCTCACCGGTACTTGTTGAAACGGAAAGCTGGGGAGGATCACCCAATCTTCAAGGTTACCAAGAATGATACCAACTGGAAACGTCGATTTTTCTTTGTTAAGAGGGATTCCATCCCAGATGGAAAGGATCTGCCCAAGGAATGGGCCACTCATGGTAGGGTAGAGGATCCTTGAAGGATCACTATCAGTCCTGTCTCTTATGATGAGGATCACTGATGTCTTTTCTTTTTTTTGCAGCTATCTCTGTTGCTCACTTAAAGTTGACCCCTGCTGCCAAAGAAAGAGTGTTAGCCTTCAAGAAGCTTAACCCTGAAGTTCGAAGCTTCCAAATCATTATCCAAGATTCTCAAGAGATATCCTCTGCATCTGCCACAATGTCAAGTAAGTATCCTCATAGAAAATAAGTTTTATGTGAAAGTATTTAATTTAACAAGGGAACTTATCTTGTTTTTGAATTGTGTAGGTGCCGGAAAGTCTGCCAGGTCCGTTAAGTCTGCCTCCAAGTTTGGGATCAGTGACCTTGCCAACGTCACTTCCTCAAAGAAGAAAGCTCCCGCTGCTAGCCCTTCAGTCTCAGCTCCTAAAGCGTCCATTCGGGGCAAAGGAAAAAAGAGGAAAGCTTCTGATGAACTCCAAGGATTCCCTCTCCTTCGCCAGCAATTTCTTGATTACGTGAATGAGGTAAGGATCACTGCCCCTGTAGGTTATCCGCCTATCATATTTTATGTATCCTGCTTTTCTTGAGGATCACCTGAGTCTGAGCTTGTCTTTATTCTCTTGTTTGCAGAAACTTGCTGAGATTGAAACTTATCTTGGCAATGTTGAGGACCAGGAGAGCCAGATTGCTGATCTTCAACAAATGGGCGTGCTTAAGGATCTCAAGATAGGAGATCTTGAGAAGGAGCTCCGGGTCATGAAGGCTGAGGCTGCTCAGAGGTTGATTGATATGGATAACGAGAAGCAGGAGATCACCCAAGATGCTAAGGTCTCCGCGGCAATTGCTATGTATAAGATTCAACTTCAGATGGCCGAGGAAGCTCAGGATCCTACCTTTGACAAAGGCTCGTGGGATGTTGAAGGTTGGAAGGCAAGGCTGGCAGACCTGGAGGACGAGGATGAGGCTGAGGAGATCCCCATGCTGGAAGGTGGTGATGCTGGCAAGGATCAGGGTGAAGCGAGTGGAGCTGGTGGTGATGGTGCAGCGAAGGTTTGAGCTGCAAGATTGGGCAATGATGGAAACTTCTAGTCATAGCCGGAGCCCAATTTTTTTGTTTAGTGGTTGTGATGTTTTAAAACAATGATGGTCTGTATTTGAACAATAGTTTAGGGTTGAGGATCCTGGATCCTTTGAACAATAGGTAGGATTACAACAGGTGGAGGGATCCTCTGTTTGGGGGATGAAGCCTTTATGATCCTGCCGCTTTTACTTTCCTGCAAAAATGCTAAGACCGCATAGACAATGGACACCCTTTGCCAACCCATGTGGACGGGCCACGTTTTGCTGGTAGAAATGTGGGTTGGCAATTTTGACAACTTTTTTGAAAGGATTAATGATCCTTTGGTTTAATAATATAACTTTAATCTTTCTGGCTTATCTTGTGTTGTTATCCTTCAATAATCCTCTTATTTCTCAATTGCTCTATTTGTTAAAATAATAAGAGTTGAAAAAGTGTTTAATAAACTTAGGATATGATCCTAGATCAAATATCCTCACATTCAAAGAATTTTTAGTTCAAGGATTATAGGTTCGGTTGTCAAAGTGTAAGGGTTGGTTAGGATAAAGAGTATAATCAAAAATAGTCAAGGATCATACCTGAGGACCTACGTTAGGATCCTAACCTTCAATCAAGAAAAACATAGATAAGACTTTGATAATTAATGAGGATCTAGGATCCTTATGTGTTTAGATTTCCAAAACCTGAAAAGTGAGATATAACTTGGGACTAAGCCAATGTAAAAGATAAATTAGTAACTGGGGACATGCCCAAAGTATAACTGAGAATGATCCCAGAGGATCACTGGGGACGAGCCCATAGGATAACTGGGGATGATCCCGGAGGATCACTGGGGACAAGCCCATAAGATAACTGGGGATGATCCCGGAGGATCACTGGGGACAAGCCCATAAGATAACTGGGGATGATCCCGGAGGATCACTGGGGACAATCCCATAGGATAACTGGGGACAAGCCCAAAGGATCGTATGTAAACTGGAGTATGGCCCTTTCTGGCAACTATCCAAACTTTAGTGACATGAAAATGTCAAAACCTTAGCTAACGTGAAAACGTTAGAAACCTTAGGAACGGATGTATGGTGCGTCCACCATTATACGTAGGATCCCAAGTATAGCCAGTACGATGAGGTCGCCAGCCCCGAAAGTGGGTACTGATCCCAAAGACGTGAACTATATCAGGATCATCGTGCGCTGCTGGCGGATACTGGGGATAATCCCAAGGATAACTGGGGTTGGACCCAAGGATCTGTAATGCTTTTGAAGATCTTTGATGATATGCTGAAGATACCTGAACTATCATAACTCAAATGGTTTGTGAGTAGAGGATGAAGGATACATGATCCTTATCCTTAGGCAAAAAGTAAGAAAATGCAATAGTTTTAGGATAAGCATATTACCTGAGTAAGGATCACCGATATCTCCAGGATCCTTCAAGGATACTTCAATGTAAGGATCCCATGCAGGAAGGATCATGTTCACATGAAATATTTCTTTAAGTGAACAGCATTCCAGGCTCTTGGTAACAAGTTTCCTTCCATGGTTAGCAACCTGTATGCCCCCTTTCCTGCTTCAGCTTCAATCAAGTAGGGACCTTCCCATTTTGGTGCTAGCTTCCCGTCAGCAGGATTGATGGTATTTTGAAATGCTTTTCTTAATACCATATCTCCGACTTGGAACTTCCTTATCCTGACATTCTTGTTGTAGGCACCAGCCATCCTTTGTTGGTAGCTTGCCATCCTTATCCTAGCTAGATCCCTGATTTCCTCAATAGTATCCAAATCCTGAGCTAGAGTTGCAGCATTTTCTTCAGGATCACGAGCACTTGTTCTAGCAGTTGGGATCACCATTTCTGTTGGGATCACTGCTTCTGCCCCAAATACTAAAGAGAAAGGTGTTTGACCAGTGGCGTTTTTGGGAGTTGTCCTATCAGCCCATAGCACATAAGGTAACTCTTCTGCCCATTTCCCTTTCTTGGATCCTAGCTTCTTCTTCAGATTGTTGATGATGATCTTGTTGGATGATTCTGCTTGACCATTGGCTTGTGGGTGAACTGGTGTTGATGTGATCATCTTGATTCCCCAACTGTCACAAAAGTTAGTGGTTCTCCTTCCAATGAATTGAGAACCATTATCACATACAATTTCAGAGGGAATGCCAAATCTGGTTATAATGTTTCTTTTGATAAAGGATATAACTTCCTTCTCTCTGACTTGAGCAAAGGCTTCAGCTTCTATCCACTTGGAGAAATAGTCAGTCATGGCGAGCATAAATACTTTTCCACCAGGTGCTTTAGGAAGCTTGCCAACTATATCCATTCCCCATCTCATGAATGGCCAAGAGGATGGTATTGGGTGTAAGAATTCAGCTGGTTGATGGAGGATATTGCTATGTCTTTGGCAAGGATCACACTTTTTAGCATATTCTACAGCATCCCTTTTCATGGTTGGCCAGTAGTATCCTGTTCTAAGGATCCTTGAGAATAATGCCCTGCCCCCGGTGTGGTTTCCACAATCTCCTTCGTGGAAGTCTCTCAACACTTCTTCAATTTCAGGATCCTCGATACATCTTTAATATGGTCCTGCAAGGGATCGTTTATACAGCATGTTATTTAAGATTGTAAATTGAGATACCTTGATCCTGAAAGCTCTAGGATTTTCTCCCATTGGGATCTCTCCATTTTGCAAGTATCTCATGATTGGTGAGATCCATGATCCTGAATAAGATTGGGCTTCTTCACTAGGGATCATTGCAGTATCCTCTTCTATTTCCATGGCCACCTGATTTTCAATAGCAGGAGCCAGGATATGGATGATAGGGATACTTATATCTTCTGGAATCTTCAAGGATGATCCTAAGTTGGCCAATGCATCGGCTTCCGTGTTATCCTCCCTTGGTACCTGTGTTAAGCTAAAGGAAACAAAAGAGAATGCCAATTCTTTGACTATCTCTAAATATTTGGTTAGTTTTTCACCTTTAACAGCATAGGATCCATTAAAGTGATTGGTGATCAATAATGAATCTACATATACTTCGAGATACTTTACCCCCATATCCTTAGCAATTTGTAAGCCAGCAATTAAGGCTTCATACTCAGCCTCATTGTTAGTTGCCTGGAACTCACAAGCTATAGAGTGGGGTATTATGTCCCCCTGTGGCGATTTTAGTAGGGTCCCTAGCCCTGTGCCTTTGATATTTGAGGATCCGTCGGTGTGTAGTATCCAAGGATCCTTGGTCTCATCCAGCTGCTGGACCTCCAATTCTGCTTCCTTTTGTAGATCATTACTGAAATCAGCCACAAAGTCAGCTAGTGCTTGAGATTTAATGGCTGTTCTTGGTTCGTATCTTATATCGTGGGCACTAAGCTTCACTGCCCACTTAGCCATTCTCCCTGACATATCCGGTTTCCTGAGGACATTCTTAATTGGAAAATTAGTTTTAACAATAATAGTATGGATTTCAAAATAATGCCTTAACTTAGTGGATGCCATGATTAATGCAAGGATAAGTTTTTCGAGGTGTGAGTACCTGGATTCGGCATCAAGTAGACTTTTACTTACATAGTAGATAGGATATTGTGTACCTTCGTGATCCTTAACAAGGACAGCACTTACAGCGGTTGAGGATACCGCCAGATATAAGGATAACACATCTCCTTTTTCCGGTTTTTGCTAATGCTGGTGCTGAGGACATATACTCTTTTAGGGCTTGTAAAGCATTTTCATGCTTCTCAGTCCATTCGAACTTCTTATTCTTCCTTAGGATATCGTAGAATTCTTTGCACTTTTCTGAGGATTTCGATATGAACCTGTTTAAAGCTGCTATCCTGCCTGTTAGTCTTTGAACATCCTTGGCATTGGCAGGAGATTTGATATTTATTAATGCTTTGATTTGTTCCGGGCTTGCTTCAATGCCCCTCTGGGTTACCATGTATCCTAAGAATTTTCCTGCCTTAACACCAAAATGGCATTTTGAAGGATTAAGTTTCATGTTATAATTATCAAGGATACCGAATGCTTCTTCCAAGTCCCTTAGGTGATCCTCTGCTTTCTTTGACTTGACCACCATATCATCTATGTACACCTCCATAGTTTTTCCAATTTGATCCTTGAACATCATATTTACCAGCCTTTGATATGTTGCACCTGCATTTCTTAGTCCAAAAGGCATGGCAATATAACAATATAAACCGGTTGGGGTCATAAAGGCTGTATCCTCTTGGTCAGATGGTTCCATCTGGATTTGTTGGAATCCAGATGATGCATCCATAAAAGTTAACAGTTCATGCCCCGCTGTTGCATCCACCATGGAGTCAATGTGGGGTAATGGGAAAGGATCCTTGGGACATGCCTTATTCAAATCAGTGAAATCGACACATACCCTCCACTTTCCGTTTTTCTTTTGGACAACAACCACATTGGCTAACCATTTAGGATACTTTACCTCTCTGATCATACCTGCTCGAAGTAGTCTCTCTACTTCTTCTTGGATAATGGCATTCCTTTCTGGTGCAAACTTCCTCCTTTTTGATGGATTGGCTTGATAGACCTGTCA